>NW_026898295.1:0-507082 GCF_033153095.1 Gastrolobium bilobum
AAAGAACATTCATAGTGCAAGATGAAACACACAACATAATTAGTCTTATCAAATTTTCAGGAAGCCTTACATCATATAGGGTATCCTGAAGGAAATTCCAACTGATCCTATCGTATGCTTTCTCAAGATCAACCTTGATCGCCATCCAACCTTTAGATCCTCTCTTTTCCTCATTGAATGGATTAGCTCTTGAGCAATTATGACATTATCCGTACCTTGTCTACCTCTGATAAAACTGCACTGATTAGGCATCACCAGCTTGTCCATCTGCAATTTTAAACGGTTAGCAACAATTTTTGTTACCGTTTTATAAATAACATTACACAAGCTAATCGGACGAAAATCCTTGAAAGTATGAGGATTCTCAAGTTTAGGAATCAAGCAAAGAAGAGTCTGATTCACTTCTTCTATACGACTAGGATCATTGAAGACTCCCTTAATGAAAAAGCTCTACAAATTGGCAGAGCTCAACACCAGGCGCTTTAAAAGGCCCCATTGAGAACACTACTTTAATCCCATTGGCTTTGAAAAACTCTCCTTTCCATTTCTGGGAATTTGTTCATAATGGGAAAATTGAAGACCATCAAATTTGGCTGCCATTAGTATTACGGTCACCAAACCGAATCCAGTCAGTTCTAGATCTTTGGTACCATGTAATCTCTTCTCTAAGATAAATAGTATTTAACTGTTGCCAGATCTCTTTCTGCAGCCTCTCCAGAGAATGACAAGGATGTTGACTTAAGCTATAATCAATTCCACGGAGGCGAGAATGAAGATTATTTTTTAACTTCTCCTCCTCCTTGTAACAATCCTTATGCCAGGATGTGGCTTTCTCTCGAAAGTTTTCACTAGATGCTTTCCAATTGTGACCACCTGCCCAGCACCTCTTCACTAGATCAGAGAAAGAATTATGAGTCAACCAAGCCGCTAGAAAACGAAAAGGACGAGCCCCTCCATTACTAAAATTTGGTTGTCCATCCCAAAGAAGGATTGGACGATGATCAGAGTTATAAAAAGGAAGGTGAGAGATAACTCTGTTCGGAAATGACATGTTCCAGCTTTGATTTACACAAGCACGATCAAGTCTCTCCAAAAGATTACCTCTTCTCCAAGTAAAACTCGGACCTTGGTGCCCCAGATCACTAAGATGACAAGACATAAGACAATCTTGAAAATCCTGCATGCTCCTCCAATTGTGAACTGAACTCCCCCTCTTCTCCTCCGAGTGAATGTAAGTATTAAAATCACCCATAATGCACCATTCATTATTATTTTGCGGCTGAATATTCTCCAAAGCATCCCATAGAGCATGACGCTCTTGACGCCGAGGACTAGCATAAACAAAGGTGAAAAATTCCTGCTTATGATAATTAAGCCAGCTTATCTTTGAATGAATAAATTGATGATCAGTATGCAGAACTTGGATATTCACTTCTGATGAATTCCAAAGAATCCATATGCCTCCTGAAAAACCAATCAGGTCAGAAATAAAAAAATTTGAGAACCCTAGGCTTTTAGCCACCTGCTTTGCACGCAGTCCACCAATACGGGTTTCCAAAAGCACTAAGATACAAATACGATATCTTCTTGTGAGGTCTTTTATTAGGGGGGAAAAGCCCTTTTTTCCAACCCCTCTACAATTCCATGAAACAATATTCATAAAAAACAAATACAGAGAAGAAGAAAGAATGGTATGAACACCAATCATTGAGGAACAGTTTGCACACTTAAATCTCCCGAAATGGAAGCACCATCCGAATCCACCAAATTGTTGTGAGCCTGATTGCCTAACACCGATTTAACCAAAGCATCAGGGGGTTCATTAGTCTCCTTAAACTCTTCGTCCGGTATTAAGATTTTTCCATTTTGCTGGCCCCTCTCAAGAAGCTGACCATTCTCCTGTTTCCCGGAAATGGAACTAAGAGCCAGATTCGACCTTGGAGAAGGATTCACGTTACGAGCTATATCATTGAGAAACATGTTAGTATCACCTTTAGTCAAACTCAAAAAAATTCTCTCCTTAGATTCCCTCGATAAAGATTGAGGTTTAGAGGGAAGCTTGAAAGACTTAGAAGATACTGCAAGACCCGTTTGTTTTTTCTTTAGAACAAAAGATTCCTTCACCGCCCCAGTCTTCTTCGGTATCTGTTGTTTATTTTTTCTAGAAACTTTAACGCTCCCATTCTGCAGGAGTTGATCTTCTTGGTTCTTTTTTTCCTGGGCCCCAATCGAAGGCTTAGTCAGACTATTAATTAGATCACCCATATGCTTAGCTGGCTGAGGAATATTTTGCGCTGACGTATCCATGATGGTTAACTGATTCAAATCAGGAATGTTGCTTGATTTCTGCAAATTAATTGCATTAAAATCCTGATGATTAGACATCCTTGCAACGTTATCATCTTTTGAAACTTTGTTAACGTCAGCAATGATTGCGAAACGTGAGCCAATTGGCTGGCCATAATTAGGGACCGCTTTTTTTTTATAAAATCTCCCTCTTAACAGCACCTGTATTCACTCCTCCTAAATTGGCATTAACTTGCATGACAGCACCAGATTTTTTCCCCCATTATTGGCAATTACACCAGGCGCGAATTTTTTGCTCGGAATTGAATGCACTTCATGAGCCTTCTCCTTGATTGCAGCATCCATAGCTGAATTCACGACCTTCTTTCTTCCTCGCTGGTTACGCTGGACAAGCATCCAAGAACCAAAAGCCTCCCCTTCCATCGCCACCTTATGCTGAACTGTGGTGTTTGCCATTGTTGTATGAATCTGAGTACTTTGATTAATAGTACTAGTCGAAGCAGGAGCAAGGGTAGGACATGAATCACGGCGGTGACCATACCTACCACAAGCAAAGCAAACAAGGTGCAAACCTTCATAGCCCACTGGAAAAACACGGTTGCCTATTTTGAATTTAGACAGGAATCCTTTTCGAAGATCAACTTCCACACAAATACGGGCAAATTTTGCTCAATCTGTGAACTCCTTATCTCCTATGATATCTTTCCGAATTGAATTCCTATCAATCTTGAGTGTTCTCCCGAAAAGATTACCTATGTTACATAGGTGCTTAGACGTATAGAATTCAATTGGGAGACCTGGAATACGTAGCCATACAGCCAGCTTCTTGAAATCATCATCATGAGGGTTAAAGAAGGACGCCAACGTTGAACCATTACATAATGATCAGCTACAATCCAAGGACCCTCTTGCAAAACAAAATTGTAGTCCTCAATCTTGTCAAACCGAAATAAAAAATAATCATTCTCCATATCAATGAACTTATAAGAGCCGCTTAAATTCCACATCTTCAACAACCTATTTTGAAAAAACTTCACCCCCACACGCTTTCCTAAAAGTTTCACAATAACTGCCATCCTCTAAGGTTTGCAGCTTTCTTTGTGAATCTCCTTTTCAAAACGATATGAGGGGCAGAAGGGATCATCAACAGATTGGTTGCACTCTTCCATGAACTGGGATTCTTCATCCTCCTCAAATCCTAGGTTCTCAAGAACCTCTGTCTCCTTCTCTTCACTTGACCCTCCATTTAAATGTAACAGAGAATCTTTATAGGAAACAACACTCCTTTCTTCTTGTTCTTTAGATCTACGAATACTCCTCTCAAGAAGATCAGCCTCTTCTGTGGAGAATTCTTTGCTTTCTCCGTCCTTCATTCTTTCTCTCAATAATTATATTACTCTCTCATTCTATTAATGCTTCCTTATTTTATTCAGTGGAGATGCCAAAAGACAATGATGAAAAAGATGAGACAGAGTATGGTATATTTAGATTGCCAAGGTATGAGTGCAATTATGATTAGACAAAATAAATTACATTTTGGGATCTTCTATGGTGAATTTTTGTCATTAGATGTAACGCATTTAGAGATTTTTTTTATAATGTATTTGACGCTATCATTGATATTAAATAAAAAACGAAGGACAAAGAAACGGCAAGAATGGATTTGAAAATATATTTTCAACTGATTTAAAGCTCGTTGAATCTGTTTTTTTTAATTAACTTTCTTTTATTTCTCATTTTAGTCTGCCTCCTTTATGGAAAATTTAAAATTTATGTAGTTTTTTTGTTTTTTATTATCCCATCCAAGCGAAAGGTTAATATTTATATAATATTTTTTTTCTTAATGTCTTATGTACAGCGGGATTAAGTTTCTAATTTTTTCCATGCATATCAATTTATATATTTTTTAAGATTTCTTAATTCAAATTAAATTAACAATGACTCAATTTATTTATTTTTAAACTAATAAGCTTAATTAAGTTGGCACTCACCGCTTATTCCAATTGCTTTAAAAACGTAAAATAAAAAAATTAAATATAAAATAATTTGTGCAGGAAATGTAATTAGTTTGAAATTATTTAAAAATATCAGTCTAAATATAGAAAATATATCCATGAAAAATTTAAAAATGAAGATACCATAATTCAGTTTATAAATAATCACTACGTTCCTATTATTTTCACTTTTAAGATGAGTTTGGAGATTAAATGAACAACAGGGTTTGAGTCTTTAGTTATGTTATTTTATAACATTTTAAATTTAAATTGTAAAGAACCTTGAAGTCATCACCCCAAAAGCTAACTCGAAGGGTGGGAGTGCCCAAAGTCTTATAAACTCCACATTAGTTGCACATACAACCAATGTGGGACTATATATCTCAACACGCCCCCTCACACGAAAGCCCATTGGGCTTGAAGAGTGGAAGATGCAACAGGCCCAGCCTACCTGTGCTAAGAAAGTCCACAAGAGAAAGTGGGGGGCAGCGAGGCTCTGATACCATGTAAAGAACCTTGGGATACACCACCCCAAAAGCTAGCTCGAATGGTGGGAGTGCCCAAAACCCTATAAACTCCACATTAGTTGCACATACAACCAATATGAGACTATATATCTCAACACCCCCTCACACGAGAGCCCATTGGGCTTGAAGAGTGGACAATGCAACAGGCCCAGTCTACCTGTGCTAAGAAACGCTACAAGAGAAAGTGGGGGGCGACGACAAGGCTCTGATACCATGTAAAGAATCTTGAGGTCACCATGAAGAAAAGCATTCTTAATATCCAGTTGGTAGAGAGGCAAATGGCGAATAGCAGCCATGGCAATAAAAAGGCGAACAATAGACATTTTCGCCACAGGAGAAAAAGTATCAATAAAATCCAAGCCAAAGACTTGAGTGAAACCCTTCGCCACCAAGCGAGCTTTAAGACGATCCACTTGACCATCAGGTCCAACCTTAACAGCATAAATCCATCTGCAACCAACCACAGATTTTCCAGAAGGAAGAGGCACCAGATCCCACGTGCCATTATGATGAAGATCACTCATTTCTTCAATCATAGCTTGTCTCCATCCCGAATGTGAAAGTGCATTATCTGTAGTCTTAGGAACAGATACAGAGGACAAAGAGGAAAGGCAAGCAAAGTATGATGGAGAAAGACGATGATAACTAATATTGACTGTATACCTGGCCGGGGGACGAGTATCACGAGTACCCTTACGAAGAGCAATGGGAAGGTCACTATCCGAAGGTGGAACCGAAACCGTGGGAGGAGATGCAGTTGAATGTGAGTCCACAGAGACATCTGACGACCTATGCTCGATCTCATCAGCAGAAGAGGTGATAGAAGGAGAGTCAGAAACATGGACGGGTAAAGACGGAAGGTAAAGAAGGTCACCTGGGAGGGATGACTGTACAGGATCAGTATCAAGAGTAGTAGAGGATCCAAAAAAAGGGGAACTGATTCAAAAAAGGAGACATCTGTCGAGATAAAGTATCGACGTAAAGTGGGAGAGTAGCAACGGTAACCTTTCTGAGACCGAGGATAACCCAGAAAAACACATTTATGAGATTTAGGAGCTAATTTATCCAAACCTGGACCAAGATGATGAACAAAACACGTAGAACCAAACACATATGGAGTTAAAGGATATAAAGCTTGATGGGGAAATAAATAGAGTGAGGTACCTTATGATTGAGAACAGATGATGGCATGCGATTAATGAGATAGCATGCAGTAAGTATAGCATCACCCCAGAATGTGTATGGAACATTGCCATCAATTAACAAGGCACGAGTGGTTTCAACCACATGGCAATTCTTGCGCTCAGCTACACCATTTTGTTGAGGTGTATGAGGGCAAGATGTTTGATGAAGAATGCCATGAGATGAAAAGAATTGTTGAAATTGATGAGATAAATACTCACATGCATTATCACTACGAAAAGTATGAATAGGAATATCAAATTGAGTTTTTATTTCATTATAAAATAACTGAAAAATAGAAAACAACTCAGACCGATTTTTCATTAAAAATAACCAAGTGCATCTGGAATAATCATCAATAAAAGTAACAAAGTACTTAAAACCCAAATCAGTCTATCCTATCCTATCTCTCTTATTAGGTGCACCAAATGGGCCTTAAGGCGTACAGACTTTTCTCTCTCTTGATAAACAAGGCATATAGACTTTACTTAACTCATTACCAACCAATATGAGACTCATCACACTTGAATATCTCCCAACAATCTCTCCTTGAAGTGTGAAACACAACATTGGTATGTTCCTTCTCAACCGAGTGCCCTAAGCCCAAGTACTCAAACCTCTTCTAACCAATCACCAGGCTAGCCAAAGTCCAACCCGACTCTAATACTAATGTCAAAAGGAAAGCCCATGCGGGAGGACCACTACCAATGGGCTAAGGCTAGCTCAGCTATATCAAGTGAGTCTAACACATTATCCCAACTCAAAACCTCAAGGCTTTAGGTTCATATATCCATCCACTTATATCAACTTCTTAGTCTATTACCAACCAATGTGGGACTTCATCACACTTGAATAACCCAACAATCTACCTCTAAAGGCCTCAAGTTTGAAACCCCATATTGATACACTCCCCCTCAACTCCGAGTACCCTAAGCCCAAGTGCTCAAACCTCTTCTAGCCAATCACTAGGCTATCCCAAGCCCAAGTTAACTCTTATACTACTATTAGGCGGGTCCAGATGGAGCCTGTGGCAGGAGACCACCACCAATTAGCTAAGCTAGACATACTACATCAAGTGAGTCTGACACTACATCACAACCTAAAACCTTAAGGCATATGGACTTCACTTAGCCTATTACCAACTAATATAAGACTCGTCAACTTAAATATCTCCCAACAGTTTATGTCCTAGCTGAGTGTGGCTCTTGTGTCTCTCTTTTTTTATTCTTTTTGTTTTTGTTGTTAAATGTGTATCTCCTAATTTTAGCAAGGAGCTGTGACAAAGTAATTACGGTTGATCCGCACATTCTGAATCATTTCTCATTCTCTTTTGGGTCAAACAGGGTGTTTATTTTAGATGTGAATAAAAGTGGGGAGAAAATGGAATTTTTTAAATGGCTCTTTTTTTACAGTCGTAGGAAACAAAAATTAGTTTTCAACAAACCCATAAAAATATGTGTTATATATATATTTTTTTAAATAGCTGCTAGGGCCAATAGGTTATGTGTTTATAGCATAATATAATGGATTTCTTGTTACATGAGACTCATTTATCCTTTTTTTAAAACCACAAGTAATGTCTTGCAAGTTGCACACGCATGATTTTTTTAAGGGTTAAAACTTAAACACTTCATGTTGCATAAGAAGTGTTTTCTCATGTTGTGACTTAATTAATGGTAGGCTCCACATTTATTTTTAAAAAATTACATGCAAATCAAATAGTCACAACATAAGAAAACATTTCTCATGCAACATAAGAAGTGTTTTCCTTTTTTTTTTTATAAAGCTAAACATATACATGTATCTCTTGTCTCAAGTAAGGGTAAAGATAAGTAAATTTTTTTTTCCCGTACTTACTATAATTTTTTTTACAAAATGCCAAACTACATATCCTGGATTCAATTACACTCATGTTATTAGTGTTGGAACTATTGGATTTATGCGGAAGCAATTTAGGACCTAGTACATTGGTATGCTTACCGAATCATCCTCGTTTCACAATTACCTCTTGGTGCGCAGATCTCGTGTAGAATCTTCCCTTGTATGATTTCTTTTCACGAACTGCTCACCTCATCGCTGCAGCACGAACAACCTACTTGAAGCTGGATTGTGACAGATCTTCCAGACCATGTCTCAAGGGGAAATGGAAAGTGTATGGGCACTCTTTCACTTTCAGGGAGATGACCTTACCTCAGCCTCTGCAACCACAAAAATGAAGATTAAAGAGGCTGATGACTATAATTATAGAATATATATGAGTTTCAAGAAATCCTAAAATGGGCTTTATGTTTCTTGGGCTTTTCTTACACACTAGGCCCTATTGGACTTTTTTTTTTATAAGAAGGAAAGTAAAACAACAACAACAAAAGGCCCTCTAAAAAAGGGACACGCGAGGATAACCAATCCCCTCAGCATCGTTCCTAACTAGGTAGGTCGAACCCAGCGGAGGAGACTCCAATTTTCGAATCAGAAAATCCTGGGCAAAGTGGTTGGTGGCAAGCCAATCCGCAGCCTTATTGCCCTCTCTCAGGGTGTGGGAAAGCTTAACCTCCCAGTTGCGTCTAAGGAGTCCTCTGATTCCAATCACCAGCGAGTGACAGGGGTGGCTGTCATGGTGGTCCAAAGAAATAAGCTAAAGGGCATCAGAGGAGTCGCCCTCGAGAACGATTCGTTTGAAGCCTTTGTCCCAAGCTAAGGTAAGGCCTTCAAAAGCACCCCATAACTCAGCTGAGAGAGGATTTCCATATCCCACATTCCTTTGGAACCCACAGATCCAATCTCCATCTGAATTGCGCAGGATCCCACCACAGCGAATGTTGGTACGGGATGCAAAGAAGGAACCATCAAAGTTGATCTTGGTCCATCCCAAACGTGGGATTTGCCAAGAGATCCACCCTTCCGATTTCTGGTTTAGGGGAATACCTGCCAACATGAGGGTGTGTTCAGCAGTGACAATTGCGTTGGCTTGGCTACAGATACTTCTAGCAGCACTCCCAGAGTCTGTAGTTCTCCCATTAAACACCAACTCGTTCCTGCTTTTTCAAATAATCCAGCAGGCCACTCCAAAAGAGGTTCCCCAGTCAACTTGAGGGGTGTAATTTTTCCTCTGGCGAATATTCTTAAAGAGCCAATCATCAAACTCTATAGTGAAATTTTTTTATGGAAGGTGGACCTCGGTAAGATTTCCCCAGAGTTCCTTGGTCCAATTGAACTGCCGGAATATGTGATCTCTGTCTTCCAACTGGTGTTGACATCTTGCGCAGGAGGAGGTAAGGGTAATATGTCTACGGACCCTTTCCTCGTTTGTCAGCAATTTGTTATCAAACCTTAACCAAAGGAACATTCTGATTCTGTTTGGGCCTTTCCACTTCCACGGTTGGGATAGAAGATCAGTAACAGGGTGATCGGGTTGGGGATTGATGTGGTTATATGCTGATTTCACGGATAACTTACCATCGGATGAGGGCCACCAGATGACTCTATCTTCGTTGTCCAGGGGGATTCATCCTGTGATAATATCTGTTACTTCCGCTGGGAGAGCATGGCCGAAAAGATGCCAGTTCCAGTTGCCATCGGCTGTGACTAAATCTTTCACTTTGAGGTTTATGATAGGTTCGGTATCGGAGACAGGGCCAACATGGAGAGATTTTGCTCGATTGGAAGCCAAATATCCATCCAGAAGAGGGCCTTGTTGCCATTGCCAATCTGTATTCGGGATCCCTTATTGATGGAATCCCACGCCCTCGTGACCCCATTCCACAAATTTGAGGAGCAGACACTAGTCCTAATGGAAAAAATGAGATCCTTACCAACCTTGTATTTATTTCGAAGGACTTTCGACCAGAGAGCGTCTGTGTTTGTCAACAATTTGTGTCCCACTTTCATAAGGAGGTCCTGATTCATGGCTTTAATTTTCCTGAGCCCTAGGCCACCTGCCATTGTTGGGGATGCCATCGTCTCCCAATTGACAAAATGAACTTTTCGATTAGAAGTAGATGAGCCCCAAATAAAACTCCTAGTTTCCTTTTCAATCTTCTCACAAATAGCCACAGGGAGACTCATTGACTGCATAGCATAAGTTGGCAAAACCTCAATCACAACTTTTGCCAGGGTGACTCTACCTGCCAAGGAGAGGGATGTTCTGTTCCAGGAGGACATTCTCCTATGCACTCTGTCTATGATGAACTGGCAAGAAGTATTCCTCATTCTATTGTGTTGCAGAGGAATCCCTAGGTATTTCCCCAAGTCTGCAGTCATGAGGAAACCAAGCTTTTCACTTAGCACTTTGGCTTTAGCATGGCCAACGTTCCAGGAAAAGTAGACTCTCGTTTTCTCTTGGCTAACTTTCTGACCTGGCGATTGGCAAAAGACATTCGAAACCTGGTTGAAAATATGGGTTTGGTCCACATAGGCTTCTGCAAATAAAAGGATATCATCCGCGAAGAAGAGATGTGAGATTGGGGGACCACCCTTAGTCAGCTTGATGGGCTTCCAGGCCTTAGTATGGATAGCCATTTCGATCAAGTGGGCCAACCTCTCAATGCATAAAACAAAGAGGTATGGGAAAATGGGGTCCTCTTGCCTGATTCCTCTCGATGGCTGAAAGTCAAAGGTAGGCTTGCCGTTCCAGATGAGGTTCATGGTCGAGGATGAAATACAACTATCAAGCAGCTCAATAAGGCCAACCGGAAGCCCAAGGTCCACCAGAGTATTATGGATAAACTTCCAGTTGAGGCGGTCATAAGCCTTCTCCAGGTCGATTTTCACCGCCATCCAGCCTTTTTCACCTTTATTATTTCTCATGGAGTGAATGATTTCCTGGGCCACAATAATATTGTCAGTACTATTACGGCCTTGGATGAAGCTACTCTGATTTGGAGCTACGAGCTTATGCATGAGGGTCTTCAGCCTGCTAGTAATGATCTTGGTGATTACCTTATAGGAAACATTGCAGAGGCTGATTGGTCTAAATTGATTCATGCTCTCCGGACTTTAATATTTGGGGATCAGACAGATCAAGGTTCTATTCAATTCAGCCACCTTGGACGGAGTGTTAAAAGCCTCCTTGACCAGATTGCAAAAAGAGTTCCCTACGACCTCCCATTGCGTGTGAAGAAAGGCTGCATTAATCCTGTCTGGACCTGGGGCCTTGAATTTTCCCATGCTAAAAACGATAGATTTTATCTCCTCATCCGAAGAGAGGTAACCAAGGGCTGTGCATTCCCCTGGATTGAGTTTGGGAAAAGCACCCGAGATAGGGAACGTAGGTCGTTGCTCATCATCTTTAGAGTAAAGCTTGATATAGAACTCAGTAGCCAATTTAATCAGGGATTCTGATTCTCCAATCCAAACCCCCCCGGCATTCTTGATGGCCTCTACCCTGTTGAATCTGCGACGGGCAATGGTGGAGGCATGGAAGTGTTTAGTGTTCCTGTCTCCATACTTGAGCCATTTGCACCTGGATCTTCGAAACCAAGTAAGCTCCTCCCGAATAAGGATCAATTCTAGCTCTTTCCAGAGGGAATGCTGTAGGAGCCGGAGGGAATAGTCATCTCCACAGGACAGTTTGTCATCTATGCCTTTCAGCCTTACGTAAAGTCTCTTCTTATGCTTCTTGGCTTCTCTAAATACAAAGTGGTGCCACTCAGAGGCCTTGATTTGGAAGGAGTTCCTAGCTTCAATCCAATGACTTCCATTGTCCCAACAATTATGAACAATGTCTCCAAAATCATCAGCCGTAAGGCAGGCTATTAGGAACTTGAAAGGCTTCTCAGTCGTAGGATAGCTTATGGGTTTCTCATTGACCAGCATGATGGGCCTATGATCAGAGTTATAAAATGGGAGGTGAGTTAGCAAATGGTCCGGCCAGGAAATATTCCAAGGCCCATTAGCACAAGCCCTATCAAGCCTTTGTTGAAGATTGCCTCTTTTCCAGGTGAACCTTGGCCCCTTAAACCCCACATCGTCCACGTCACAGTCAACCAAGGCTGAGCGGATGTCTTCCATGCTCCTACTGTTAGCATCGTTTCCCCCCAACTTCTCATCAGCATGCAGAATGGAGTTAAAGTCCCCAAGCATGATCCAGGGGGCCATGGGGTCCTGGGAGAGGTTAGGGAGATCATTCCATAAGATTCTTCTTTCAGCCAGTCTAGGACTCACGTAAATGAAAGTCACGAGCTCAGATTTATTAAAGCCATGGTACTGAATTCTTGTGTGTATGAATTGATGTTGAGAGTGGAGCACTTGGATGTCAACATCACAATTGTCCCAGAGCAGCCAGATGCCACCAGAGAATCCAACCGCTTCTTGCCTATACCACTTGGAGAAGCCCAGTTTCTTGAAAATCTTATCTGCTTTTTGCCCCTTTATTCTAGTCTCCAACAGATCAAGAATGTTTATTTTGTAATTAAACTCCAAGTCTCTAATGAGGGTGGAAAGACCTTTTTTTCCTACCCCCTACAGTTCCAAGAAACTATAATCATAAAACTAAGCTAGTAAATAGGGGACCTATGCTCAAGAGGTGTTGCGTACCTTTTGGACTTGCAACCCAGCAGAGGTGTTGGGTACCTTTTGGTCTAGGGTAGGCATCTGTGGCCTAGGTATCTTCTGGCCCAGAGTCGTTAGTTGCGGGCTTTGAATGAGGTTGTTATTGTGGGCCTTACTGAGCTTTAAGATCCCAAAATTGGCCTTATTCGAGCCAGAATCTTTACCAAAGGATTTGGAGGCTCGTGCATCAAGTGTGATGACAGAGGGATTTGACCTTTTGCTGAAGTAGTTGCCATTGCTGTTCCTTTTTCCTTGTTGGCTGTTCAGGCCAATTTTTTTCCGTGCAACAACTCTGTTGCTTTGACGCCAATTAAGGTTGCTTCTGGTCCCTGTCCACTGTCCCACTGCTACCAGGGTCTGCTTTCCTAGGTTGATCAGGCCTACCTTTGCTAGAACCCATCATTCGTACATCGTTGCTAGGCATCTTAGGCTCCGGGTTGGGTTTCTGTTGGTGACCCCCTTTTCCGACGATGAACCACCATCCATTCCCCGAAAACATCCTCTGCATCCTTTGGCTTAGCGTTTTCCTGAGTCACAGATGGTGTACCAGTGTGCGCACTATGTGAAATCCTCTCAATAGGTTCCTTCTGTACATAGTCTTGTTTCTTGGTTACCTCACATTGATCGTGTTTGTGGCTGTACTTCCCACATGAGAAGCATATCAAGTGCAGTCCTTCGTAGCCAACCGGAAACACCTCATCTCCTATTTTGAAGGAAGGGATGAAGCTTCTATGCAAGTCCACCTCAATACAGATCCTGGCAAACCTAGACTTGTCTATGGTCTCACCTTCCCCTTTGTCATTCCTCTTTATGGATCTCTTATCCACCTTCAACGTCTTCCCCAGTAGATTCCCTAACCTCTAAAGATGATAGGAAGAGTAGAACTCCATTGGTATTCCACAAACCCGAATCCACACGGCTAGTTTTTTCATTGAATCATTGTTGGGGTTGAAGAACGGCCTCCACCGTTGGACCACCAAGTAATGGTCTGAGACAATCCATGGACCTTCATGGAGGACATGATGGTAGTCTCTGTCATCTGAGAACTTCAAAAGGATGTGTCAATTATCTAGGTTAAACTGCTCAAAGGATCCTACAAGGCTCCACATTTTCTGCAGGCGGGCTATAAGGTAACTCGACGCCATCCTCTTTCCAAGAAACTTAACAATGAGGGCTTTCCTCCATTGTTCACAATCCTTCTTATGTTGACTTTTCGAAAAGTGGTAAGATGGGCATAAGGGATCACTCTCACCTGCTGGATATTCTTCCCCATCTTCCTCCTCTTCCTTCCTCTGCCTTTCCATTCAGTCTTCCTCTTCTGAATCATAGTCCATCGATTGGCCATTTAGAGCTAGAACCTTGTCCTTATAAGAAACTAGGTTCCTTCCCTGAATAGGTTTCATGGATACATCTTTTGGGATGGCACTAGCCCCCTCTCTCTAGTAAGGATACACCTTCCGTAGTGGCTTTCTCAGCCATCTCATCGTCCATAGGGCTGTCCTCGTTACGAGATTCCTTTGGCTTCTTTACACTTCTTTCCAGTTGATTTGCTTCATTGACTTCCTCTCCTTTTCCTTGAGAGTAGCCATTATTTCGTTAAGCTACCTTGACTCTTATACTGTTAGTAGTATTCTTCCATTGATAGGTTTTAATTCAGATAACTATTGGTCCTATTGGACTTTAGTGAAAGAGCAAAACCCAACAATTAGATATAAAGAATTGAGAGATCAATTAAATGTACTTTGGAGATTGATTTCTTTGGTTACTGATCTGAACAACTAATTACCTACTAATAGTGAGTTTGGATTAATTAGTTTATATTGTAACTGAAAAAGTTTTATAATTAAAAATCCTTTAGCGATTAACAATTTTTTTCTATATAAAAATCAACCAAAATGAAAAACGTCAGTAATTAAATTTGTTTATACATAATGTCACTAGTTTTTAATTATATTAAATAATGAAAGTAATTTCTAATAAAGAACAAATTATCTCCCTTTTCGATTCTATGCAAGGGCAGAAGAAGAATTCACAACTCAATAAGCCATTACATCTGAAATCACACAACTTTTGATTAACCCAAAATTTCTGATAATTAACTTTGATTTACCCAATTTGTTTTATAATTACTTTTGTAGCACATCAATGGTAGAAAGAAAACAAGTTTACCTTTGACCTAGACACGCATGTATTTTTTTTTTAATATTTAAACTGATTTAATGCAGTTTTATCATCATCAGATTCATATTAGGGGTGGCTTTTTAAATATAATATTGACATTTGATTGTATAAAATGAATTATTTATCACTTGCGCATGTATATATCTTAGGGAAAAAATATCTAATGTTATTTTAGACAACTTTATTTGATGTTCACCGAAACGATATTATTTTAGGATTGAAAAATTTAAAAATTAAAATGATAATGACTATTATAACCCTAAAATAAATTAAAATTGCAAACACATCAATGCATCATGATTTTCGCCCCAAAATAACATTGTTTAGGTGAACATTAGACAAAGTTATTTAAAGTAAATTTAAAAGAAATAACCCTGTATTCTAATAAATAAAAAAAATTCATGTCCTTATACCACGAATTTTGGCCATCGATAATAAATAAATGACCAATATTTATGAATTGCAACTTGGTCAGTGCGTAATATTGTAACTCTTGTAAAATTATATTAAAATCTCCTAAATTATAGTTATATTTTTTTTAACCTTCAAAAATTTAAAATTAAATTTATATATTTTTGTCTTCTCTGTTGTTTTAGTGATGGCCAAGCCATTGTGTCTAGGGACGTGCATGAGTCAGGTCGGGTTAGATTTTTGTGCCGACCCAACTCCATTGGATTTTATAGGTCAAGTATTTTGACTCGACCCAATTTAATTTGATCCAATTCAGGTTTGATCATTTGCCGTAATCCCCGACAACAGCGTCAAAAACTTGTTGCGATTACAACAAGTATACCGATTGTTTCAAGTAATAAAGTAGTGAGAAAGAGTATAACGATTACAACAAGTATACCGATTATTTCAAGTAATAAAGTAGTGAGAAAGAGTATCGTCCCACGAGGATTAAAACACCAAACACTATTATAACTATTTCCTTTAATTTGGACAATCCAATTTGGTTTAGAGAATAAATTTTGAATTAAAATAAAACTAAACAAAACTTAATTGCAATAAAAATTAAGAACACGCAAGAACGCAAATAAAAAATATGATTGAAGAAACTATGATAAATAACTGTAGTTAGGGCACACTTCACCTTTGATCCCCTTATTAATCTAAATTAATTCTTATAATCAATTATTTTAATTATTCAGTAAATTCATATTCTTTAAATTAGTTGGTTAAACTCTAATGTCTTAGTGTATTTAACCCTCTAACCCAAATATAATTCTAATGTCTTAGTAATCCTTCTTGAATTAAGCATTAAGTTCATTGAATTAAGAAGTCTGCAATTCATAAAGTTTATGTCTAGATCGTGCACAAATTGTTATTTTACTCCGGTCAGAATTAAAACTCCAATATATTTATTGTGAGCTCTAACACTCAAAACTCTAACACTCAAAACCCTATGAGAGAGTGATTAGTTCTAATAAGGATATAAAATTTTCATTCAAGGTAAAATAAAATTAATTAAAATAAAAGAATTATAAAAATAATTTAAATATCAAAAGGGTTGACATCACATCCATGACCCTAAGTACAAATGAAAACGAGCTAGACTTAATTGGCTTAAACACCATACAAAAATTAAAAAAAAAAGAAGTCATGAAGAAGAAGAAGAAGAAGAATCAATGTTGCTCAATCTTCTTCAAGCTTCTCTCTCTCTGAAATCTCCAACCTGGTATTCAGTATTCTCTTCCTTCCTCTGATCGTGCTTGCCTCTTTTGTGTTTGCAGGGGTTGCCTCTTTAGAGTGATGAAATCATATCTTGTAATTTCTCATAATATCTTCAATAGAATTTTCACTAGAATTCTCAATCATATCTTTAATCTAATCATTCAAATTTTCCTTTTTATATTTAAAGGAAAACTTTCCTTAAAAATATTTAAAGGAAGATTCAATAAGATTTTCAACGAATAAAAAATCCAAAACAAATCCACTTGAGCTCTCCAATTTATTTTTTTATTGAGTTAAAAATTACTGCAAAATATAAGAATTTTTATAAGAATATTACTGCGTATAAAATAATAATTTAATTATAATTTTCATAACTTTTAATTACTTTTAAATTAATTTCACGCTCATATTAATTTTTAATACATATAAATTAAATACTCGTCAATTCTCCGGAAGCCATATCAAGGCAGCATATAATATTGTCAAAACGTTACACGACAAACAAATTGATCCATTGTCAACTTAGTCAGATTTGGAATGAATTCAAGGTACATCATTGTGATGTAAATAAGTAGGAACACATTAATTCTCAAATCACGCGGCAAGATACCTATCAAAAGAATCCAAGTACCCAACTAGACGAATCACTCAATCCAATATAGAGTTGATTTTTTTTATTTTCATGTAGGTTCGTAAGTGGTGGTCAAATATCCTATTTTAAAGTTATTAAGATTGATTAGTCATGAGAAATTTGAATAATTTACATTTGGTTATGTATTCAATTTCTATTATTATATAAAAAAAATCGATTTTAATAAGAATGGCTCAAAGTCAAATATTGCCATTACCCTTAATGGGCCGAGATCCTATAAATGGTGACCCAAACCCATACGGCCCAACTTGATGAAAAACTGGTAGGTTGTTGGCTCCCTCGCCTTAATGGCGCGTAGGGTAAACGGCAGCTACCATCCTCAATCATCAATTTAGACGGCGAAAGGTCCCAAAAAGTCTCTCCAACCAGAGTTGTTCTACAAAAGGAATTAAATCTCCTCCCATCTTCATTTTGCTTTTCTCAGCCAAATTCCGAAATTTCCCTAACATCTAATTCTGGTATTATGCAAATCTCCACTTTTGTTAATCTTTTCTCTCTCTCTCTCTCTCTCTCTTTGAAATTTGAGTTTATTATTATCATTATTAGTACTCAAATATCTTTCTCTCTCTTTAATTTTACCCGTTTTCTCAAGATTTGGTCGCAGAACGACGTTTTCGTGGATAGTTTTGTTTCTACGACATGGCAGCTGTACCCGATCAAGCCACTAGTATATGCACTCACTGGTAAACACTTCGCTTCCGATTTATGAACGAAGGAATGATCTCAAATTATTTACCTTCGTGTAATTTGGGAATTAGGTTTAGTTATTTACGTTCTCGATTTACTTCCCCGTGAGCTCTAAGCTGAAAATTATGGCTAATTGGTGGGTAGAAGGAATTTAATCTCCTTCTGAATTCTTGATGGCGTTTTCAAGTGATTTGGGTTAGCATAATTAGTTAGACGGTTTTGGGATCGCATTTGACTGGTAGGACCGATCCATGGTGATGAAACCATGCTAATATGCATTTACTAATCTGTTTTCTCCATATATATTGTATGATTCTTGAATTATTAATTTTTGTTTTTTTTTGGGTGATGTTGTTCGTATTGAAGGTCTAAATTATGTGGTTATGCTTTGTCCTGAAGAAACATGATAATGATTTGTCTTATTTTGATGGTTTTAGTGATCGGGCTATCCCTGCTGCAAATATTTATTTGCATTATGCTCATTGCTCACGGAACCTTGAAAAATGCAAAGTATGTGGTGACATGGTTCCAAAACAACATGCTGAGGATCACTATTTAAGCACCCATGCCCCGGTATGGAAAGTTTTGCTATTTTGGCCTTCTTTCATTTTTTATTCCAGAATAAGTTTGAAGAAATTACTGAGAAACCCGTGAAGTTGAAAAGTTCATGTTACTTGCTGATAAAGAAAAACAGAAAAAAATAAATAGAAGAGATTGTGATTTTTTTTTTTGAAGAATTTCTGGGTCTAAAAATGATGTCTTAGCGATGACTAGTTGCTGATTTGGCTCTTATTTGAACCAAAATTGATAAAATGAGTTTGACAATTTTAATTAGGGGTGGAAATTGATCCATCAAACTATCAATCATCCAATCCTTTCATATATAAATCCAATCCAACTCATCCAGTTATAATAATAGTTTAACGCCGTCATCCTTCTAAGCTCCTAAATCCACTGTCTTTCACTAAAGTTTGCCGTATATGAGTCCCTATGATGAAGTTTTATCGTCCTTTTTCATCATGTTTTTCATTTATTCAGTTGTTGTGTGTTTTTCATCAGCTTTGTACATTAAGCTCATGTATATCAATAACTATTCAAATCAATACTTTTAGATTTAACTCTTACAAAATTGGGCAACCTGGTGCTATAAAGTTTGCATTATGTGTGGGTCTATAGGAGGAATCAACCTTTGGGTTACATGGGGACAACAACAACTGTTGTGCCAAGGCCCCCATTTTACTTTGATATTTTGTATGTAGTTGGTAGAGCAGTGTGGGTGAAGCTTTGGCAATCGGAGATATAAGGATTACTTCTTCAAGTGGCTTTATTATGGCTTTCAGTTTTCGTTATTCAGCAAATATGGCTTTAATTTCCAGTAATCATGTATGGAAGGGGAATTTGATGGAAAATTTGTAGTAACACATGTAAATTTCTTGAGCTAGTTCTATTTTTTTATTGTATCATGCATATAATATGAAGGTACCTATTGAATCATAAAGGGGAGAAACTTGGAATATCAACTCACTATATATGCTATGGCTAACATAAACAATGAAAAAGTTGGGGAAGCTGGCCACATGCCCATCTGTTCCATGCCAGGGGCGCCGCCCCAGGCTGCCTAGCGCACTACCTTGAAGTCAGATTTAAAATTCATTTTTTCAACAGTTTCTCAAAAGAAAATGTGAATTTGTGCAGGTTGCCTGTTCATTGTGCAGTGAAACAATGGAGCGTGATATTTTAGATATCCATAAAGGTGAAAATTGCCCTCAAAGAATTGTCACCTGTGAGTTCTGTGAGTTCCCATTACCAGCAATTGATCTGGCTGAGCATCAGGTAGTGTTTATAAAGAACTTTTGAATTAATAAGGTTGTATTAATCTATGTACTTTGGTTCTAATTTCAGTTTGATCTTTATAACTTTCAGGAAGTATGTGGGAATCGAACAGAACTTTGTCACCTTTGTAACAAGTATGTTAGATTACGTGAAAGATACAACCATGAAGACAGATGCAATAGAATCCAAGACAATGCTATGGGGTCTTCAAGGTAAGCAATGTCATCATTTAATTATAGTGCATCATATTGTGTGTTTGGATTAGTTTATTTTGTGCTTATAATCAAAAGCTCCTCGAGAGAGCTTTGGGAAAAAGAAGCAATTATTTTTCCCAAAATAATCAAAACTAAACATGCCTATGGTCTTGTCCAAAAATTAATTCTTAGTGCAGCTTGTAGTCTTTCTGAGGGCTAAGTGATTGTTGTATACTGTATATCCTAAGGGCCCGTTTGGAGATTAGGATAAAGAGGACAATATAGGATTAACTATCATATCCTGCTCTTATCTATTGTTTGGTGAGCCAACATAATATGATAAGCTTATATTGTTAGCTCATTTTATCCTGTCCGCATCAAGATAAGCCATTCTAAGGGAGGACTCGGGTTAGGGATGGACAGGATAAAATAGTAAATATCACATCCCTCTCATCCCAAATGTAGACTTATGCTCTTTTCCTACGAACTTTGTTGGGCACGGACAGGTTAGCCCTTGCCACTGGCCATCCACCATTGCTACTGTCGATGTCCATCATCCATTTCTACCACCAACATCGCCACCGGCCATCACTGAGTTACATCCACTATCACCATCATCGGCTACTGCCACCCCCAACCACCAATAGTCACCACTACCACCACCATCGATTAGCCCCCACAATTGCCACTAGTCACTTCCGGCGCGGTCACCACCACCATTTCCACCGGCCACCCCCTTGCCGCCGCCACCGCCACCGCCACCGCCATTGGCCACCCTACAACCCATTAAAAAAACATAAGGTTTTTTAGTCGAGGCTTAATGTAAAATAATTACAATATGCGAACAAATCCTTTTACCTGTTTTAAAAAGTTGGGGATTCGAGCTAAACAAAGGTGGAATGTGCGGATGCTTCGTTCGTGAATTTTCATTTCCCAAGTTGTACCCAGTTCCCTATTAATAGGATGAACATCTATAGCTGCTGCAGTAAATTTTATATTTTAGATGAGTGCCGAGGTATACTTTTTTGAGGGAGAGTAGCAAAGAACTGTCATTTAAGAGTGATGTCAGACTGTTTTGACAGGCACTGTCCACATTCCCGAAGGAAAAAAAAGTGAACATCTGCGATTATTAGGATGTAGATGATTGTGAGATTCTGAGCATATATTAACCGAAAATAGATAAAATAAAATTTTACATACTGTTTATTATTAATGGCCACATACATGCTCCACAAACTTATGACTAATGAATTATCATCTGCTTAATATCTCACCAGCCTTTTGAAATTGGTTTTATTGTTTAAGTAAACAAGTCAAGTTTTGCTTGTGATGTAGTTGAATTTCTTGTGTTAGAATTATGATATTAACCCCTGAATATAGTTACTCTCGTGTAGTATGCATTTGATGTAATAACTTACACAGCAACAACCAACCCTTATTTTTGTTGTTGTTGACTAAACTACTATTTTAATCCTCCAAAGATATTCCTGACATCAATTTGGTCACCTAAAGATTTGTAATATCAAATTAATCCTCTAAAGATTATGAGTCAACGTCAACAATGCCTTCATCCCGCACTAATTGGGGTTTGCGGCGAATGAACCTAAATGAAAAGATTGAGCCTCTAAAGATTTTGAGTGAGATTAAAAAATGGTTCTTCTATCAAGCACAATCTGGCATCGATTTGAACCATTTTGACGTTACTTGAAATCTTTGCTGGACTAATTTAATTTCATAATTCTTTGGAAAACTAAATTGATGATAAGTATATCTTTAAAAAACTAAAATGGTAATTTAGTCTTTTAAGCTAAGCTATTAGGTAAAGGTCACGTTAATAATCTCATTATATTTCTCTAACATCTCTCTTCATATAAGAGCTTATTGGGTTTGAAATATGGATAATGCATAAGCTTACTTATTTGTGTTAAAAAATTTCATAATATTTTAATTATTTATTAATAAAATGGAGATTGTGAGAATCGAATTTATGATCACTTGATCACAAAGGATTTGATTATTGCAATCAAAAACTTAAAGTTATTAGGTGAAGATCACATTAATAATTTTATATTATATTTTTCTAATAATTTTTATAATATTTATTGGTTTTTTTTATAAATGTGCATTTAGCCTAGTAGGTCATTGATAAATGGCGTTTGTCTTTTCCTTGTAATTGAACTATTTACTTCACATTTTTGTCTGAAGGGACGTCAGACCAGCTGAAAGAGATGACGGTGCTCGAAGAAGGCAGCCGAATGAATTCTCAAGAAAACGTCTTCTTTTCACAATAGCAATCACTGGTATAGCTGTTATACTCGGATCTATTTTTTTCCAGAGAAAGGCAGAGCCCAGTGATGTGCATTAGTTGGAGAGGCTACTTGATGGTGTAAATCCGCTTTATATGTATAATTCATTCGCAGGCTGCAGAAGTCGTATGAGATATACTTTGCTACTGCATTAACTAAAACACATCGGCATTGTCGCTGTCACTATATGTTGGGTAGTTATGTACTTTCTTAAAAAATATTGTAGTTCTGTGTTTGACGGAGATAACTACCAAGTACCAAGGATAAATCTGAGCCATTTTTCATAAAGATTGCTATTCCTTGTTGATCTTCCTAGTATTATCTAGTCGAAGAAGGAACTGCATCTCTTTACATTAATTCAATACCATTTTAGGAGACAACTTTTTTTCATTTCATGTAGGTGTTTAATAGGTAAATAACATTCTACAGGTATTTAACATTTTGAAGTTCATTTTATTTAAATGAAAATTTTTAACAACTAAAACAATACAGATAGTATTATTTAGAGGTTAAATTGCATATATATATATTTTTTTTTGGTAAGCTGGTTAAATTGCATATTTAATTTATATTTTAATATGAGATAAGCCAGTCACATGTTATATTACTTTTTCTATTTGAGATAGAAGAATTCAAATTTATTTGTGTTTATGCCAAAAGAAATTTCTTAAATTCACATAGATTAATTTCAATTTAAGAGAACATTTTTGGTACAACTATTGTACGCCCTACCTCTATCTAACCCAAAAACAAATATTTTTTGGGGCTCAAATAAAAATATAAATAAATACCTGGATTTAAATAGGAAGGTATTTTTAAAAAAAAAGTAAATAAAAATACCGAACTCGGTACTTACCGAAGAATTTTCAATTTCAACCCTTTTAAAGCACCGATTGAAAATTCTCTATTGTGCTTAACTCATTCACTTGGAAATTTTAATTATAAGTTTTGCGTAGTCAATTTTCATTTCCCATTCACCTTCCTATTCCCGCTCTCCTCCTTCGCTTTTAAGTTGGGGGATTTGTCTCCGGAACAAGAAGAAAGAGATAACCACAATTACACGGCAACGCCATCGCTATTGCCTATTAGTAAGCCTATTTCCTCACTCTCAGGTGTGTGACACGTGTCCATATTGATCCCTCCGTTTTCATCGTCGCCCCCTGATAATAACACGACTCCCTCGGTATCCCCATCATTCCTCGTCCATCGATAGTAATTCATGAAAGACGTTGATTTCTCAGCGCAATTATTTTTATTTGAAATATCTCTCAGAGTAGCTCCTCGCAACCAGGTGTATAATTTTTTATTTTTTTTTTATAACATCCAGGTGTATAATTTAGTAGTTGGTTGTTAAATCACCCTATTTCATCACTTTCGAATGAATTAAATGGTGATTTCACCTATTTGATTTGTGTGTGTGACGAGGAGGTTACACGTTTTTGTTGGCACAGAAAGAAAACTAAGGTTTCTGAAATGTACAGACATAATTAGAAGTTCAAGCATTAAAATCTGTTGATACTGTTTTTACATTTCATTGACAAGCGAAGTGATTGAAATTGATATGATCCATTCTGTTTCTTTATGCAATTCCATTTCTTTTAAACTTTGTGGGAATTCTTAACCCTGACTGAGATTCCTTGCGTTATCTGTAAGTTAGTAAAAAGAAAAGCAAAGTGTTCACCATGTCCGCCCCAGGGGTACGGTTGCACATCCAAGACCACCATGTAAGTTTACTCGGTGCATTTTTCTCTCCTTGTTCTTGTAATGTTCTTCTTCATTATACTATCTTCAGTATCTTGATTATATGCAACGTACCTAGATCTCATCATCATCTAAGTTTCTTTTTCCTTGTACCTTTAAGTTTGAGTATTGGATAGACACTACTGAAAATTTTATTTCATTATATAAAACCTTGAACAAAACGAATATCTTGTTTGTTTAAAATTTTGTCGGTTATGTTTGTTTCATGTACTTATTTTTACTGCTTGGCATGTGCAGGTGGTGATGGATAATGGCATACTCCAAGTTACGTTATCAAATCCAGATGGAATTGTCACTGGGATACGATATAATGGTGTTGACAATTTGCTTGAAGTTCTCAACAAGGAGACTAATAGAGGGTGTGTGATCATAGCGATGCATCATTGCCATTTCTCATTCTCTCTCTCTCTCGCTCTCTCGCTCTCTCTCTCTTTCTCACACACACACACATACACACACAAATCTATCTTGTTCTGGTATGAACTGAATAGAGTAGCCAGTCTCTTGAAAATGTAATGCTTAAATGAACTGGGCAGTAATCAAGAACTCAAGCTGATAGGTAGTCATTAATTGGCATTTCTTTTGTCAGGACTCAAAAGCAAAAGTAAACACTAAACATGGTGAATTTGGTTGACAAATCAAATTTGATTTGCCTTGTGGAGAACAGTGTGTTCTATATCTTTATCATTAAGAAAGAAAAATATATTTTCTTATTGATTGTGAGGAAATCAAAGGGAGCTCTCAAGCTGGAAGCTGATTTTGTCTTTCCATTGAATGTTTAGGTACTGGGACCTTGTTTGGAGTGCACCAGGAAGCAAAGGAATCTTTGATGTGTATGGCAATGCTACTTTCTTTTGTAATTGCATGGAGTTTTTCATATTATTCCACCGAGTTAAATTTTCAATTAAGATATATTTAAATGCATCCACCAATTAGAGTTCACAAATAATTTGGGAGAGGTTTTTATGTCACACCTGAGCAGTGTCAAACCCCTTTATTTTGCTAACTGTTCTATTGGCAATCTTATCAGTTCCATTATTGCTCTAAGGATAATATTTTAAGCATATGTTTTTATGGTCCAGGATTAAAGGAACGTGTTTTAAAGTTATAGTTCAAAATGAGGAGCAGGTGGAGCTTTCGTTCATGAGAATGTGGGATCCTTCTCTTGAGGGAAAGTTTGTCCCCTTAAATATTGACAAAAGGTACGTGCTCAAATTTTTTGTATCATTACCCTTTTCAAACGGTAGCAGCTGAAGGATTAACATTTGTCGGTAATCAATTTCAGATTTGTAATGCTCCGTGGTTCATCGGGCTTCTACTCTTATGGAATTTATGAACACTTAAATGGATGGCCAGATTTTGATCTAAGTGAAACAAGGATCACTTTCAAGCTTAGAAAAGACAAGTAAATTAACTGATTGTTTTTATATATATATATATATATATATATATATATATATATATATATATATATATATATATATAATTTTCTCTATCATTTCACCTAATAGTTTGATGCCTCTCATTGTATTTCTCAGTCTTGTTGTGCTTGTTTGCTGTATTTTGTATATTTAACAAGACTTTGTAAAGATTTTATTGGTGAAAATGGTAACTGCTAAATAATTTTGCAATTCCAAATATCATTTTATTTTACAAATCTAGGGATGAAAGTAACACAAGCATTCTCTTTCTAGACCTTTGGTAATGTGACATTCAAAACACTAGTGGAGATGGTCATAGCAGACAACTGGAAGTCCTTTTTTGTTTTTGGATATTTATCCAATTTAACAATCAAGTATATAGGTTTCATTACATGGCTATGGCAGACAATAGGCGAAGGATTATGCCTTTTCCGGATGACCGGTTACCAGGAAGATGCCAAACCTTGGGCTACCCAGAAGCTGTCCTACTAGTCAATCCCAAGGATCCACAATTGAAAGGAGAGGTACTTGTTGAAAATATTTCCTCTGATGCAACTTTCTTCTTGTCCAAGCTTCTATTTGTAAGTTACCCCTGTAGTCTATATTAGGTCTTATATACATGTAGGCATGCTTGATTTTATATTTGAAACCGATGTTTGAAGCAAAGATTTAATTCTACAATGTTGAACATCGTCTGGGTGGTTTTAGGTTGTTTGGATAATTGAAGCCAAAATGTCTGTTAGTACTTCGAACAGCTTGAACGTCAGTTCAGCACCAAATTCATTCCCACGCATATGGCTTATTATTTTACAATTTGTTCCTACTTGCATCATTAAATACTATTTTAAAATATGGTTTAAATTTAATTTGCCCCACGTAGCTTGGGGAGTATCACTTTGCCACCATGTGGTTTCAACTTTATCACTGCCCCTTTGTGCTTTTATTAACACTTTTGTTATCTTCTTTTGTCTTTTTTGGCTATATCAACTAAAAAAATGCTTTTTCATGTTATAATGATATATAATCCACTAAATTACCAGGTTTACGCATCCAGACATGTCTGTTAATTTAACGACTTTTTGTTTAAGGTTCCTAACTTTTAACAAGGAGATCATTGTTTTTAGGAGAATAAATGAATCGTTAATTGATATTTTTTAACTTTCATTAGTTAAAGTTATGATGTTGTTGTTTTAAGTTAATAGAATGAAACCACAGAGGGACAAGATGCAACTGAAACTAACCACGGGGGAAAACTAAATTTAACCCTCTAAAATATTTCTTCTATATCTTTTTAGTAATTTGATACAGTAAAACAATTTTACCTCACACTATCCAAACAAAACACATTCTTATAAAATATTTAGGCAAATATTTCCATATTCCAATTATGAAACTCATTCTTCCAAAATTAATTCTTTTGAAATTAATTGTTCTAAACTACATCTTATTTAAAAACAATTATTCAAAATCCAAACACACATATAGTAGTTGGTTGATCTGGCAAGTTTTGAATGTCCACTAAGATAATTTTTCTTGTTGCAAGTTGAAGAGGAGATAGAGATGATTTCCTTTCCATAGACTGAGTGTGTATGAAATATTCGTTGTGTTTATTTGATTCTGATTCACAGGTGGATGACAAGTATCAGTATTCATGTGAAAACATAGATAATAAAGTCCATGGCTGGATATCTTTCAGTCCACCAGTGGGATTTTGGCAGATCACACCTAGTGATGAGTTTCGTTCTGGTGGACCCCTCAAACAGAATTTGACCTCTCATGTAGGCCCCACCACGCTTGCAGTAAGTGAATGAATTTAGACCTTGATGACAGTTTCCCCGCATGGCGATTATACTTTCTGTGTTACCACAAGTTGAGATATTTCTACCTGATTATTATCTCTTATAACATTATGCATTTATTAAATTGGCATCGTCAGATGTTTCTTAGTGGTCACTATGCGGGACAAGACTTGGTACCCAAATTTAGAGGTGGTGAACCATGGAAGAAGGTTTTTGGTCCTGTATATATTTATCTTAATTCTGGATCAATTGGTGATGACCCACTTTGGCTATGGGAGGATGCAAAAATACAGGTTTGTCCATATATCTCTTGTACTTTTGTTCTTAGGATGTAGATAGTATATGGTAAAGTTGGATGCAGAAGTTGTAAGATAAAGACTGATTTGAATTGATATTCAGATGACGACTGAAGTTCAAAGTTGGCCATATATTTTCCCAGCTTCAGAGGATTATTTAAAATCATATCAACGGGGCAACGTTAGTGGCAGATTACTTGTCTTAGACAGGTAAGAATGCAAGATATTCCTAGTTTGTTCTTGAGGTTTTTATTTTGCATTATTGGATGCGTATCTTATTGTTATACTGGTGCTTGGAATACAAGCATAGTTTTTCTAATTCTATAGCAATTCTCCAAGTTTAGTGATAGCTGCTAGGATTTTATTTTTCAGGGTTTCATAAATGCTACGTTTTATTTATTGACACTGTTTTTGTTATGTTTGTAATATGCAAAAAAAGGTTCTCGATTACTTTTTTAATGGTGAGAATTACCTTTGAAAAAAATTGAATAATGAATCAATTGCTGAGCAGCAGCAAGAATGTGGTTGTTCTTTTTTCTTAGATTGGTGAATTTGAGTGATTTATTCTAATTATTATGTCTAGGTACATCAGCACTGACTTAATATCAGCAAATGCTGCTTATGTTGGTCTGGCCCCACCAGGAGATGCAGGGTCATGGCAAAGAGAATGCAAGGTGTTCTTCCTTCACTTATTTAAACCTAGTATTTTAGTTGCATGAACTGTACTTTTGTATTTTGTGCTAAACTGTCTTTTTTTAATATAATTTGGGGTGGGGATGGGGCTATTAAACTTTTTTCACTATTCTCTGATAATATTTTCCTTACTTTTTCTTTTTTCATGAACTAACTATCTCAAAAGCTTAAGTTGTTAGGTGAAGACATATGAATGATTTTATATTAACATTTTTAACATACCCCTCACGCAAGAGTCCTATGAGCTAGTTATGTTGAAATTCAACTTTTTATTAGAAGAATGGGGGTAAAGAATCAAACTCCAAATCACTTTGTCATATATGCTTGAATACCATGTCATGAATCAACTATGCCAAAAGCTGCAGTTGTTGTCACTTGAAGGACATCTGAATGATTTTATTATATTAACATCTCTAATAACCTTTCAACAAGAGTTGCTCTATATTAAGGGATAAGTTGAAGTTAGCAACTATTCCTTACAGTCTCTCTTCGAAAATATGGTAAAATATTTTGATTTAGCAGTTGAAAACAGCTAATAGTTGAAGGCTTGAAGCTAACATTGTACTTATCTCACTGTTTGACAGATCAAGGTGATCTTGCAAACTATGTGAGACTTAACCTTGTCTCCCCATTCTTTTGGAAAAACAAAAAATTATGTGAATCAAGATCTCTAGAATGCTATTGTGGGTGCCTAAAAAAACTCTTTTCCAGAAGATTATTTAACTTTTACTCCTGCCAGGACTATCAATTCTGGGCCAGAGCAGATGAGAATGGATTTTTTACAATTAGCAATATACGTACAGGCGACTATAACCTTTTTGCTTGGGTACCTGGCTTTGTTGGGGACTTCAGATTTGATGATTTGATGAAAATAACCCCAGGTTCCTTAGCTTGGTCAAAGTTGATATCATTCGCCATCTTGCAAAAAAAATCTATGCTGACTAAACTTGCAATGCAGGTTCTAATATTGAATTGGGTGACCTTGTATATGAGCCTCCAAGGGATGGTCCCACATTGTGGGAAATAGGTATTCCTGATAGATCCGCCGCAGAATTTTATGTTCCTGATCCCAATCCACAATATATTAATAAGCTTTTCATCAACCATCCTGACAGGTTAGTTTTGTGATCATTCTATCAACTTCTGTTTTCTGTTTGTCCTTATATTGCTAAAAAGGATTTTAATTAATTTGGAATCTATGCTACATATTTTAACATGAAAATACTGAAACCATCATCCAACTGTGCTTTTTTTCTTCTGACATGTGATGAAATGGTTTCCTTGAGATGTCAGTTGATCTGTTCTTAGGTCTTCCTTTTTCTTCTCAACTTGTAGATTCAGGCAGTATGGATTGTGGGACAGGTATACAGAATTGTATCCTGATGCAGATTTGATTTACACAATTGGTGTCAGTGACTATACGAAGGATTGGTTTTTTGCTCAGGCTCCCAGGTCTGATTTTTAGAATATTATACGTTACATATTCTGTAGTCTGTACTAACTTTTCAAGCTTGTATAACTTCAGAAAAAAAGAGGATAACACTCATCAAGGAACAACTTGGCAAATCAAGTTTGAAGTCAGTAGTGTGGTTCGGGAAAGTACATATAAACTGAGAGTTGCACTTGCATCTGCAACATTAGCTGAATTGCAGGCAAATTCCCTTGCCTTTTTTCTCTATCACACACATAGGGCCTCGTTGGATGTAACATGTCAGTACTTTACCTTTTAAAATTTTGTGCTGACCTGTGTGCATATTGTCTGTGAAGATTCGAATAAATGATCCCAATGCAAGGCGTCCCCTATTTACCACTGGATTAATAGGAAGGGACAACTCAATTGCAAGACATGGAATTCATGGACTCTATTGGCTGTACAATGTGAATATACCAGGTTCTTTTCTTATAGAGGGCACGAATACTATATATTTTACGCAACCAAGATGCACCAGTCCCTTCCAGGGTATCATGTATGATTATATTCGTTTGGAAGGCCCACCCTGTTTCAAAGAAGATATTTAAGTTATCGTTGGGAAATAAATTATCCAAATAGTAGTACATTTTCAACATACTGGAATGTATTTGTTTGTGAGCATTGTATACGCCTTATTATCTTTTCATTTTCATTTTTTTCTGTAATTTATTGCTGTTTTGTTTTGTGGTGTGTTTTTGGATATGTACAAACGTTCTGTAATACCTTTACACATGATAAATTCATATTTATGTTTGTTTAGGTTAGACTAATTCATCCACCAACATTCATGAAACAGGCAGATTGAACATTGTTTTTGTACACTCCATTTTTTGAATTTTGAATAATGTGGGATTCCACCATGGGATCTGGACCTCAGCAGGGAAAATTTGAAGTGAAAAATAAAATAAAAAATGACGCAATAAAGCTCGTTCAGAAGCTAGGTAAGTAAGCTAACGATATAACAACTACCGGTTGTATTTGACTTTTGAGTAGTATGTACAGAGGCTCGTTGACCTCCGTTGATGTGAGTCGTTCACCATCTCAACCCAATCAAGCCAATTGAAATGGCGAGTACCGCGTGTGCAGCTTCGTTTATACGACCTTACATAGGAAACAACTTTTGCATGTTTGAAGAACAATTTCATGTCCTAATTAATAGAATTAGTCAGATAAATGATGATCAAATATAAAAGCTGCTTAATAATATTGTAATCTTCCTTCTGGACGTGTTTAGATCCCTTGTATTTGAATAAAAAGTCAACTCTAATAGTGTTTGAATTGATTTATAAATTTATTTTTCATGTTTAATTCAAAGGGGGAAGATATACTTATCACAAATTAAGTTTATTATTTTTTATCACCAAATTTTAACAGTTGATTTTCATTATTATCACGATTATAATTTATTGAAAATTAATAATTAATTAATAAGTATTATTTAATAAATTAATAAGTTAATTTTTGTCATTATGACTGTTATAATTTATTAAAAATTAATAATTAATTAATAAATATCATTCAAATTAATAAGTGTCAATGATTAAATTAATATTTAATGATAAGAAGTGATAAACTTAATTGATGATAATTGATAAGCTTTGAGCGAAATGCGGCAAAAGGAAAAAAATCCAGGCGAATTGAAAGCAGTGGTAATTCTTCCTCGAAAAGTTAAGGATTCGTAATCTTTTTTGAATTCTATTTCGGTTCTATTAGTATTAGATTAGTATTAGTTACTCATCTCTGTTCGTTCCCTACTTCAAATAAGATAAAATTTGGATTAAGTTTTATTATAAAATTGCGTGGCAAAGCGATGGAGGTTGCGGTTCAAAGCTTCCAATCAGCTAATAAGAAAAGAAAGAACCAAAACAAGGACTAATTTCAATATTTGTATCATTCGATAACGTGATTGACTGCTTCTTCACTCCCACGCCTTTATCTATTACACCGTATACACCAAACAACTGTGGCGACTAAGTAAAGAGATATAAAGAATGCTTTCTCTCTAGTTCAAGGAAACTAAATCAATTCATTTAAGTCCCAGACTACACAATTTCTGTTGGCAGATTGCTGAGTAGTAGGACGTGTTTTTTTTTTTTTTTTTCAAACGTTGTGCTGAAAACCAGCCATTGATAATAAAGGCCACTCTTTCTTCGTATTATAAGAAAAATTTTCAGTTTTTCTTAAACTGCTCTGAATCTGTGAGACTTTCATTGCGTACTTCTCTGGTTCACTGCAAGTACCACCATGCCGCCACAGGGGGTGCAACTGAGTATTCAAGATCATCATGTATTTAAAATGTTATCTAGAAACATCTTAATAATTTTTCTTAGTAATCTGAAGTAGATGTTGTTAATTATATGAAATTCTTGTTCAGATATGAGTCTTCGCTATGGGTTGAAAAAAATCAGGAGTTTAGATTCATTCATGTTCCAAGTAAAAATTCATGTGCAGGTTGTGATGGACAATGGCATACTAAGAGTCACCTTATCAAACCCTGAGGGAATTGTCACTGGAATACAGTATAATAACATTAACAACTTGCTTGAAGTTTTGAATGAAGAATCTAATAGAGGGTATACTTTACAAAGTCGTATTTATTTTTACAAACTAGGGAACTTGGTTTGGTTCTCCTACAACTAATTATACGTTTGCAACTTCATGTAGGTATTGGGACCTTGTTTGGAGCTCGCCAGCAAGTACAGGAACCACTGGTGGATTTGATGTGTATGTCTATCGTCTTTTCTTTCCTTTTGTTTTATATGCATGACAAATTTTGAGCTTAAGATTCCACCCTATCTGCTTCAGCTATACCGTAAGTGGCTGTGTGTCCTACTTATATTTTCACATATACTCCTTTTTGCATATTTGAATTTTCATTTTTTTTTTCTTTCCACTATATATAACCATGTTTCTTCAAAAAAGTCACATGTAGTTCATGTTTACCTGCTTCTAAAAACTCGACATAGTACCTATATATATATATATATATAGATACATGAAGCAAAGCAGATTATTAAAATGTGATACGTGACTGCAGGATAAAAGGAACCACTTTCAAAGTTATGGTTGAAACTGAGGACCAAGTTGAGTTATCCTTCACCAGGACGTGGGACACTTCCCTTGAGGGCAAGCTGGTTCCTTTAAATATTGATAAAAGGTCATTAAGTGACACCAACCACTCACTACTAGAAAAAACTTGTATAACGACGAAATTGCTATGGAAATTCTGTCGCTAATTTCATTCTCGGTTACTACTTTTACTCGCAAAATCATTTGTGAGCACATTGCAAAGATGGGGTATACTAAAATGAAAAAAAATCTAACTATTATATGTGTTGAGTATAGGTTCATAATGCTTCGTGATTCTTCCGGCTTCTACTCCTATGCAATTTATGAGCACTTGGAGGATTGGCCTGCTTTCAATCTTGACGAAACAAGAATCGCTTTCAAGCTTAGAAAAGAAAAGTATGCAGAGTAGGCTTAACATTTTATTATATGTTTGCCTCCTTTTTTATGCTTCTAGTTAACGTGGTTAATCGAACTAATTATTGGGTGGTTTGGGCAGGTTCCATTATATGGCGATGGCAGATAATAGACAAAGAAACATGCCTCTTCCGGATGACCGATTACCACCAAGAGGCCAAGCCCTTGCTTACCCAGAAGCAGTTCTACTTGTCAATCCTATCGAACCTGAACTTAAAGGAGAGGTACATTCACGTTTATATGCAAGTGATTGCTCACACAATTCTGAGTTTGAGGTTGTAGTTAACTAAAGCTTTTTCCAAAGTGACAAACTGACAACTCTAAAACTTTAACCTCCGACATTGCAATTAAAATTTGTTTAGAATCAAAAATCTATATATTTCTACTACGACCTGCTAATGTTGGGTAAACATCGATTTTTTAAATGTATAAAAAAAATTATTAAATATCATCGAAGGTTCGGTGCCCTTAAATTTTAAGTATCAAATTCAACAAATTAGTTTTTATTGTCTCATTTTACGTGAGATAACTATATCTCATGCTACTCTCACATAAAAAGTTGTGCCACCACTTTTTTCTTTTTCCTTTTTTTAATAGGTGGTGTGTTCCACCACATCATGTGTCTATGGTAGGAGATACTTATCTCCAATAACATAAGAGAAATAAAACCCTTTATATATAATGATTATTACACAAAAATGTGCTATAATGCGATTCAATATATTTAAATTTAGATATCGGAAATTTGAATTTTTTTGGATACTAAAATCAGAGGTGTCAAAGTGGACGATCTGCCCCGCTTTTGAAATTGGGCTAAAAAACTCTATCTGTCCTGTCCTGTTTGGTAGATTTGCTCGCCAACCGGAACCTATTTTACATTGACCAGCCTCGGCCCGCCATCAACCAGCCAAAAAATTAGCCCATCCCATCTCATTTAGTTGGTGGGGCGGATTGGCCCATCGAGCTGAGCCCCTCTTGCCGCTTTAACTAAAGTCTATGGGGACTTGAGAGACTTTCACTACTAAGATTAGTATTTAAGACATCCTTACTAAAGAGCCAAGAACGAGGAGAGAAAAGGAAAAATGAAATAAATATCCTGATAAAAAAATGAATTAGCCTCATGCACCGGATAAAAAAATGAGTTATCCTGATAAATAATGCTCATAGTAAGATTATTTAACTTCATGATGTTGTTATTGTGTAGGTGGATGACAAGTACCAATATTCATGCGACAACAAAGATAGCCAAGTTCACGGATGGATCTGCATGGATCCGGCAGTGGGATTCTGGCTAATTACACCTACCAATGAGTTTCGATCTGGTGGACCCGTCAAACAAAACTTAACTTCCCACGTGGGACCTACCACGCTTGCTGTAAGTGTTTAATCATTTCAAGTAATACCAACAACAAAAAAATGTTCAAAAAATATTATGAAATTGTTTTCATCAACGTGTAATTGAAGATAACTACACAGAAAGGCCAAATTTTAAAGACAACTATCAGAGTCCTTTCTTTATAATTATAAACCGAAGTTCATTTTATTGACAATAGGACACGATAGTTACTTAAATTGCAAATACACTAGTGCGTGTTATGATTTGGCTCTGATTTTAGAATCGTTGGTCCAATATAACGTGATCAGGTGTTTCTCAGTGCTCATTATAGCGGAGAGGATCTGGTGCCTAAGTTCAAAGCTGGAGAGGCATGGAAGAAAGTTTTTGGTCCAGTTTTCATCTATTTGAATTCTCCGTATGATGGAAGTGACCCTGACCCCCTTAAGCTATGGGAAGACGCTAAACTGCAGGTTTAATATTACTTTATCTGTCTACATGTCTATTATGTTGCTATATTTTCTAACATACATAGCTTAAGTAGTGACACAAGCACATACCAAACCAAACTTACAGATGTTGGTGGAAGTTCAAAGCTGGCCTTACAGTTTTCCTGAGTCAGAGGATTTCCCAAAGTGGGACAAACGTGGTCATGTTAGTGGCACGCTATTGGTTAGAGAGAGGTGTGTTTCTTATAAAATGTATTTAGACTAATGATAGTTATATACTTATCTGTACTCACATATTTCTTATATATTTTTCTAGTTGTTTGATATTATTTTAGGTCAGTATAATTTTTTTTACAATATAAATTTTGAAAATCATTTAAGAAGGTATAATCACCTAAACCTGCTCTCAAATTGACTGAGCTAAGTGAAGAATTGAAGTAATGTAAGTGTAATGCGAAAAGATTTTCTTCTATAATAGTAGTTTTGAGCTCATTGAAAGCAAATGTAGTTTGTTTTTAATTAATTCCATTTTGTGACATAAAATATATAGGCATATAAGCGGTGATTCTATATCAGCGAAAGGTGCTTATGTTGGCTTAGCTCCACCAGGAGACGTGGGATCTTGGCAAAGAGAATGCAAGGTGACTTAGAAAAATATGGTCTAGTCTTGGGTGTAAACTTTCTTAGTATGCTCATTTTCACTACTATGTACCAATATACCATTTTATGAACTTATTCGCCTACAAAAACTCCACTAGATAACGTATATATTACAATTTAATTGTCATCAGAATTATCAGTTCTGGGCTAAATCAGGCGATGATGGCTATTTCTCCATCAGCAATATACGTGCTGGCGACTATAATGTTTATGCATGGGTACCTGGTTTTATTGGTGACTATAAATATGATGTAGTTTTGAGCATAACAGAAGGTATTCATCAACCAATTTTGCTAATTTTCTTTTTAAACTATACAGACAGTTTTTGTGTTAACTATTTTTGTATTTGATTTATGTGAAAATAGGTAGTGACATTGACATTGGTAATCTTGTATTTGAACCTCCAAGAGATGGTCCAACATTGTGGGAAATAGGCATCCCTGATCGCTCAGCTGCTGAATTCTATGTTCCTGATCCAAATCCCAAATATATCAACAAACTCTATATTAATCATCCTGACAAGTTAGTTATTTCAACTTAAACTTTCAGTATGATTAAAAATTCAATCTAGAAATATTTAGAAATTTTCAGTTTAAAAAAGAACAGGGGGCAAGATTTCTTATTTTATTATGAGTAAATTTTCTAAATTTAAAAATTTGACTCCATTGGACCAGATTAATTTCCAATGTAAATGCAGTAAAATCTTGTAATTGATCACCATATAGTTGTTATAGTCAATTATAATTGGCAGGTTTAGGCAGTATGGGTTATGGGAGAGATATGCAGAATTATACCCTGACAAAGACTTGATCTACACAGTAGGTGTTAGTGACTACACCAAAGATTGGTTCTTTGCTCAAGTTACCAGGTAGAGATATAGTAGATTTGTAACTGGTTTTCCTTTACGAACTTGTTATATGCATTGTGCCTCAAGGTGAAACAAAACATACGTTGATTTTTTCCTCCCCATTTTCAGGAAGAAAGATGATAATACATATCAAGGAACCACATGGCAAATCAAGTTTCAGCTTGGTAAAGTGAACAAAAGCAGTAGCTATAAACTCCGAGTGGCTTTAGCATCGGCAACATTTTCTGAACTTCAGGTGCATTTCATATTTAAATATCATGTTTTGGATTTAATGGTAATACTAATTTAAGTTTTAATATTATCCTATGCTTCATAAATATACTATTATTTACAACTTTAGGTTCGAGTTAATGATCCAAAGGCGAATCGTCCTTTATTTTCAAGTGGGTTGATAGGAAGGGATAACTCAATTGCTAGGCACGGAATTCATGGGCTTTATTGGCTTTTCAATGTGGACATACCAGGTACTCGACTTGTTGAAGGAGATAATACCATCTTTTTGACACAGGCAAGAGGTAATGGCCCATTTCTGGCCATTATGTATGATTATATTCGTTTGGAAGGTCCAGCCACCGTTTAGTTTCAATAAGAAAATTTGAGAAACATTATGTTTCGCTAAAATATTCAATTAAAACCAACGAAGAATATAGGGAAATAAAGAGTGTTGCTTCTTAAAGAATGTAATTTTCAGTTTCTTTTTACTTTTTTGGATCTTAAGATTTAAGACTTTGACCGTTCTACTAGAAGATCTGTAAAAGCCCTTGTATTGATTTTGGATTATGATCTTGTACCCAAAAAAATTATACTATAATCGTCACAAGTCACAACATGTGTACCATGTCATTTATCATCTATACATTTGATGGCGGGTTCTAACACTATTCAGCTAAAGAAAATGAAAAAGGTGCTAAGCATCAAACATGCCTCACAGGCATGGGGTGACTTACACACAAAGGCTCCATAGACGTAGAAGCTGGGAAAGATGATAAATTGATACTACGTACACAAAGGTTCTGAACCACATGGTAAGTGAAGTTTAAGCTTACCACTTTAATTACCGGTGGATAAAGCGGTACCTAGAAACCGCTAGGGAGCTCAGCAACATTTTTGGGGTTGCAGGTATAAGTGGGTCGAGTGGGATTAAAGTCTGAGCAAAAAAATTAATATATTATTATTTTAATAAAAAATTATGAAAATATAGTCACTTTGAACCAATTTATGGATCTATTGCTTTCGCCCAATTTAGGGAAAAGTAGTCTTACTCAGTTTGGGAGAAATACCTAGGAGAGTCTAGCCCAATTTAGGCTAACTAGTCTCGCCCCATTTGGACTAGACTTAGCACACTAATCTGCCTTTTTCATGTAAGACCAAGTGCTCTAACATGCCTAATTCGGGCGCGATTGAAAGCTCTAACATGCCCAGTTATCCTTATTTAATTGTAATAATTGAAAGCCTCGCAATATTGTCTGAAAGTTTAGAAAATGCGATGAAATACATGTTTTCCAGGAACCACTTGATGATGGACAACATAATCATTTGTTTAAAGATGATAAACAGAACCTAGTGAAAAATGAAGCATACATTCACACCACCTGGGCAAAAATGTATAAGATTCCTCCCAATCACCATAAATCATTGCAATTGCTTTCTGTTACGCATATCATGCCTTTCTATATGAAACTTTATAAGTAAAGTTTTTCTTCTTAGAATTTTTTGATTTTAATCTTTGATTGTTTTAAATCTTTATTCTACCATTTTCGTCTTTGATTGTCCAATTAAAGTGTAAAATAGTGAATTAGTGATTGAAACTCTAATCCTCATGGGAACGTTCTCGTACTCACGTATACTTTATTATTTTTACGACCGATGCCTTGTCGAAGTCGTAACAAAGGGTAACCAAGAAACACTGCTGGAAGAGCCCGAGGAGAGAATTTATGACGACCACGATGTAGAGTGAATGGGTAAGAAAGACAACCAAAGACTCTGAGGAATGAGTAGGATGAGACTTTGTGGGACAACAACTCAAAAGGTGTTTTGTGGGAGAGGAGGGGAGATAGAGTATGATTGATGAGATAAATGGCAGTCTGAACACAGTCATGCTAATAGGCCAAAGGGACGTGCGATTGAAAGTGCAAAGCCCTTGCGACGTTTAAAATATGTTGGTGTTTTCTTTCCACAATAGAGTTATGTTGCGGTCGTTCAACGCAAGAATGAAATAGTTGAATGCCTTTTGATTGGAAAAAATCAGATAAACAAAATTCAGGTGCATTATCACAAAGAAGAGCCTTAATACACTTAGAGTATTGGGTGAAATCCAGAACATAAAAATAGGGGGAATAGTAGAAAAATAATTTTTATTTTTGAGAAAATAAACCCAAGTAAAACGAATAACAACATCAACTATGGTAAGAAAATAGCGAAAAACATCCACAGAAACAGGGGTTAAAGGGCCCCAAATGTCACAATGCAATAAATCAAAAGCATATGAAGAAAGTTTTGGATTCAAAATAAAAGGTAAGCGTTTGTATTTAGCCAATGGAATATATTACAATGAAAATATGAACAAGTATTGTCTGTAAAATGTAACGTATCCCGTAAACGATGTCAAACTGGTGAAGAAAGATGGCCTAACATGGAGTGCCATAAACTAAAAGAGTGCAGGGGAACATGAATTTTGGGAAAAGAGGAAGCAATGTCCAAAACATAAAGGTCGCCAAGTCTGCTAGCAATCCTAATCGTCCTATGCTAGATATGGTCCTAAAGAGAATAATGAAAGGAGTAAAAATGAGCAATGATAGAAGAATCATGAGTGAGAGCACTACTGGAGAGAAAGTAAAAGGAGAAAGATGTAACAAGTAAAACATTGTGTAAGATGGGTGAAGGTAAGAGGGAGACAAAACCCTTAGACGTGACAGAAACAATAGACCCAGGGGGAAGAGATACGTTGGAATGAAAATTAGAAAGGGAAAAAGTAAAAGCGAGGGGAGGCAACGTGATGTGTTTCCCCAGTGTTGATTACCCAGGAAGTAGAGGGTAAAGAAGAAGAACATATACCACTGAAGCTTGTGATGATGGGGGAAGGTGAATCTGTAGGTGGATACGAGGAAGAAGACGACGGTGACGAGGAGCTAGGGTTTGAGTGGAGAAGGTGAAGTAATTGGGTATGCTGGGATTGGGTCAAGTGAGGGGAAAGAGAGTTAGAATCATTGGGCCTAGGGATGGGATGAGTAAGGGTCATGTGGGTTTAGGTCGAAGAAGAGGAAGAGGCCTATTTAGGAGATTTGGGCTTGTAGCTAAGAGGGAAACCATAAAGCTTGAAGCATTTGTCCCTATTGTGGCTGGGAATGTTGCAGTGAGTGCAAAATGGACGGTTGTGGTGAGGGGTGGAGACGACAACAGCCACCGGAGGAAACGCAACAGGAGCAGAACTAAGAAAATTGGGAGCTGCAACAGAGTTGCGTAAAGGTGTCTCAGGGTCAACAAGCACCATAGTAGAAATTTGCCTCTAACGTTCCTCTTGTAGAACCAGATATAAAACCCTTGACAAATTGGGTAATGGCTCCATGAGTAATATCTAAGCGCGGATGGAAGAGTATGATTCATTAAGCCCCATGAGAAACTAAAGAGCTTGATCTCGTTGTTGAGAGATAGAGAGTGAGCGAAGACCAACATAGGTGCATTGATAAGAAGGGGAGTAAGCTTGAAGCTCATCCAAGAGAATTTTGAGCTTCGTATAGTAACTGTTAGCATCGAGAGCACCCTGATGGAGAGACGAGATTTGTTGTTTCAGCTAGAAAGTTTATGACCCATTTGCTTGACGAAAACGAGCACGAAGGTCGGCCCTAAGATCGTAAGAGATGGAGAAATACATATGGTTGTCCACAATGTCCTTTGAAATAGAGTTGAGAAGCCAAGAGGTGACCTTGGAATTGCAGCAATTCCAAGAAGAGAAGAGAAGATCATCAGATGTTGGGCGAAGAAGGGAGCCATCGACGAAGCAAACCTTATTTTTAGCAGCGAGGGCAATAAGCATGGCCCCTGCGCAAAGAATTGTAGTTGGTACCATGAAGAGTGTGAGGAACAAGAACGATGCCAGGATGGTCACCGTTGGGAAGATGGTAGGGACTGTAAGTGTCCTCAATGAAAGTAGGGGTGGGAGGAACCGAAGCAAAGGTAGAGGCAGCAGAGGTTTGAGAACGGGCTAGATTACCTCGCGCCATGGAAGGGGCAGAGGTTAAAGAATAACATATGATACCATATTAGATATCACAACCCAGAGAAAGCTAGGAAGAACAAGCATTTTTTGTAATACAAAAATAAGAGTCTTACAATGTGCAATAGCCATATATCAGAATCCTATAACAGAATTCGTACACTGGATCCGTAAATGGTACAGTTACAACCACTGATGAGATGACAAAATGAATAAAAGAAGAAAGAAATAACAAATTGTACGTGTATAAAAATATACTCTAAAAATTCAATTATAAATTTTAAAAAATAAACTAATCAAACTATTATCTGAATTAATCATAACATGGAGGTCTTCCCCATTCATCTTTTTAATAGTTGGAAATAATACCATCATCAGGGGCCAATTTCGTGAGATTCTCCCCACGTCTTTCTCCAACAAGTTGGCTGAAATACCTAAAAGTTATGTTGAAAAATGAAAGACGGTGTATTTTTACTTTGGAAGTTGTACTCTATCTCAGCCATAACAACATGTGAATAAGCCAATAAGGGTCTGCACTAGAAGTTATAATCATGATCAAGTTGAGAATTCATTTATCTGTGATTATTAGTAACTTGGACTTAAATATGATTAGTTTACCTATATTGTTTGGTAGTTGAGAAGCTAATCATACCCTCCAACTATACGCAATCGTTGTAATAAGTGCAAGGCTAATAATAAGTGCACGACCGTTGTTTTAGCACAGCAGAAGAAAAAAGAGAACTATAATTTATTGCTTTGCTGAATAAAAGAGCACTACCTTTTCATTATAAATGAATGTGACTGCAATGAGCAAGTGCAGCATGAACATTATTATTGGAAGTTCAATTTAAAATCTCACAACTCCCCATCAACTTTAATTTCAGAAATGGAACTTAGTCCCTAACGTAATTGTGCATTGCGGTGCGGTTTGGTTTCTATCTTGCAATGATTTCTACTATCAATGAATTCACAATTACAGGAGAGACTCACGGGGCCGGTGATCCATGGCCGTGTAGTACAAAATAAATCATATTAAACGTTTCTTTTAAATTTCTGTTGGTAAAGAGAGAGAGAATATGATTCCTTCGAAAAGGGTAATCGTCTACTTTGTGATATGAGTTTTGAATTTGTACAAATTTCTAAAATTTCACGATCCATCTACATATTTTAACAAAGGCTTTTATTAATCTCATGCAATAGAAAAGAAATTATCTCATATTATAGAAATAATCATGTGTGGGACCCACCCACTTATAAAAAATATAAAAAATAAAAATAAATAATATAAAAATCGATATATGTGTAGCAGAGAAAAATATTCTCCTATAACATAAGAGTATATTTTTTCTTTAACAAAAATGAATTAGAGATGTACTGAATTTAGTGCATCAGTAGTATTATAGATTTTTCTCTGAATTAAATGTATGTAATCTTTCGATTTCCAAAAAAAAAATAAAAAAAATAAGACCTTTCTCGGTTCTAAATTTCTAATTCATATAGCGACCCGTGACCGACTGTGCCCAGGTAGTTACAACCGTGGCGACAAATAAAAGTCCAACGAGGATTACCATAGAAAAAGAATTTGAAAAAAAACTAATGGTTTGTCTGTCATTGAAGAAAACTAGTCCAACAAGATTCTTAGAAGCATTCTTTCACATGATAACAGTTTCTGTCCTTCCTGTTACCTAACGGATTAGCTTAAATGAACCTTAAACAACTCCCTTTATTACCCAATCAAATTCGTAATTTCTATTAAGACCCTCTCGCTTCTCCTTCTTCCTAACTGCCACATGCTTCTCTTGTCAAACCATCTAGAAGCCACCATCCTCATAACCAAGTCAAGCTAACTAAATATTGTTAAAATACAAATTACCTACTTACCTACTCATAGTTTATAGGTTTGGTGGGGATTGGTATATAAGTTATGTGTTTTATTAAATTTTCGTCCAAACTTTTATAGAAGTAAATTTCAACTTTTATAGGACTAAATTTTTATAAAGCAAGATATAAACTAATTTAGTATAAATATTTAATTTTAAAAAATCTGAATCATTAAAATTGCATCTCGCACCTTATTATGATCTAAAAATGCGACTAATAATTGCAGGAATGAGATAAATAATTGTCTATGATTTTTTTTTATGAAAGTTCACTTTAATTATCGGTTTTTTTTTTCATTTTTGATTGCTATTAATTTAATTAAGAGCGCAATAATAAAAACCACAGGTTGACAAAAGTAAAATTTTAAATGCTCTGGTCATAGGAGGATACTTGATAATATTTTCTTTAACCTTAGCATTAAAAAAAATATTTCATACTCCTAAAGGATGATTTTCCTTTTGTGAAACGTTTCTGTCAAGGCTGTTTATGGAGATCTAAAGGAGTTATGCAGATAAATCGACAAAGACAAGGAATCTGAAAGTAACAGTTGTCATCAAGCAAAGTCCACAGAAGCAGGGAACGATGGACTTCTCTTGTCACTTCGTATTCTTGATTCTTCAAGTCATCGTGGTTCTGGGTTGTGGTACTAATCCAGGTTTCTTAACTTCATCATAACCTTGTTCTCTTTTAGTGTTTTTATCTTTCGTGTTTTTCCAAAGTGGTTTTTGGTTGACACCACGTTTTCTCTGATCTGAGGTTTTCTGTGTCTCACCCTGTTAGTCCTCGTGAAGGCAATTTCGCCGCAGCTGTGATTTTTCTGTAGTTCAAATATGTTTTTACTTTGTCCAACGAAAAAGAAGAAGAAGTAAAAAGTAAAAAACTTCACTAGAATCTATATTATGAAATATTTAGCTGAAGAGATATGGAACATTTCAAGGGACTAATTTATAGTATGTCATCCCCAGGGGTGCGATTGGATATTCAAGATAAACATGTAATCCACTTCTGCATTGGGTTCTTCTCTAATATACATTTTATTTATTATCTCAACTCTTTTCTTGACATATATTATCTGTTTTTCTTTTCTTTGTTATGCCCAGGTGGTAATGGATAATGGCATAGTCCAGGTGACCTTATCAAATCCTGAAGGAATTGTCACAGGAATTCAATATAATGGGCTTGACAATTTGCTCGAAGTTCTTAACGAGGAATCTGACAGAGGGTACAGCAATTCAATTTCAAATGTTACTCGGAATATATAATAATAACCCTGAATTTGTTTTTTTCTTTTTAAAAAACTTGTTATTCTTTTGGTGTAACCAATTACCGATGCGTGTAGGTACTGGGATATTGTATGGGACCAGGGCGGAAATAAAACAACAAAAAAAGGAGCGAAGGGAAAGGGTAAATTTGACAGGTATGATTCGTGGACCTTCCTATATCATTCCAAGTTTATGTATGAACTTTGACGTAGTGAATAATTAATGATGTACAGAATGGAAGCCACAAATTTTACGGTGATAGTGGAAAATGAAGAACAAGTTGAGCTATCGTTTGCCAGAATATGGAATTTCTCTCTCGAGGGGAAGCTTGCGCCACTCAATATTGATAAAAGGTTATTGAACTTCCAAAGATAATACAAACTCTGCTTCTGGGTTCTGCTTTGGGAGCAAAATTAAATTAAACGAGTATGACAACTTTGTGTAGGTTTATACTGCTTCGTGGTTCCTCTGGGTTCTACACCTATGCCATTTATGAGCATTTGAAGGAATGGCCTGCCTTTGATCTTGACAATACTAGGATTGCATTCAAGCTTCGGAAAGACAAGTAGGTAACTTTTCTTTTGTTTTGTTCTATTCTTTTTCTTTTTTTTTTCTTTTTTTGTTAAGACTTTAAAAAATAAAAAAAGAACAGAATCACATATTTTATTTTTCTGATATTTGTGATATTTTAATTGCAAAGGTTCCATTACATGGTTATAGCAGACGACAGACAAAGATTTATGCCTCTGCCCGATGACCGGTCACCGGAAAGAGGCCAAGTTCTGGCCTACCCAGAGGCTGTCCTGCTTGTCAATCCGGTGGAGCCGGAATTCAAAGGAGAGGTATGGAAATGAATTAATGACATGGCCAAAATTTAAAAAATAAAATAAAATAAAAGTTATCTTTTAAAAAAAAAAAATGGATATTAACAAAATACTTATTCAATATCCTTGGAAATGTTAATTTTTTTGGGCCCATTGCTTTATTTTGAAATCAGGTGGATGACAAGTATCAGTACTCGTGCGAGAGCCGAAACAACCGTGTTCATGGCTGGATATGCATCGATCCATCTGAATCCGTTGGATTCTGGCTAATTACGCCCAGCTATGAGTTCCGATCTGCTGGGCCCCTCAAACAATACCTTACTTCCCACGTGGGCCCCACCGTCCTCTCTGTAAGTTTTTTTTATTAATCTATTTTGATTGGGGTTTTTTAATTTCTATTCTTATTCATTGGTCCAATCAAGAAGTAAATTCAATCATATGACTGAAGTTGTTAAAATCATTGTTTGGGAAACCACATGTATCAGGTATTTCATAGCACGCATTACTCAGGGGAAGATCTGATAATGAAATTTGGACCCAATGAGCCGTGGAAGAAAGTCTATGGGCCCATATTCGTATACCTTAATCACCTGTCAAATGGGTTTAGCCCGATCAGGCTCTGGGAGGACGCCAAACAACAGGTTATGCGTCTATTAAAATGAATTGTTTAAGTGACGGTTTGATTTAATCAAAAGTATATTATAAGTATAATTATTTAAAATTTAAGAATAAATATTTATATACTTTTTAAAAAAAAAATTATTTTAGCGAAATTTTATTATTATAATTAGTTGCTTCCCTGCTAATCATATTCCACCAAACGATTGTGTCAAGTCACTGTTAGTAAAATAAAATAAAATTGCAGATGGTCAATGAAATTGAAAGCTGGCCCTATACATTTCCAGCTTCCGAGGAATTTCTCTCATCTGACCAACGAGGTAAAGTTCAAGGTAGATTGCTTGTCCATGACAGGTAGGTATCACTTACTTGACCTTTTGTGTTGAGAATTTTATTTATTTATTTTAATACAAGTGTTGAGAAATTATTAGGTATCACATTATTCTGCGCACTTGAATAAGTATTTAACATGTATAACCTGTGTAAAAATATTTTTAAAAATGAATATATCTCTATGTTAATTTTAACAATTTTATATATGCCAAATAATATTTTTAAAAATGTTTATGGCAGACTGTGTATGACTAAGAATTACTCCCTTTACGTTTGTACAGTAATTATTGAGTGAGCAGTGACTCTCATAGATACTTCATTCAATACTAAATATGAGTAACGCTATGAACCCATATTAAGAACATAACAATCTTGGGTTTGATTTTCTCATGTTAAATGAGAATTCAATTCTCATGTTGTAGAGATAAAAAATATGTGGAACTCATGTGTTAGAAAAAATTATATGTAGAATCCATATCAGCACAGAAATCGAAAGGTGTGTAGAAAAATTTGAATTCTCGTGTAAGATGAGAATTATAAAATCCATCTTTAAATACTGCATTTTTGCTCGTCAAAGAGTGAACAGAACGAGTAAAAGACGGGATAGTGTATTTTACATGTGTAATAGTGTTAAAAAATGTGTAAGGTTGAAAGCTTGCACTTTTCATAATTTAATTTATTCACGTTTTCTTACCATTTGCAAAAAATCTAGATATTTGGGTGTGTTTTTCTCTTTTTTTCTTTTTGCTGCGGTGGTGTATTTATCTCTCAATAAACCTGTATAGGTACATCCGTGATGCATTCGTCTCGGTTAGCGGTGCTTATGTGGGGTTAGCATCCGCAGGAGATGTTGGATCTTGGCAAAGAGAATCCAAGGTAAACCGTTTAGCTAGTTCCTTTTACCATTCGAGTATGGAACAAACAAAATTGAGCCACTAGGGATGTTAGGATATTTGATACGTTTTATTATATGTTATCAGGGTTACCAATTTTGGACCATTACTGATGATAAAGGCTATTTCTCAATTATTGACTTACGTCCTGGGGACTATAATCTGTACTCCTGGGTCACTGGATACATTGGTGATTATCAATATGATAGCGTCATTAACGTAACCTCAGGTCTTAACAAATTTATGAAGGCTTTTTTATTGTTCCAGACTATGTGTTACCGTTGTTCTAAACTAACTTGAGGTAAATGTGTAACATAGGTTGTGAAATTAATGTGGGTGAGCTTGTTTATGAGCCACCAAGAGATGGCCCTACGTTGTGGGAAATAGGCATCCCTGATCGCTCAGCTGCTGAGTTCTATGTTCCCGATCCAAATCCCATGTACATTAACAAACTTTATGTCAACCATCCAGACAGGTTGGTTCCTTTTTTTTTTTCCAATTCCAACTCAAATTGTCATAACTGCTACATACTATAATATAGACTAGCTAAATTATGATTGATCCCCTGGTTCTTAATTTTTTTTATCCAATATTAATTATTACTTGAACCTTCATTTTAGAAAAACTGAAAATTTTATGTGCCTATAACTGGCAGGTTTAGGCAATATGGCTTGTGGGAGAGATATGCTGATTTGTATCCTAATCAAGACCTAGTTTACACTGTGGGCATTAGTGACTACAGAAAAGAATGGTTTTTTGCTCAGGTTAACAGGTTTGTTTTTATCTTTTCTTTTCCTTTTTCCAATGCCCATAAATGTCCTCTTTTCATATTAATTTTTGCAATTGAACTTATGGCCTCTACCCTAACCCTGCCTCATGAAACCACACATGTTAGTAGAAAATCTCTTTCAAGTGTCTAAATTGAAAGTACCATTTTAGAGAGTTTTAGGTTCTGCTTTACTTTCTGAACATAACAACTTATAGCGTAGGTGTCTCCAATTTTCATTATTTTTATTCGGAATTCGGGTTGAAGAAATAAGAAATAAATTAGTTATATGAGTGAAATAAAACAACTTTTTTGTTGAGTAGAATTTACAAATACTATATTCCTTGTTGCTATGGTATTGTTTATTACCATAGTTAATAGATGCTAATTTGAAATTCCAGTAAAAATATTGAATAAAGTCTCCCTCCGTCCCTGTTGCGCTCCCCCCTCCCTCTCTCTCTCTGATTAATGTCTCAATCAGCTTCCTTCGCTGTTCTGCAGGAAGAAAGAAAATAACACGTACCAAGGAACCACATGGCAAATTAATTTCAATCTTGATTATGTGAATACCAATGGAAACTACAAATTGCGAGTGGCTCTGGCATCTGTACATTCTGCTGAGCTACAGGTATTAAAATTTGTATTCATGATTCGGTTTTGATATAAGAAATAGTAGTGCAATGTAAATAAGTATTTATCTTACTAACTACATTTTTTTTTTCTATTTTCCTTTTTCTTTCTTTTAATTATGAGAGGGTAGATTCGAATAAAGAATTCAGATGCAAACTCACCTTTATTTTCAAGTGGAGTGATTGGAAAGGAGAATACAATAGCCAGACATGGGATTCACGGGCTCTACTGGCTGTACAGCATTGATGTACAAGGCACTCTTCTTGTGCAAGGGAATAATACCATATTTCTAACGCAACATAGCAACACAAGTCCTTTTCAAGGAATTTTGTATGATTATATTCGTTTAGAAGGACCCTGTACATAAATCGTAAAGATCAAAACTGAAGATTCTTCTAAAGAATATTCGATGCGAAAATGTCGTAAATTTATTCAACTCGAATCAATGGAAAAATTATATAATGATCAGCAGATTATTTCAAAGGCAGATAAAATTATAAAACCTTCTGAAAGTTCTTTAGATTCTTCCTTTCCTACTTGCTTATTGTTTTGATTTATAAACGTGAATTTTTGCTTTCATCGGCATCTTAATTCTTCATTTTCTTTTCAACAGAGATGTCATGGAATAATAATAAAATCTTAACCACTAAAAAAAAATTCTTTGAAGTGACTATAAGATTTGAAACTAAAAGATTATTAAAATCAGATCGGATCAAAAATTTCTATCAATTGATCAGTTATGTATTCTATCGGTCTATCCGGTCATCTATCCAATCACTTTGGTGGTAATATTGACTTTCTATTATATATTTTTACATAAATTTAATTCAATCAGTTTAATTAATGACATGTCAATTGAACCAATAATTCATTAATCAAGTATACAATGCTCGATTAATCTCATTTTCCTTTGTTACAAAAACTTGTACCTCATAGACAATTTTTATTCCATCTAGTGAACTTTTGAGCATTACTTTAACCATTATACCAAAGTAATTTTCTTGTCTTAAAACACCTATTATCATATTTGTTATATATTAATAGGGACGGATTATTCTGCCTATTCTGATTTTGCATATTTTTACCTATCTCTCTCAACACTGCTAGATTACAATATCATCCAACGATGAAAATTTACAGAATAAAATAAACTCTTATTCCCTTTCCTTCTCCTCACTGTCTCCCACACTCTTTCTCTCTATCGATTTTTGTAATTTACAACCTGAAGTTATAGTTGAATCTAAATCCATTGAATGATTGATGGCGTGATAGTTATGCTGGATGAGTATAATTTTTAAATTTTCTTAAATCAGATATAATTGAACATGGCAGAAACCACAAAATTACAAAAAAACTAAAAACACGAATAACCCTTCATTGAATTAATCCACGATTACCGTAACATTTTTACTTTGCTGTTGAAATTTGAAACGAATCAACTTATCTACTTCTTCTTATCTTTGAAGTGAGGAGAGGATCTCTTCTCTCTATGTTACGCTCAACAGCAGACTTACCTGGTTACATAGCATAGGGCATCTTGGTTTATTTCTTCTTGACAATCCAATTTCAATTTTTTATGTAAATGCTCATAACAATGGCTGGGTTGGATGAATTGAGAAAAAAATTTGCACCTTTTTTGATATTGAAGCGCCATTGAAGAGAGAGAAAGAGTGAGAGGCAATGGGAGATAGAAAGGGGTAAAAAAATTTATTTTATATCATAATTCTCCACCGTTAGATGATATTATAATCTAACGATATTGAAAGGAATACGCAAAGATAGACAAAATAAGAATACGCAGAATAACCTATCCCATATTAATATATGAATAAATTCAGTCTAGTTGGGTCAACCATGACCCGTTAACTCATAAGGTGTTATAAGATAGGCATGACTTTGTATTAAGTCAAATAATATTAATAATTTATTTAAAAATGTAAAAGTAATTTCTTAATTTTTTTTTGTTTTTATACGATATTGAAATATTATGCATTTTTTTATTCTTATGATAAATACAAATTTAATTAATATTATATATTGTAAATGCAAAAGATACACAAAAAGTGTTGAATTATATATATTTTTTAGATTACTAAATAGTATAATTTAAAACTTACACTATAAAATAAAAGATTTTAGTTTATGGGGTAGGATATTGTAACAACCAATTATGATTACTACCAATTAATTTTAGCGTAAGATCGATTATGTGGATCTAATGGTCATATTTATTTTCATCTTTGTATGATTATGATTCCTCATATTAATGTGAAAGCATTAAATATGAGAAATCATAACTATATAAAGGTAAAAATAAATATAAAAAATTAAAAATAGAGAATCATAATCATACAAAGATGAAAATAAATATAACCACCGGATCGATAGTAATATTGACAATAACCCTAATTAATTGTTACAATATCCTAACCCTCAGTATATTATCATGACATAATTTTGTAGACACAAAATAAAATAAAAATAAAAAAGTTCAGGGTGAAAATCTTAAAAACCAAAACTCTAGTGAACTATTAGAAATATTTTGTCTTAGGCTAACAATACCTGGAAAAGCCCCATCTCCAGAATTAGCAGCCGCAGAACCCTAGTTTGGCCGAGTACACTTCACCATGGTTGGGATCAGATCTTAGACTCCTTTGAATTTTTTCTGTTAGATTCTCATTCTCATTTTTCAATCTTGTCCTTTGCAGACATTCAAGCGTCGGAATGGAGGTCGCAACAAGCATGGTCGTGGCCATGTCAAATTCATCCGATGCTCCAACTGCGGCAAATGCTGCCCAAAAGTACTTTAATTTTTTCGTACTTTCGAATTTGTGTGCAGCAAATCAATAAAGTTTTGGTCTTTACATTGGGTTTGTGATTTTATTGAAAAAAATAATAATAACAGGACAAATCAATCAAGAGGTTCCTTGTGAGGAACATCGTGGAACAAGCTGCTGTCCGCGATGTTCAGGAGGCTTGCGTCTACGAGCGTAATATTCTCTACATTCTCTCTTTGAAAATATCACATATGTTACGTTATTTGATTGGTTTGGTTTTGGTATTTGTAGAATACACACTTCCAAAATTGTATCTTAAGATGCAATATTGTGTTTCTTGTGCTATCCACTCTCATGTTGTAAGAGTTAGATCAAGAACTGATAGGAGGAAGCGTGAGCCTCCACAACGCTTCATCAGGCGCAGGGTAAGTCTATTCTACGTTTTCTGATTTTTTCTTCTTCTTTCCTCTGTGCTATATGATTTATAGTTTGATAAACTATTATTTATCCTAAGCTTTTTTACACCTAAAATAAACTACAACCGGAAACGCACTTATTCTTGTTTTAAATTGTGTTTTTGCTATGTGTTGCTAACTGCATAATAGTGGTCACGGTGGTATAATAGCCTGTACTTCTGTGACAAGTATTAAAACACAAGCTAAAGCTTGCTTCTTTTTTCTTTTTCTTTTTTTCCTTGGCGGATGGAGAGTTTCACAGCTCTGGAAAGATCTGAGATTGTAACCTAATCTAATTAAATTTGTGTCTATTACACTCTTGCATTTGAGCTATATGATTCAGAACTTGATATACCAAGTTGTATTTGTTTCTCTATAGGAAAATTGAAATTCCAATGAGCTGGTTTAATGTTAAAGAATAGATATTGCCCCTATTGAATGTACTAAAAAAACTATTTAACATTCTGTTTGCTTTAGGAGAATGTGCTATATTTATATGAATAGAGTCTGATTATCCGCGCATGAAATTGTTAGCAATGGTTGATTAGTAGCTTTTTTTTTTTTTTTAATTCTGAATTGTGGCTTTTTGCTTCAATTGCTGGTGTTTGATGAGTTTATTTGGCTCTGTTTGCTAGGATGATGCGCAAAGGCCTGGTCAACCTGGTCAAGCACCTCGTCCTACTGGTGTTGGAGCTCCTGCTCGAACATAAAACCAAAGAAATTTTAGCCATTAGGGTCACGTTGGATCAAATTTTATGATATACTTGAATTTCTTTTGTTGCATTAGAAAATTTGGTTTTTGTGTGGGGCTGTTATGTTTCCTTTTGTAATCTTCTGACATAGTTCTTGGAGATACCTTTCTAGTTATAATTTGGTGATTTTGATGAAAATAGAACTGATTCATGACAAATTTTAGCGTTTTTAAGTAAATTAATTTTAACGGGTATACACACCCATTTAGTGCCTACTTGGGAGTACTTATTTTTAGTTTATCTTCTCTCTTATAAGCAAAAGTTTATCTAAATTTTTCGTATCATAAAAAGAGCTTGATTTATTATGAAGAAAAAAAGATGAGTTTTTTTTAAAGGGGAAGGATATTGTGACAACCAAGTTGTGTTACTATCAAGTGACTACCAATCAATTTCACCGTTAGATCGATTATGTTGATCCAATGGTTATATTTATTTACATCTTTGTATGGTCATGATTCTCTATATTTAAAGTGAAAACATTAAATATGAGAAATCATAATCATACAAAGGTAAAAATAAATATAAAGTATTAAATTTGGGGAATCATGACCATACAAAGATGGAAATAAATATAACCGTTGGATCAATATAATCGATCTAATGGTAAGATTGATTGGTAGTCACTTGGTAGTAACACAATTTGGTTGTTACAATATCTTTTCCATTTTTTTAAAAGAGAAAAAACGTGTCATTTAAAAAAATATAATTTTGTATGTCAAGCAAATGTAATAATTTATTAGTTCAAAATTATTAATTAATTAAAATTTTGCAATAAATTATAATCGTTAATTGATATAAATCAACGGTTAAGATTTAAAATAACATAACGTTATATCTTTTAAAAAGCAAATATTTTTCCTTTTTAAAATGTGTATCAACTTTTTGAAGTTTTTATTTTAAATTTATATTTATAAATTTAATTATTTACCTTATTAATAAATCATTCCATTTTCTTTTCTTAACTATTTATAATTACTAAACAACTTACATATTCTTAGTTAAACGTTAACATTCATTCCTAAGGGTATAAATGAGTTAGGCCGGCTTACAGGAGCCTAGGATCTAGCCTATATTAGGTCAAGCTTAGCTTATTATAAATAATAAAATAGAACAGGCTTAGGCTTTTAAAAAAACCTATGTAGAAAACAGGTCATAGACTTTTTTATACATGTCGTGTCTATAAGTCTACAGGTCGGCTTATATTATATTATTTATTTTAAATAAAATAAATAAAATTTAATAATTTTGAATAATAAAGTAATATTATTTTACTTATTCTTTTAAGGGAAAAATGTGTATCATTTTAAAGGATATAAAGTTGTGTCATTTTAAATGAGAGAATAAATAGATAAATGAGAAGAGAGAGTTGACAAAAAAATATAAAGGTGCGGGTCTCACCTCTTTGTGAGAGTAATATGACATAAGTTGTGTCATTTAAAAGGACAAACACGTTTCCCTTTTTTTAATTGTTGAATGTTCAATAGGCTTAAACAGGCTAACAGGCTTAGGCTAGGGCTTTTATTTTTTAAATATAAGTCAGGCAATACTTGTAATTTGGGACATACACAGGTTAACAGGTCAGGCCAGGCCCTATGTTTTCTACACAGGCTTAACCTATTTAAGCTAAAGCCAAGCCTTATTTACACCCTTATTTACACCCTTATTCATCACCCCCCGGTCTCTAGGGTGATAGACGAATCAGAGGCCTTTCAGGGGCCCGTGAAGGCCTAAGCTTACATGTCTAAAATTGGTTGTTGGAACCAGGCTTGGACTTATATAAAAGCTTGTTTAATAAAAAGGCCTCAGGCTCCAATTCAAAAGCTCGACCTTAGAGCCTCTCAGACTGACCTAGTATATTAATTTTTATTTTATATTTTTTATACTACTTATAAGAGCCATCTCTCTCTCCTCAATTCATTTCATCCATTTTATTGGTTAAACAGATTTTTTCAATTGTTTTGTTCTATATTATGCTGTTTAGATATACATTTAATTTATGAATATTTATGAAATTACTAGTGCTGTTGGTTATATATTCTGTTTTGATAAATTTTTATTGCCTCATTTTTTTAAAATAGGCTAAAAGGCTAAACCAGACTTTTATTTTTTCTAAATAAACCGTGCCACAGGCCAATAATTATATTCATAGGGATAGGTTATTTTACCTACTCCTATTTTGCCTACCATTGCCTACCCCATTCAACACCGTCAGATTACAATCTCATCCGACGGTACATGTTTGCCAAATAAAACAAACCCTTTTTCTCTCTTTCTTTCTCCTCACTTACCGCCACACCCTTTCTCCCTCCTCCCCTTTCTCTCTTCCTCGCCACCAAGATCAAAATTCCGGTAACGAAAAAGGGTTCCTCCAAAAAAGAAAAACACATATTCGATAAAAAGAAAAAAAGAACGAGAAACAGAGCAGATCGACGACCATCAAACTTGAGGATTCCTTAGGGTTCATGGAGCTGGTCTCACTTAATTGTAATAAGACCATGGCGTGATTGAAAGATACCATAGCTGTCGCTTCCGCTAAAGGTGGTGTGATTACAAGTTTTGATTATTATTTTTCATTCTTTCTCTTCGAAGGAATGATTTTTCTTCTTCAAGTTTTGATTATTTTTGTTGGTGATGAATGAGTGGAGTGTTGTTTCCACATTCAAGCAATGGTGATAATGTTAAAGCCATATGAATTGTGTTTAATTTGTTGCTATTTTGATGGAATCAAATAGAGTAATTAGAATGTATGAACTCTTTCTCTCTCTTTTTATTCAGTTTTTCTTATCCTTTTTTTCTTTTTAAATTTTTTATTCTTTCTTTGAAGTTGTTTCTTATGCATTAATTATACATTAAGCTTTGATTTATGGCTAATTTTTTTTCCAGCTTCCATTACAATTCATGCCAATATATTTCTGCTCATTTATTTTCATATGTTGGCTGCATTGAGGCGGCCATGCAACTGAGATGTTGCGATGGCATCATGTGATGCTCTCTATGTTTTAAAACGCTATCTGATTATATATGAATTCTGGGTTTTTTTAAAGATCCATTTAGTGCATTATTATGTAATTTACCAACTTGTTATATACTTACAGCCACTGAACCACAAACAAGAGGCTTTAGTGTAGGGATTCTGAGACAACTTAGGCTACCGCCTGGGATCACAAAGCACTAAGGTTGAGCATTGTTGGCTGAACCCAGAAAAGCCTTGAGCATTGTTGGCTGAACTCAGAAAAGAAATTGTAAGCAACAGTTAGATTTGCAAGGCTTCTCAGAGAGCAGATTATATCTGATAACTCCCCAGAAAGTTTGTTGTGCGCCAAATTCAGAACTTCTATATTTTGCAGGCAAGATAATGTGTCTGGCAAATGACCCATCAGTGCATTGAAGCTCACATCCAGAAATTGCATCTCTGTGAAGAGCCACACTCCTTGAGGAATGCATCCAGTTAGCTGGTTATTGAGGAACAAAATCTCTTTTATTTTAGAACCCATGAAGCCAAAACTTGCTGGGATGTTTCCACTCAACTTGTTGTTGGCTAAATTTATCACAGAGGCAGGGGAACTACCCAAATTTTGTGGAATTTCACCTTCAAGTTGATTGTTGTTGAGAAATACTGCATCCAAATTCTTATTGAAGAGTTCTTGAGGAAGTGGCCCTAAGAAGTAGTTGAATCTGAGATCCAAGTAGATGAGGCTTGTAATCTTCTACTTGTAATCTTCCTTGTAAAGCGTATCATGTTTGTAAAGCATATCATGTTTGTAAATAACATGAAAAAATATTCTACCCGTATCATGCTAATTTAATTTGTTCTCTTCTCCTTGTAATCTTCCTTTGGTTGAATGTATCTATCTCATTTGTAAAGCATATCATGTTTGTAAAAAAAAATTGGGATGGGAATCAAAATTTAAAACCTTCAGTTCGAATGTCACCAAGTTTATTTATTGATTGATATATACAAATCAGAGGCTAACTGAATGTTAACATGCAACGATTCATTCCAATTTTTCTGCAACTGAGTATATGTAATTAGTTATATTTTTTATTTTTAACTGTTCCTTTTATCGGATTATAATATAATTAAGTAAAGTAGTGGTGCTAGCATACTGGTTTTTAATTCAGAGTCCCTGGTGGCAAAAATCGCAGTACACGATGAGAATGAACTAGATAAACCATATAATTCAAAACTATGTACTATTTTTTAATAATTTTCATTCAATCTTTGTTGTATCTTTCAAGGAATACTTAGCGCTTGTGTAAGTAACAGTAAGAGCTTGTGTAATTTCATATTAGCAATCTGACAAAAACACTTGGGGCTCTCTCACCTTGAAAGAGAAGGCATATTTCAAGCTTGCATTATAAAAAAGGACAAAGCATACTATTCACTTTCTATTTTCTGATGGCCAATAACTTTTTACCTCTTGAAAGAGATGGCTAGACACAAAACCCTCTCCCAAGGGTTATTGGCTTCCGCAAGAATTCACAAAATAGCAAGTTTGAAGCTTAAACAATCTTATATGTTGTGAGTTGGGATTCCTTTATGGTGTAAGATGTGAATTAATTGTTTTACTTCTAGCAAAATTCAGTCTGCATAATTACTAATGAAAGCAAATAGCTTCACTCACAACATATAAATTCAGTTTGCTAAGTTTAACCATTATATGCAACCATCTCTCAAGGCAACCAAAGGTATAACCAGAAAACAACAATAAAAACCAGAAACTATTTGTGATCAAGCTTTACAGTTAATGAGAAGTTCAAACTTATCTATAAGTATGTAATGAGCTTCCTGAACTTCATTTAAAAAAAGTATAAATAAAGAATTGAAACCACAAAAAAACATCAACAATCAATGCATATTTATTTCTTTGCAGGTGCGCTTATTATGTCCCTGTTTCTTGCAGTTTCCGCAAATACTAGATTGCTTTGCTGCTTCTTCAATCCCGCTACGAATCCTTTTTCGGCCTTTCGTCTGGGAAATGTTGGGATCTTTCAGGTTTATCATAGAAGAATCTTCGAGTTGAGAATTCAAGCACTGAATATCAGTATCCCCAAGGGCATTACTCCCCTCATATGTTGGAATCTTTTCAGCAGATATAGCAAGAGAATCAAGACCATCATAAATAAATTGAAATGCTTCATCTGACCTCTGTGCAAGCTCAATAAGTCTATTACATTTAGAGCTTAGGTGAAGACTGTGGACGAATCCATCTCCATTAAGCAAACACATTTCTCTGTCTTTACTTAACAAATCATTTCCTTCCTTGCTCCAACGTCGCAAAATGAAGTGATCTGGTATCTGCTCAACATCTTCAACAAAAAAAATAGCAAGAACATGCCGACATAGTATTCCCATGAACTCAAAATAAAGACATGAACACCTAGATTCTCTACTTTCCAACTTAATCTCAACTGTTGCTGAATCTTTTATGTCTCTTTTATTAAAAACTAGATATGAAACCCATTCACCATCAGTTTTAAGTTTCTCCTTAGAGAAACTTAGGATATGAGAGAGCTCAGTAACGAACTTTACATAAATTGCACGTGTATACACTTTTGCCGCATGCTCCTTCAATAGCATATTGAATTGCAAGCGTCTTTCCTTGTGCATGGACTCAAAATTTTCCTTTTTCAATGACTCGTATCGAGTATCTACTGTTTGGTTGTATTTCTCCACAAATTCCTAACAAAATTATCAAAGAATGCACTTATGCTTTCGCTGCGCTGAGTAGTGTGCATACCGACAAAAAGAGTGGAACAGTTAAATATTGGTATCCAAGATGATCTAATTGAATAAAGTGAATGCATCCACTCATTCTCAATAAGATGATACTCAACAATAAGACGATGCCAGCTGTCTTCAAATTCTTGAATACTATTGGACTTATAGATACAATCATTGAATTCCTTCTTGAAAGACCCATGGTCTTGGTACACATGTGACAACTTCTCTGGAAACTTTCTCGTAATATGCCACATACAAAATCGATGTTTTGTATTTCGAAAAACTTTGGATACTGCATTGGTAATTGCCTTGTCCTGCAAGTTCACCTACATGTGTAAGTATACAATCACTAATATATGAAACAATTCAAAATACGAAATTAAATTGATTATACCTGGTCAGTAATTATTGCACATGGATGTTTTCCATTCATTGGTCGAAGCCATTCCTCAAATAGCCACACAAAAGTATCTTCAGTTTCATCTTTTAATAGAGCACAACCAAACAAGATTGACTGCAAATGGTTATTCACACTGACAAAGGGTCCAAAAGGCAATGCATATTTGTTAGTCCTATATGTCGTGTCAAAAGTGATGACATCACCAAAAAGCTCATATGCATGTCTGGACCTCGCATCAATCCAAAAAAAACTTTCCATACGATCTCATCGTCATACTTGATCGAATAAAATAATTTTGGATTCATTGATTGTTGTCTATTACAATAACGTACCACGGCTTGTGCATCACCAACGTCATATATTTTTCTCCTTACATTTTTCATATGATTATAACAATCTCGACTATCAAACAATAAATCATGGCCTCTGAGGATGGTTGCCACCTTTCCAGTGGGCAAGCCTGAGTCATTGAATTTTTCAACTAATGATCTAGCAACATCAGGCATTTGCCTATATGATCTTATATATGGAACACTCTTCAGAGTAACCAAACCATGATTATGGTTGTCGTCAAAATATGTAACTCTCTACATTTTTGTGTCTCCATTCATAGAAGCCTTGAGACAAGCTTTACACCCTATGCGTGATGATGATGTATTCCTTGATTTGGTTTGACATACTTCGCCAACATTGTTTGTCTTCGGTTTCGGAAGACCCTCTCTAGCACATGTTAGCTTCATGTAATTCTTCTTGGTTTGTCGTGCCCGGATTCCAAAACCTTTTGTCATACCAAATTCTTTGTACAAGTCTATTACATCTTTCCTTTTAGAAAATTCCATTCCAACCTCAATTGAAATATCAATATTCTTTGTCGGTGTCGACGGATGGACATTTGACATACTATTAATTTTTTTTTTTTGATAACACATACTATTAATTAAGTCCTTCTGCATGCACTCTTCCATTTCATGAGGCGTATCATATTCAATCTCATCACTAAAGTCAATGTAATCTGTTGGGTCGTCATCAATATCTCCAAGTTGTGTAAAATTGGTCCCTATATCATCCATTTGGCCTCTTATATTTCTGATATGTTTATGGTTCATTTGAATCACACCTCAGAGTCTGAAACACCTCCTCAAGTAGCACGTTGTTCTGTAAAGAAATTCAAGCAATATTTAAAAAAAATCCAAAGCAAAACCACAATCCAAACAAAAAAAGAGAAAAATTTGCACAAAAAAAGAACTGAACATGTAGTTCCCAATAACAAATACAACAATACAAAACCCAAAAGCACTCACCAACCCCATGATTTATTAATAAAAAATTGAAGAAAAAAAAACATGGTATGATAACAAACATAAACAATTCAAACTGCAAACAATTCTATATACATTAAAAAAAATACTGAGTAATCAAAACTCAATTGAAAAAAAAAATAGTATGATAACTTTGTTTGATATTGATGCTTTCTTCCCTTTTAACATAATAGGATAGCTACACGATGGATGTTTCGTTGGAAAAGGTTGATGGAAAGAAAGAAAACCAACCTTCAATCATGTTGTTGTGCATCATGGTGGGAATGTTCGGTCCATATACATCAGCGTCAAGCAAACCAACCTTCAATTGGCACTTAGTTGCAAGTGCAAAAGCTAAATTAACTGCCAAAAAATAATTTGAAACAACACTCCACTAACAAAAATAATCAAAACTTGAAGAAAAAAAAATCATTCCTTCGAAGAGAAAGAATGAAAAATAATAATCAAAACTTGTAATCACACCACCTTTACCGGAAGCGACAACTATGGTATCCTTCAATCACGCCATGGTCTTATTACAATTAAGTGAGACCAGCTCCATGAACCCTAAGGAATCCTCAAGTTTGATGGTCGTCGATCTGCTCTGTTTCTCGTTTTTTTTTTCTTTTTATCGAATATGTGTTTTTCTTTTTTAGAGGAACCCTTTTTCGTTACTGGAAATTTGATCTTGGTGGCGACGAAGAGAGAAAGGGTGTGGCAGTGAGTGAGGAGAAAGAAGGAGAGAAAAAAGGGTTTGTTTTATTTGGCAAACATGTGCCGTCGGATGAGATTGTAATCTGACGGTGTTGAATGGGGTAGGCAATGGTAGGCAAAATAGGAGTAGGTAAAATAACCTATCCCATATTCATAACAGGTAACAAGCTTGGTCAGATTGACAAATTTAAACACATGCTTAACCTTTTAAGATCAAAGCTCGGCCCGTTAACATCCCTATCGGTCTCTCCTTACTTTTTATAAATGAAGTCGATTAAGGTAGTGATGAAATAAAGAGTGAAGAAGATAATTGATCATTATTCAAAGTGGATATAATATAAGGACATATTTGGTGCATAAAAGTCTGATAGTATAAGACCTGATTGAATTTTAATACTATCGAGCGTTTGGCACGATATTGTATAAAATAATATATTGTATAAGATAATATCATCTAGTATTTGGTAATACACTGTATAATACTATATAAGATAAAAACATTTATTTTTAATAAAAATATCCTTTAATGAAAAATTTATATAATTCTTCAAAAAATGTCATATGATATTAATTTTCATAAAAATTTATTGATCAGTGTGTACAAAACATAAATTAAATTTTATAAAAATAAAAATATTCAATATTTTAAAAATTAATATATTGAAAAATTAATTTTTATTTTAATATATTAATATTAAATAATATATTAATTTTTGAGAATTAATATTCTTATCAGGCCTTATCCCTTCCCTTTAGGTTCGATTAAGTTATACATCGTTTTTGATGTATTAAGGGATCATGTTGTATAAGCTTATACTATACGATGGTCACACCAAACAATTGAAAATGTCATAACGTATAGTATAAACTTATACTATCAGGCCTTATACGTCACACCAAACACGCCGTGCATTAAAAGATATTCATAACAGATAGTGCTCTGTTATAATACTTTGAAGAGATCTAATCATGTTTTTCACAACCAAACAAACAATTAAATCCATGCGGAAAAATAAATAGGATCAAAATATACTTGATAATGTTGTGTTTGGGTTTCCATGGTGCTTTCAAAACTGGCTTTTTATGATGTTCTAAACTCCTTCTCTCATTCTTAGATGGTGTATGAGTCTGAATGCAAGAGAGAGCTCAGAGACCGTAGAATGACTACACGTCTCCTTAAAAAGACTCTACCCATTATCAATGGGGGAGCCAAGATTTTCAATTTGGGGGCGAAGTTGTCAGGGACAAAGCTTGGATGCTTTAATCACCAAAACTTGGATCAACTAAGAAACTTGAAAATATCAAAGAACTCATAAACTCCAAGCTTCAAAGTTGTTAGGACAGGATTCTTAATTTTTTTTTTTTGAAGGGGGGGAGTTGTCAGGACCAAAGCTTGGATGCTTTAATCACCAAAGCTTGGATCAACTAAGAAATTTGGAAATATCAAAGAATCCATAAAACTCCAAGTTTTGAAGTTGAAGTTGTCATGATAGAATGTACCGACTCCACCATTGGTTTTTCTTAAAAAAAAAAAAAAAATATTGGGGGAGGGGCGGCAGTAGCCAACCCTAGTCCCCTGGCTCCGCCCCTGCCCATCATAGGAAATAGATCCTCTCTCATGTGCCAAAAAATCATGATACGGTAATGTGTGAAGATCACAATCATACAAAAGTAAATCAACAGTTATGATTTCATAACTACCTATTTTATCATTTTTTTCTTTCCTCTCTTTTTACCATTGATCCACCTTTATATAGTTATGATTCTCCACATGACATGATCATGTGAATTTTCACATGAGAGGATCTAGATCCCGTCATAAAATCACTTATGTTATGGATATGCACGGCTAATGGGAAATAACTGAAGGCGGTTACTGAAAATATATGAACCATTTTAGCTTGACTAAGTCAAGGTAATTCAGATTATTTTCTCCCATCAATACTTTGATGTATAGACTACTTTTATAACCACGATATGTTTGCTTATTCGAACATTTTTTAAGTTCTTTAGAAACTTAGAAGTATTAAAGAACACATAAAACTTCAAGCTTTGAGTTGTCAGGATAGAATGTACCGACTCCATCATTGATTTTTCTTAAAATAAAATAAAATTGGGGGGGGGGATATAAATGTGATTTATATGATATTAATCATAAAAAAATAGGTATAATAAATACAATTATATGATTTTTTTTTCCGTGAAGTTTAGCAGGTAGTACTATTACGAGAATATTGACCCAATTTTCCTACCTAACCACTTCCCTCCAACGATATCCTCGAATTCGTGAATGCAAATTACATTTATGCATTAAAGAATCATTATTATATTGATGGGCAATTATGCAGAGCAATGTTGTTAAAATCGAGATCCTAAGTAAAAATTGGAAGAAGATTAAAAAATCGTAAAACATAAAATCGTAATGTAAAAAAGTCATAAAAAATCGTAAAAACGTTTAAAATATTAGTAAAATCACTTTGGTGAAAAAAAATCGTAAAAATATAAAATCGTACTGATAAATCGAGATTTTAACAATGCACACCACAGCGTGCAATCAACAATTCACCATAACTGCGATTTGCATAAATGTTCTTTAATGTATGTTAATAGGAATTAAAATAAAAATATCAATTTAGGTTTATCACTCTTAATACCTATTTGATTATTATTAGATTAATTTTAAATTAACAGCCATAAAGTGAAGAAAGTGAGAAACTTTTGGTAACCATATATTTAAAATTGAATTGATCTAACAATAATCAAACATATAATAAAAGTAATAAGCTTGAATTTGTGATAAGTATGACCTCCCATTTTATAAATTACTAACGTTTAAGTATGTGTTAATATAATAATTTTAACGGTCAATTAAAGTATGTTATAATCAATGTTTGCAATTATATGAAAGTGGTTGGATTGAGAGATAATTAAGAAAAAAATGTTAAGATAAAAAATAAAAAACAATTAATTTGTATATAAACAGTTGAGATTATTTTACATGAAAATATATTTTTTTAACAAGAGAATTTTTTTATAACAAGGGATTTTTTTTTAATTAGATTAGGTGTGTTATCAATACTAATTACATAATTGTACGTAATTCAGAAACTATTTGTTGCAGGACACTAAAGATTACTTCTGAAGCTTTTATCATAGAGATAGGCTATTCTACTTATTATTTTTTCTGTCTACCTTTGCCTATTATTCTCCAATACCGTTATATTAGAATTTAAAGAGAAGAGAGAAAAATAAATGTTAATTAAGATTATGATCTAAGATCTTTTAGAATAGTAGGCAAAGATAAGCAGCAAAAAAGATAGGTAGAATAACTCATCCTTGTTATGAGATCTTAAAATAGGGAATGATTATATTGATAAACAAAAAATTTATAAACTCTTATAAATTATATTATGTACTATGGGTAGTATATGTTAATACACACTATAATACTCATAATACATAATATAATTTTTAAATTTTTAAACAAAAAAACTTTGTCCATATAACTTTTCCCTTGAAATATTCGGCAATTGTTTGGTGTATATTATTTTTTATTGTTACTAACTTAAAATAAGCAGCTTTTGTTTATTGAGATGCTAAACAATTTGTTCTCCAAAAGTTTTGAAACAACATATTCGAAATTAAAATTAATATTATATTTGGCAATAAATTTATAAGCTAAATTTTATACAATACATATAATATTCATATCATTAATTAATTATCGATATGGTCTATAATATCTTATCACATATAGTATTTACTATGAACTTTGACTTTATATGTTGATTAGTTATGGGAAAGTTTATAATGATTTTTTTGGGAGGAGACTGAGATTCAAGCAAAAGACGAACAGTCTCCAAGAAAAATACAGCTACCAGTCCCTAGGTAAATGTTGCAACACAAGAAAGGATTATCCCAGTCCCCAAGAAGTATAACGGGGAAATGGTGGAATTTATTTACCTACATTAATTGTAACTTTCATTTTAGCCATTATCTCTTATTGATGGTTTTAAACGTTGATAGTTTAGGAAATCGGTCACATTTTAATTTTATTCTCGATGGCATAGCCAATGATGGTTTCAATGCATTGCACAATTTTTTATAAATTGTTTTAATATTCTAATGAAGTAAAATTTAAAAGAGATAAGATGTTTATAATTAAAAATAAGAATATGCATATCCAGATTGAAAGGATATTTAAATTCAAAATTAAAAAAATTAAGAACAATATATGTTGTTTTTAGAGAAAATAAAATAAGAAATTAGCTTGTTTTTAAATTATTATTCTTTAATTTAATATATTAGGACGACTTTAAAAAACAAGGTTAGAGTTTATCCTTTTTAATAGTATTATTAAAACTTTAAATCCTTAAATAATTAATAAAATATATTTATAGTTTTATATTTTTCTGTAAATTTTTAAAATGAGTTGGACAATAAAAACATGATACTTTAAAAAATAAATTCTTTTAAACATATGATGAGTTGAAAGTAATTTAAAAATCAATAATTAAGTAAATTCTAAAGTATAACTTTTCAATCTACTATATACCAAAAAAAAAAAAAAAAAACGTAAAGTCACGAATGTCATTGCAGATTGATCTGCAAGCTCGCAGTACTATATATACTACCCTCAGCTTCAATCACCAGAGTATCTCTTCGCTCCCAAAACACTGTCGAGCTAAAGTTTAATCGAGAAGAAGCAAAACACAAGAATTTAAGTAGAAGGGAAAAAAGCTGTTATCCTATCAACTATCAATGTCGCCACCGACTCGTAATATGGATTCCAACCCTACTAGATTTTCCTTTTTCTCGATCATTGCCATTTTTTTTTTCCAATCTCGAACGCTATTTTTCTTTCTGTATATATTTTGGTTTTATTATTAACGTAAACGTTGCATTCTGGCTTCTGCAGTATCTGTTATCGAAGCAAATCGTGTTTCTCAAGCAAGAATGGCGAAGTTTGAACGCTATCCTTCCTCCGCCGACTTGAGATTGAATGGCTTTTACTCTGAAATCGGACAAATGAGAAAGGTCAACTTCTTTTACTCAGAGTTACCTTCTGACAAGGCAGCAACATTTGCTACGCGGCCAATGCAGAGGATGCTGAAGAATTCTGTGCTAATTATCTTTCAGCGTTACTATCGTACCTTCCCGAGTCTGACGACATCATCCATAGTACTCTTAGAAGCCTGAGCGTTGACCCAGTTGAAATCAATCTGTCATATAAATGTAGCATAACTCCTGAGCCACCAAAACCTGTGAGAGAGAATCTTCACTGTCTAGGCCAAATGATATTAGTTCTCTACAAAAATATCTCCCCTGAGAAATATTTGAGTTACATGACGAATGTATGCAAAGAAATGGCCGCTCTAGTTGGCTATCCTTCGGATATAAATGCAGCTATATTATTTCAGCCTCAACAAGCAATCTGGGCGAGTTCAGTGTTAGGTGCCCAATTTCAGCTGAAGAAGTTTGTTCTTAATCATGTTCTCGCTACTTGCCGGTACGAGAGCGTAGCGGGAAAACTCTGGCTTGGACAGAGTTAGAACCGTTAAAGTTTATCTTTGATGCCCTTGTGGTGCCAAAATCCCCATTGTTGAATGAACCATCACTGGCTATAGAGGTAGCTCATGTTTGTGAGGCTTTTCTTGAAGTTGGAAAATCAAATTACCCTCAATTCTTTATGATACTTGAACCTCCGGACAGGCAGAGAGTTCTTGAATGGAGCAGATTCCCAACCTTGATAGCTGTAGCAGAGAGAATTCTACAATCAACATCTCCCGCATTGACTAATTTCCCATCCACTACAAACGGTGAAAGAGCCCGTGTTGATGAGCTTGTGAACAGGCATAATGCCACTGTGAGAATTAGGCAGGGGCCTGCTTTGTCTGAAAGGCATGCTAAATTTTTGCGTGAGTTCAGTAATGTCGTGGTCTTTGATGAGGCGTAACAGTTCCAACGAGAAGCACTTACTCGAGCAGAAGTTCTACCTTAGATGATATCGTTTTTTCTTAAATCAGCACTTTAAATGCTAGTTTCAATTTCTGTTTTATGTTCTCAATTAAGAAAAAAAATTCATGTCTAGGTAATAGCTTTTAACAATTGAGTTTCATTTGGTGGCTATGTAATCTGCTACTCGTGTTAATGGCCGTTGTCTTAGAATGAAGTTTTAAGCAAATATGCTCTTATCTTTACGATGAATTTCCTTTTATATATTCTTAACTTCATTATTGTATATTTTTATATTATATTTTCCGTTTCTTTCTTTTTTTTTTTGGATACATCTTTTCCGTTTCTATTAATAGCTATCTTGTGCTTTTTGTGGTTACTGTATAATTTAACTGAACATTAGACTATTTGAATTGTTGCTTGATCTAACCAGGTGATATGGAGCTAAACATTAAAATAATGAGAAAACATTGCAAATCGAATAAAATGAAAATGATATTCGCTTCATAATTTGTTAACCCTTTTTAGTCTTAAACAAAATTGGACAATTACACATTCGGAGATTATAGGTTCATTGTATGCGATTTAAACTCCAAGATCATCTGTTGTTGATTGCGTTTGCTCATTTTCTTATTATCTTAGTAGGGAGCTTTGAAGTTAATATTGTTTAATTCTATTATCACAATAGAATTGCAAAATGAAACTAATGTAACGATAAAAAGGGTGATGAAAAAAAAAAAACACAAAAAGTCCAACAACAACATATCTAGTTCACTTATTGGAACGATCATGCATTTATTCGAGTATTTTAATTAAATTGGTTCTAAGAATTTTGGTCAAATTCAAACTGCTTGAAAAGTACCATTGCTAGGATTTGCAGACTTTGTGAACTGTTACTTACAACATTTACCACAGATCAATTTTATATATTTTATTCAAGTGATTCAACCACGTGATCCACTACTAATTGAATTGATGATTCATTGATTTAATACCCAGATTAAGTCGATAAATCTTACTTTCCGAATCTAGCTAAACAATTGAAAGATTTGGAGGAAATCAAATGAGGAAATAAAGGGAATTTAAGCGAAGTGGGCTATGGGTGAGTGATTCAGGTAGTTATATGAAGATTATATGTTCTTTCCCTTCTTTCCAAAAAAAATTCTTTGATCAGAATAACATTATAAGTTCAAATTTAAGTGTTATTATTAAATAAAAATAAACATTTCTCCTAAAAGTTGTTAAGCTAGTTGATACTTGTATTTTTTTCAATTTAATTTATTTCATGTTTTCTTTCTCTCTCTCCTTTTTTTATATATATAAGAGATAAATTTATATTTTATAACATAAGAAATATTAATCCCTTCATTAAATAACATCATTATATAAGATTATAAGTTCAAATTTAAGTGTTATTATTCTACAACAAAAAATAAAAATTTCTTTCCAAAAAAAATTCTTTGAACAGAATAAGATCGTAAGTTCAAATTTAAGTGTTATTATTAAATAAAAATAAGCATATTTCTCCTTAAAGTTGTTAAGCTAGTTGATAGTTGTATTTTTTTAATGTAATTTATTTCATATTTTTTTCTCTCTCCTCTTTTTATATGTAAAAGAGATAAATTTATATTTTACAAATGAGAAATATTAATCCCTTCATTAAATAACATCAGTAGATTTGAAATTTGTCTTGATAATAATTAAGGAGTGTATCAAAAATAAAATAAAATTAAATAATGATATCATCACATGCTTCTCTCGCAGTATTCAAAATTATTTTAATATAATTATACTTTTCATCACATCATTTATTCGCACAATATACCAAAACAAGAGAGGCGTAAGGGCCAAAATGTCATTGCATATTGATCTTCTAGCTCGCACTATATATACCCTCAGCTCCAAACGCTAGGGTATAAAAAGCCCCAAATTTCTTGGCTCCCAAACGCTATCGGGCCAAACGTTAACCGAGAAGAAGAATTGAACAAGAACTGAAGAAGAAAGGAAAGAGCTGCTCTCAACTCTCAACGTCGCTACCCGATTCGTAATTTGGATTCCAACCCTAGATCTTTCTTTTTTCTCGGTCACTGCAATTTTTTCCCTAACATCTGACGCGATTTTTCTTCTGTATTATTTTTGTTATTAACGCACACTCTGTAATCTTGCTTGTGCAGTATCTGTTATCAACGCAGATCGCGTTTTGAAAGCAAGGATGGCGACGTTCGAACTGTACCGGAGGTCGACGATCGGAATGTGCCTTACCGAGACTTTGGACGAGATGGTTCAGAACGGCACTCTCAGCCCTGAGCTTGCTATTCAGGTTCTTGTTCAGTTCGACAAGGTACCTTATCATTCTCTCTCTCCTTTTTTTTTTTCAAAGTATGTCTTACCTGAATTTTAATTTTATTGATCTGTTTTGACGCCTATTTAATGGCATGTGGATTTATAGTCTATGACTGAAGCTTTGGAAACGCATGTTAAAAGCAAGGTCTCCATCAAGGTAACAGCGTTTATTCCCCCTTTCTTGTCTTGTGCTACAATTGTATTATCTGTTCTCGTTGTAGACTTTGTTAGCTATTGTCAATGTAATTCTTGGATGGGATAACTGGAGATAAGGTAACCATAGGGAGTTGCTACCTGATACAGTACTGTTACGGGCCTGGATAACCAGGATATAGTCCATGTCAAATCTATTTGGTCATGCCTGAAGAGGGAAATTAAGCTGCCCAATTATTTATATGATTATGTAGTAGGTTAAAGTCTTTGTGTATTTGAGTTACGGTTAGGGAAGTTACTTCATTTCTTTGAATTTGGATTACAATTACACTTGAATGATTGTGTAACTAACCCTGAACGTTTGAGGGTTGTATGTGGTAATAGAAGAAGCATAGAACTGTTTCCAGAATTTCTATCTCTTTCCCTCTCATTTTTATCTTTTCCCCTTTTCATCTTCTTCCCTGTTACATTGGTGCTTTAATTGGCACTCTTCCTCCTTTTTACCATGGCTTAAAATACTCTTGTGTGATTTGAACCACCATGTTGATGCTCTTCAAGAAGGATGTGAGGCTGCAAAACTCCATTGGGAGCAACAATTTATGAATCTTCAGGACTCTCATGCTCAATTACAGGAGACTCTGGCCATAATACAACAAGACATCGCTCAATTGTTGGAATTTCAGCAGACTTCCCTAGGTCAAACGATGGCTATTTCCTTGACGACCTTGCTGCTTCTTGGTTTCATGGGCTTTGATAAGGTCACATCTTCCTGGCCCATTTTTGTTACGATGTTGCTGCCCTATTTTGGACAATCTGAATTTGACGATCCGACAAGAACGTATACCAAATTGCGGCGAATTAATTTAGTATTAGATTATCAATCTGAATTTGAACTATTGATTACCCGAGTATAGGGCATTTCTGGAACACTCTTGCACATTGGCTTTGTTTCGGTTCTCAAACCTCCCTTCAAGATTCTCACTCCCCAACTCCAAGATTGGTACAAAGCATTTGCACTTGCACGCGTATATGAGAATTAGTTTGCAGACCTGAAACCTCAAAGGCCATGGCTCAATAAGAATACTTGAACTCCCCCCCCCCCCCCCCCCCCCCCCCCCCCCCCCCCCCCCCCCCCTTCCTCTCTTCCAGTGGTCCCTGCCTTACCATCCCCTTCCTCGGGTAAACAGATTGGATCCACCCCTATTTCCGCTTTGCCTATCTAATGTTTAACACCTCCCTAAATACAAGCATGGACGGACAAGGGTCTTTGTTTTAATTGTGATGAAAAATTTGTCTGTGGCCGTAAATGTAACAAGCCCACTGCTTTATTATACTTGGATTGAACATAAGATGTTTCCTTTGATCCAATTTGATATTATTTCCCCGGAACATGAAACTATTATTGATAGCCAACTTTCCCCAAAGATTAGCTTGAATGCATTATTGGGCCTTCAGTCATCCAATTCTTTTCAACTACTTGGTAAAGATACGTGTAAGAAATTACAGAAAATGGATGCAATTCGAGAGGCACCGCTTCTCTCCTAAGTTCCTAGTCCATTTCCAAATAATTGCCTCTTTCTCCATTTCTTTCCTCCGTATTTAGTATCCATACCCATATTTAGAATATTCTCTACTAACTAACCATTTTGTTGAGTCAGCATTGAGAGGTGGGAATCTCCTAAAATGCTCCTACAATACTCTTTTACAACTGGTGTTGTATCAGATAGAAATTGGTGATTTTGTGTGAATTATAGAGCATTGAATGCCGTTTCTATACAAGATAAATTTCCCCTTCCCACCATTGATGAATTGCATGGTGATACTATTTTCTCTAAATTGGATTTGCAGTCTGGATGTCACCAAATTTGCATGCACCTGAAAGACATTCATAAGATTGGACTGTTAACACAAAAAAGATGTTACCTTTGCAATTGGTGATCTTGTCTTGCTCTAGCTACAACCATACCGCCAGATACCAATCCACTGTCGCAAGTCTCAAAAGTTATTGTTGTGCTATTTTGGTCCCTTTTAGATCATCAAACGGATAGGGCAGGTGGCATACCGTTTGCTGCTATCGCCATCAGCCAAGATATAAAACGTATTTCATGTTTCTCCGTTGCATTCCTTCAAAGCGACCCAAGCATATCGTATCCACCTTTTGCTTCTTTAGGTACCATTGGCCCACACCATTCTCCATGTGCAATAGCGGCATCCCGCTCAATTAGGCATCGTGGTCGTCTGGTTCCACAGGTTTTAGTCGAGTGGGAGGGACTTTCTCTTGAAGACAGTACATGGGAGGACACATTCTCTACGGGGTCTCTTCACAGTCTCAAGTGGTAGGGGTGATGGGCCTAAAGGCGTGGACTGTTATGGTTTCACAGTTCATTAAATGTGTGAACATGGTGACTTTATCTAAGGAAGTTGTTAGAGAGGAGAAAAGATTGGAGGGCTTCATAGATTCAAGACAAACAGATGGGACTTTGGTATCTTCTACAAACACTAGATGGACCAAGATTTACCTAGCGTAAAGCAGAACCATAGATGAAGTTGGGGCACGATTTAGTGGTGAAGAGATGAATGGTACAATGGGTGAGCTGAATAATGGATAGGATGCAATAACCCTTGCATCATGTATTGTTGAACAAAATGGCGTTTCTACTCACTTGGGTGACATGCACAACAAAGTGGAGACCATAGTATTAATGCATTTAATTTCATGCTAATTTGAATTTTAAATCCAGCCCTTTGATTGGGTTCGTAGGAGCAGTGCAATCTCACCTGTTCATCTGACCTTGTGTTTTCTCCTACTCATCGCATGGTAATTAAACCTCAATCCGGTCCCATTAATCTGATTGGACGTCACAACCGTGCAATCTCAACGGCACCCCCGTTCTATATCTCTCTCTCTCTTCCCCTTTTCTTCTTCTCCCCTATTACAGGTACCCAGGGTATTTGTGTCCTTAATAAGCTGCAAACATTTATTGGTTGCTAGTTTTCACTGTAAATTTTGACATTACTGAGTATAGCCAACAAACAATAAATGGCTTGACAACTAAAAAATTTGGATGCCATATTAAGCCCTGTAAATAATGCTAATTTGATTATCTTTGTCAACATGGTGAAAAAGGTATAATTGTCTGATAGTGCCAATTGATAGGCATGTTTATGAAGTTCTTTATTGCCTTCAATTTTTTTTTTAATACTTGAATTTGTATGGTAGAGATCTTCATAATCTGCAGCATTAAGAACTTTTATGAAGTGGGGTAAAAGTGAATTTATTCACATGATTCTTTTGGATTTTAGTTTGTATTTACAATTAATGAAGTCACTGCTTGCAGGATTGTTTGATCATTGTATTTATTCTTCCCCTTGAAAGAAGTTCTTTTGTTTTTTGTTGCGGTAACAAGATTTTATGTGGCTATTTTTTTTATAGTAGTTAATTGTGCCGCAATAGCGCTGCGAATCGCACTGTATGTGCGTTGCGGTGCCTCGCCGTAAGAAATTGTGTCGCACCGCGTCGGAACGCAATAGTGGCCATTGTGGTCGCATTTTCGGCCATATTACGGTCATAAGGCAAAATGTCAATTTTGTCCTCAATTTAAATGTGTAAAGACATTTTTTAAGGGTTTTTTAGTGTATTTGCCTCTCTCTGTGTCTCTTTCAGTCACTTCTGCTATTTGTGCCTTTTAAAAATTGTTTCTTTTCGTCATTATTTCTATCATATGTCTATTGCGCAATTTTCGCAACCGCAACCTGCTATAGCGCTATAACGTTTTTTGGGGTTAGCTGCGACAGGCCGCAATCTGCATTTGATAACTTTGTTTTTTTTGTTGACTAAAGATTATAGTTATCCAATATTGAATTGAAGCTCCTACACTTTTGTCAAACATTCTGCCCATACAATTTTTGTTTTTCTGGTGGTGTATAGACATAAGAGGGCAAGCCTAGAGCAGTAGTAAAACGGTTCTTTTGTGATTGAAAGGTCACGGGTTTGAATATGAGAAATAGTCTCTTTGCAAATGTGTAAGGGTAAGACTACGTGGATTGTCCTCATTCTTACTCTCCATAGTTGGGGTTTAATGGGGAGTGTAGTGGTTTTTGGTGTTATATAAACACATAAAAACACTTTCTTTTTTTTTAATGTTGACAATAGAATATTCTAGGAATGGTTGTTTTGAATTATGGAAACTTTCTTATATTTAGGATCCCCCTGGATCCACTCACTGACGATGGGCTTTTTTGTTTTTTATGTTCTCTATTTAAGTTCTTTTAAAATATTCCAGAATGTATATTGGTTTTTTGAGCTGAATATGTGTGCACTTGAAATCTAATTTATGGCTGAATTATGCACACTATCATTTTTCTAACTCAATAACAGGGCGTTGGGCTTTGTATTTGCAAAACTATCAATCCAATTTATTCCAAACATATTGTTGATTCAAATAGAGAGTTGACATGGATTATCCATCCATAAATGACCATTTTACTAAATTTTATGGCTTTAAACATTTGAGTTTCATTTGGTGTGTATGTAATCCACTACTCATAATCAGTTGATGGCCAATGTCTGGAAATAAAATTTTGAGCAACTATGCATTTATCTTTACCATGAATTGCCATTTTTTTGTCATTATAACTACCATTAATATTTTATTATTTAGGGAAAAGTTCATAAACCCCCATTTGGTTTACTCTTTTTATCACTTATACCGCTTTTTTCATATCAATTACCCCCTTGTGATTTTTTTCTATCGAAGTTCTCCTTTAACACTGTTAATAATTTATCTAACTTGTCCATTTTACCTTTTGTTATCTCTCTCTCACCTTCAATCCATCCAAGCTGATTCTCACTAATTATTTTGGTTTCTGACATATGACTAGGAGTAGAATCAGCACTTTTATTATCATCACTTGTAGCTGAGTAGTAGGGGAATTGGGAACGGGCGCATGAGGAGAGGAATCAATGTTTTGATCCTTGTCTGAATGTTGGTGTTGCAAAGTGGCATCAACAACCTCCATATCAGAATTACCATGGGAGTTATCCCCCGGTTTATCACCATCCTCCGTCTCTAAGCTTTATGCCCATAACCACGTAAACGTTATATTAGTTATATAATTAGCATCATTTCATGATTCATTCAAGATTTATAACAACAGAATGCAGAATGACGATGACGAAGAAGATGAAAACCCAAGCCCTAAGTTAAAATATTATATACTTCATAGTCAAAGCCAAACAATGGAAAAGTTAAAATATTATTTGAGACAAGGGTAAAATAGACAAGTTAACTCAATTATTAACAGTGTTAAAGGAGAACTTGGATGGAAAAAAATTACATGGGGGTAATTGATAAGAAAAAAAGTATAGGGGTGTACATGATAAAAGAGTAAACTACTGGGGAATTTATGAACTTTTCCCTATTATTTATTTATGGTCATTATGGTTTTCCTCATGTAGCCTTTTCCTATATAGTCTCTCTCTCTCTTATGTTTTCTCTCCTTTATGGAGATTGGAGATGCCCCATCTGAAGAGGTTTCTTTTGGTTCCCCTGGGGAAGCTGTATAAGAAACAGAAAATGCATAGCTTTTGGCTTTACTGGCAGAAATCTTCACAGAAAATTGAATTATTATTTCAAAGTGAACCCTGAAAGACACTACAGAAAAAGGAAACAAAAAGAGTAACGTTTCAGAATTTTTAAATTTTGTTTTCCATCTCCATTTGATTTAGTATCCTCTTTTCTCTCGTTGAACCTAATATATAACTGTTCTCCTTGTGGCTGATCCTGTTCAATATAATGTTATGAACTTATGTTACATAATTAGCTGACTAGCTTGAAATGTAGAAGATTTATCATTTCTACCTTGGATGTTTAGCCTTATTATTGTTATTTTGTGTATAGAAGCAAAATTGAATAATGGAAAAGAAAAGTAAATATGAGAGTTATCCTCCATTATGCTTTAATGGCCAAAAATTGAAGCGAATATGGGAAAGAGAAATACGTTATCCTAAAAGAGCTCTCCAATCACTCTATCTGCAAGAGTCGCTTTCTTTGTAAATTGATATTTTTCTAATCTTCTGATTCACATAGCTAAAAAGAGTTCATCCCATAAAACTAAGATTCTTGTGCTGATCCAGGGATATTAGTCTTTCTTAGACATCTTGGAATTAAAGTTCATCTCAAAGATATTAGTCTTTGTTCTATTGATCCAGGGAACGATTTCAACATCATGGAATTAAATCTAGATTTAATCTAAATCTAGGGTATTTGATTTTATATGAATCCTTAGACAAATCTGCTGAGACATTATCGTATAATTTGTCATTACTATTGCAATCTGAATTGCATGTTTTTGCCTCCAAATGAAAATACGAGAGTTGAAGTTTTATGATTTGACACCACTGATTTTACTATATTAGCTGGGAAGCTTTTGAATGCTTGTTGAAATGGCAAGGTTCATGTTTCATGGAATTTTAATGCTAATTTGATTGTATGCTGCTATTTTGTGTTGCTGGTACGTTTAGCTGCAGCTAATCTTGAAATAACCTTTCGGCAGTGAATCATCCTGTACCTTATTTTAGATTTGTAATTAATTAGTTAAACTGATGATATTGTCTTTGTAAGGCGATAAATGTAGTTATTCCGTCTCTCGTCCTTCATTACTAGTATACTGCTGTTGGCCTCTCTATGGGCTTAGTGAAACCTGACCTGTTTTCTTTTTCTCTTTCACTGTTCAATTACAGGGGCATCTCCACACTTACAGATTTTGTGACAATGTTTGGACCTTCATGTTACAAGATGCAATGATTAAGACTGACGACTGCCAAGAGAATGTTGGACGAGTTAAAATAGTGGCATGTGATTCGAAGTTGCTTACACAATAATATGCCCAATGTCCGCTGCATTGTCAACAAGGGGAAATTGTCCTCATCTACTGGTACTATGGAAATTATGGCAAGACAGTAGTGACAGATGATCTTAATTCTTGCGGGAACTAGCAACTATTGAACGTTATGTATTTAAAAGCCATTCATATTCATAACTTTAGTTAAATTAATATTACGCTAAAAATGCTGAATGGAATCGGATGAAGATACTCTGTTTCTCTGTACTTTGTTCTGTTCTTCCGGGGGTACTAGTAAACGAATTTATTTATGTCCAGCGGATTATATCATGAATTCTGGAATGTCGTCTAAACTTTTACTCAACAACTTATCTCAATATTCCATATCAAAAAAAGAGGATAGGCATGGGAAATGTGAGGAATAATAGCCTACTAGAGCAATGCTACATAAGCTTTTTGCATTTTAATATATTTGCCTTTATATTACTATTACCAATTTTATTTTATTTTAACAAATTGGTATGTACTCTTACTTAACTGAAGGAGTTGGAATGATTTTTCATATGCATCGTTGAATGAAATGGAAGAAAAGGAAGAATTTTGAAAGGTTTTACAAAATTTTGCATATATGTTTATTTTTTAAAATGAAAACAAATATTAGAAGATAAGTATTCTTTCTTTCTTTTTTTTTATTAATAATATCACATTAAAGTGGTAATTCTTTTACCTTTTATCTTCATTTTCTTTCTTTAATTTTTAATTTTTATTCTTTTTAGGATCAAACATTACCTTTGTTTTGATGGATATGATTATATTTCAAAATATTGTTTAGATAAATTTAAAAATATATTTAATTAACATTTAATATTTTTCAAAATTCAACATGGGAGTAGAAATTATATTTGAAACGGTACTTACATTCTCACAATGTGAAAGTAACATATTTACCTGTCATTATCATGGGAATAAAAATGAAGTGAAGTATGGAAATGACATTTTTTATAAATTAATAAGGTCTGAAATCATTTTTAAGAAATTACTAAAAAATATAAGAATTCGATATTTTTAAATTTAATTTTAAATATAACTTACGAATCATTATAAAAAAGGATTTGTTTTTTCTAATGTTACTTTGGATAACTTTATCTAATGTTCATCAAAACGACGTCGTTTTGGGACGGAAATCGTGGTATTTTTGTAATTTTAATTTATTTCAGGGTTATGATAGTCTTTATCACTCTAATTTTTTAATTTTTCAACCCCAAAACGACGTCGTTTCGATGAACATTAGATAAAGTTATCTAAAGTAACATCGGAAACGTTTTTCTCATAAAAAAATACAGCCGCCTGAATATTTAAAAAAAAAATGCCAAATTCGATTCTAACGAAGAAAAGAATAGATATATTTTTTAGTAGATAAAAGTTTGAATAAGGGAGAAAATAATAAATATATTCTAATTTATATATTTTTCCAACCAAGATGAGAAACGGAACGGATACTGATTTTCTACCGAATTTCGAACGGAGAAGGGGGAGCCAAGTAGCCAACGGGTCAACAAATCGAGAAAATGATTCGGGAACACTCGAATACCATTATCACCTTTTACGGTTTTAGGAAGCTACAGTGAACAGTGATGAGATGAAGAACCAGAAACTAACCGATGCGTTCATTACTGGTGAAGGGAAGAAGAACCATGACATGCCTATTCCTTACCCATTCACTCACTCATACCCATAATAACGCTCTACACGCCACCATTCGCACCTTCTCTCCTTCTCTCCACAAACCTCTCTTTCAATTCTTCTCCGTAAGCCATTTCTTTTCCTTATCAAATCAATGCTTTTCTCTTAAATCTTCACACTTATATTTGCTTTTTTCTCTCAGGGTATTCTCAGGCCTGGAATTCGAGCATTTTCGACCAAGTTCAGTGGTGGAGCCACAGTAACTGATTTGGGGCAAAGCATGGGGAGTTTCGACTCTGACTCTGTAACTTACCTGACGCAGCTTGAAGCCGCTGAGATTGATGAGACACTCATGGGTCCTCTTGGCTTCAGTGTCGACCAGCTCATGGTCAATGTTCATCGCAGTTTTTGCCTCTACTCTATTTTTTTTTTTATATACATATATATATGTTAATGCTTAACGCCTTCGATTTCTGTTCTTTGTGCACTTTCAATTGCAGGAATTGGCTGGTTTGAGCGTCGCTGCCTCCATATCTGAGGTATTTGGTTTGCTAGGTTTCATCTCAATTGGACAAAAAATAAAAATAAAAAATGTAAACTTTGCAAAATTGAAACCAAGTAGGCTGCTTCAAACGAGAAAACCTGATAGTGTTTTTTATGCAACCATGAAAGTATTCTTGTCTGTTTGTAGTTTACATTAGTCTGAGTTATGAATGAGAAATCATTCTCTGAGGAAAATTTGTTCTCTTTCTCTATGAATTCCTGTCCACAAAAGCTGATGCGTTTGTAGTTGAATTGTTTTTCATTCACAGGTTTACAAACCTAGTGAGTATAGTCGTGTTCTTACTATTTGTGGTCCTGGTAACAATGGTGGTGATGGTCTGGTGGCTGCCCGTCACCTGCATCACTTTGGTTATAAGCCCTTGGTCTGCTACCCAAAGCGTACCCCCAAGCCTCTTTATGCTGGATTAGTTACTCAGGTAGGATGGAACTCAAGTTGACATAGTTTTAAATCAATTGTGTTTTGTTTTTTTTGTTCTTGTATCTCCTTGCCATTTATTTCTTTCCGTTTATTATGAGTTGCTGAGAATCATGAAATGTTGATGCTGTAGCTTGAAGCACTGTCAATCCCATTCTTGTCAGTGGAAGATCTACCGTCAGATTTCTCAAATGACTTTGACATTCTAGTAGATGCGATGTTTGGGTTCTCATTTCATGGTAGTTTACATATTTTTCTTAAAAAGTAGTTTCTGATAATGTATATTTGCTTTGTTCTCACCAATGTTTTGAAAACTAGGGATTGAACAACTTACTGTTATTGCTGCTTTTCTGCCTCTAAGCATTGTCTTGCCTATGCTGCTTATCTGTTTATTTATGTATGCTTCCTCATCATTTCTATGATTATTGTCTCTTCTGAACTTTCTGGCATGCCTTTCCTCTTGGAGGGTCGCTCATGGGATCCATGTTAGAATAAATATGAGTGCTACAATTCTAAACAATAGTTTACCCCAATCTTTCCAAGTCCTTTTCTGAACTTCGGACTCTCTTCTCATAGTCATTTAAACTAAATAGGCTTTATCTATTATTAAGACAGGATCTGAATTCTGAACTACTGTGTAAGTTTTTGAACAAATAACTCCATTTAATTTCATATTTGACTTTGTTATTTTCTGATTATTCAGGTTCTCCAAGGCCTCCTTTTGATGATTTGATCCAAAGACTTGTTTCTTTACATAATTATAATCAAGTTGGCCAAAAAAGATCAGTTATAGTCTCTGTAGATATTCCCTCTGGGTGGCATGTTGAAGAAGGAGATGTTGATGGTACAGGCATCAAACCTGATATGTTGGTATGTTTCTCAGGGATATATCTGTTTCATTATTTGTTTCTTTAAACATTAGAATTTAGATATAATATCCTAAGATATTTCTTTTAAATGTAAATTGTGTTTCTATTGAGAGACCATCCCACTGATGTGCTTAAGTTTTCTATAGGTTTCTTTGACAGCCCCAAAATTATGTGCAAAGAAGTTTGGTGGTCCTCACCACTTTCTAGGAGGTAGATTTGTCCCACCTGCTATTGCAGAAAAATATAAACTTATACTTCCACCATATCCTGGAACTTCCATGTGTGTCAGAATTGGAAAGCCTCCTCAAATTGATATTTCAGCTCTAAGAGAGAACTACATCTCTCCAGAATTTCTTGAAGAGCAGGTGGAGGCAGACCCCATTAAACAGGTAAAGTTTATGTTAAACAATACTGTTTGTCACAGTTGTTGCTTTTCTTATTCTTTTGAGTACTGAGTATTTTGAGTACTAGGACTTCAATGGCTACGAATACTTGTCAATGTACATCTATTTTATTTGTGACATGCAGTTTCGTAAATGGTTTGATGGTGCGTTGGCTGCTGGTTTGAAGGAACCAAATGCCATGGCCTTGTCAACTGTAGGGAAGGATGGAAAACCGTAAGATCAGCTTCTCTGTTTTTTTATGTTAAAATACTGTTTGCCTAAAGATCAGTGGGCTCTTGTAAAATGAACTACTCTCACATACTTCGATAATATGTGTAATATCTGAACTAAAATTTCCAAATTAATCTACTTCATTCTGCTGCAGCTCATCACGAATAGTATTGCTTAAAGGTTTGGACAAGGATGGATTTGTGTGGTTAGTACTAATCTGTTATTTTTGCATTATAACTGTTTTGGCAATGCTATTTGGGAAATGGTTGTTTGTGTTGTTCACCTACTACAATCACTTTATACAGGTACACAAACTATGAAAGTCAAAAGGGACATGAATTATCTGAAAATCCACATGCATCACTTCTTTTTTACTGGGACGGTTTAAACCGGCAGGTGATTATTCTTCTCATTCTAGCTAGCTGAATCTTCAGATTGATTTGTTCTTACATGGACTTGATGAGGTTGATTTTTTGAGTATCTTCCTTCTTCTGTGAAGCAAATGGCCGCAGCTTGCCATAATGTACTTTCCTAGGGAGGAAAAATGAGGATAAGTATAATATTTGATAGTTAATACTCCTGAAGAGTAATGTTTAAGACGTGGATGACTAAAATTCTTTCAGATGATATAACTTAGGGGATTGGAATATCTATTATCAACCTCATAGCTGAAGCATGCTGCATCCATGAAAATATTAAGGCAAGTATTGAGAGATATGTCCAGACAAAGAAGTGACATAGAAAGGCATATACTAGTACATACATTTAATAACTTAATACTACAGAAAAGTTCCTGATTGTAAAGCTACATGCATTGTTTGTTAGAGTGATATTTTAACTTAACCTTTTTGGATTTACATGATATATATCTTAGGACAACTTGCCAAATAAGTGAGCCAAGATGAACTAAAGCATGTGTCTCCTATACAAATTTATTACTTAATATTTTATTACTATTATTTTGCATTTGCTCACTTGTTTTACATTGATAAAGAAACAAAAATGTATACCTTTTGATACATATTATTAAAATTACAACTTCTTTGAAAATGTACTTAGAAAAAAATTAATCAAAATGTAGTAGTATTACTTGTAACAAAGGTTTTCTGCAAGTCAACATTTATGTTTGTTAATATTTAATAGCTTCTTATTGTTATTTTTCAAAGTTGGAACTGTGGTTTGTGTACCAATTTAACATGATGCATTCAGTTCAATAACGCAAACTCCATGTCATTGTGCTTTTTGGAGGCATGCCTCATAACTAATTGAAAACAATATCTAACAGTTTGTTGTCTATTCCTTTTTTATTAATTTTTTCCCTAGGTACGGGTGGAGGGGTCTGTTCAGAAAGTCTCTGATGAAGAATCAGAGCAGTATTTTCATAGCCGTCCTAGAGGGAGTCAGATTGGAGCAATTGTCAGCAAGCAGGTCTACTTCTGCTTCACTTCAATTAATCTAGTTGTTATATATCCAAATGATATGATATGTAAACTTATAATTTCAATTTCTTGATCGTTAGAGTACTGTAGTGCCTGGCAGGCATGTTCTTCATCAGGAGTACAAAGAGCTGGAACAAAAATACGCTGATGGGTAAGTTATTGAACAGCTTCTTTTGACTCAATGTTGTGAATTTGGATAAAATCTGTTAGTCCCATGTGATGGTCAATAATTGAACATTTTTCTACCACATCTTCCGTTGGCTTGGATTTGGAAATATAATTAGCTCATCGTCTCATTTGGCCAAGAGTATACCCCTTCCTCCCATTTGTTAACTCTAAGGGAACTGGAAATAATACTGTTTTTGCTGCTTGCAGAAGCTTGATCCCTAAACCTAAGAACTGGGGAGGATACAGGCTAACACCACAACTGTTTGAGTTTTGGCAAGGACAGAAATCTCGCTTGCATGACAGGTGTCTGTTCCCCCGATTATGATAGGTTTCTTGTTTTCAAATTGCCTGTTTTAACATTGATGAAGTTAAAGAGCATGTACGTAATGACTTTTAAGTCAAAATATGTTGGGTTTTCAATGCACTTAAGATCTATGTATGCTATCAATTTGAGTTGATCTATCCTAGTCTGGCTACTTGGTTATTATAACATTATAAAGTAATCTGCCACATCTGTAATAATATTATAACGTTTTTTATTTTAAAAACTTGTTATTTACTATTTTTCCCCCCACAAATCGAATTACTTAAATAAGTTTATGAGGGTTATATTGAAGATTTACACCCAAAAGCTGTTGCTACATCTTTCTTCTCTCATTAGTCACCGTATCCTGAGATTGCTTTGGATATACTTGTTCCTGAGTTTTTTTTCAAGGTTTAGTATTAGTATTTTAATTTTAAATTAGGGTTTTCAGTTTGGGATTATTTGTTATTTAGGGAGTTTATCCTATTTTGGATTATCTTATTCCACTACAGAATGGGGTCATCTTATTAGGGTGTTTTGTTAGGTTGGGTCTATAAATATATAGTTGGTGTAAGCATTTCCCGAACTCTTCTGCATAATAATAAAGTATTGAGATTTACTAAGCATTTTCCCCTATATGTGTACTTGATATACAGTGTGAGGCCATGAGAAATTCTGAATGATATTCTGTGCCTGTTTTATTGACAGGTTGCGATATGTTCCCCACGAGATCAATGGACAGCGGTTATGGAAAGTTGAACGATTGGCCCCCTAATCATTTTCTTTTTCTTTTTCAGTATCCCGACGTGTGAAAAATAAGGGAATATATGGCGTTGTGTTCTTTCCTTTTGGCAAGTTTTTTTTTTTTTTTCTTTCCCAGCATTCTAAATAGACTTGATCGCAGGATCTTAATTGTAAGTGCAATTTTTCAAAAAGATGAGCTTTGCCCCGCTGAATATTTGTAAAATGGAGATCCATGTCTAATTTAAAGTTAAGATTGGGATATGCAATTCCATCGGAATAGTGCAGCATACTGTATGCATGCAAATCTCAAATAAATAAATCAGTTGGTATCATATGATATATGATAGCCTCAACAGTTCAATTAGTTAACCTGAATTATATTCATTTCAAAAGTGGCAAGTACAAAAAGCTTTCCATTACCTTAAACGCTGTCCTGTAAACAGTAATCGATAATAATGATGTGAATATTTACCTTCTATTTATTGTTCGATGCTAGTTGCTCTCCCCGTAACTTGTATTAATAAGCCCTCGCGTGCATTTGTCATATTAGATATCTACCTAACGTTTGTTGGCCACTTGTGATCCCAAATATTATGACATGTTTCAGGTTGTTATTCTTTTACAGCTCTATTTAATACGCTAAATTATATTGTATTGTAGTTGTTATATATTTGGGCAACCAAGGCAAGTTGGGGAGTTCATTTTTTCTGAATCTAATCATGGTCCCGTGGATCCTAAAGCATGAGATATTCTAATATATTGTGATTGTTCGTAAGTGTAATTCGAGCTTTGATTATTTACAAAGAGGAGGTTTGAAACCGACACTTGACTAACTATTAAATAGAACCTCTCTTTCTAGTGATAAGAAACTTTATTTCTATCAAGGCTGAGCTTTTTGCCAGTTATGAATACCTTTGTTGAAAGACGTCTCAAAATGGAGGGTGAATATGCAGTATATTTGTTGTCTGCATATAACCTCATATCATCTATGCACTGATCTTCAGTGAACAACAAAAGGGGCTCCTGTTGAAATATGACGAGGGCGAAGGCATTTTCTATTCAAGATGAGGCCCCTTTCTTTTCATTTTCTTATCGTGTGAGTATAATGCTTCTCCAAAAGCTTGGACGCTTCTTCTATGGACTTGTCTTGATATTATGGTGCAATTGTTTTGGTTAAGGTCGATCATAACCAAATTGGGCTCCACCATGAATTTAAAACCAACAAATTTCCCAACTTTTCAGGCTTCCTCTCCGCCTTTTGACCAAGTTGAAGCTGATATCTGACAGTCACGCTGCTTTATCTTAAGGCCAATTTGATTCAAGCCGAAGTGACCCCTGACGTGAAACTGAAAGGTTGAACGAGTGTGCTAGCTCTATCTTAACATGTTTTTGTTAAACGCTCAGGACACTATTGTAACATTAAACTGTTTCTTGAAAGACAGAAACCAAGTTGAGATGGGACGGAATTAAAATAAGAGTTGACGATTCTAATGATTCTAAATGAGGAATTGTTGGAATGCTCTTTCCTCCCCTTCAATTCATTCACCAAAAAGAAAAGGTTTAATGGGATTTGAAGTTCTTTTCAAGATATTCCACGAGTTGGGGGAGCTGCTTGATTGAACTGATGAGTTATTAGCATTGAGAAATAAGTAGTTCGTGGTCCTGTTTGAAGTGCAGTTTGATAGAAAATGACGTCAACATCAATTCTAAGATTGAGAGCAACCTTCCATTGAGGATGATGACCCAATTGTCAATTTTGGAGTAGGGACTGGCCCCCACGTCCATCAAGTTGATGATCCCTAATAAAATTAGAGACTAAGGAACTGTTTACTTTGTGTGTGTGTGTGAACTAGAAATATATGATAAGGCTTTGGCCCTGTATAGGCGTTTTTTTTAATAAATGGGATTTGATTTTGAATTCCGTGTTGTGACTCAATTAGTGATGAATCTCATATTTATTAAAAAAAAATTACACGTAAATCAAAGGATCACAACATCATAATTGAATTTTCATATAATACGAGAAAATGTTTTTTCCCAATAAATATGGATAAACACTTTTTATGTTCCAAGAGATACTGACCTATAAAATAAGAGGTAGAATATTCATACTATCAAATTTTTCTACTATTACTTCACTACCACTCTAATCACCATTGGATTCAAAAGTTATTTTTCTTTCTTTCTCTTCATTCAACTTTTCCTCTAATCCAATGATAATTAGAGTGATAGTGAAGTGGTAGTAAAAAAATTTAGTAGTATGAATATCCTATCTCTCCGTGGCTTAGTAAAAAAAAAATTTGAGACACCAAATTCGATAAAACAGAACTGGAGAAAAATTTATCCTGAAATGAGTGTTGTACATTGAATAAAAGCTATCTTCCAAAGTTTAATGGACAAAGATACTGAAGCAGGAGACGATGCTACTTTTTTTTTTTTTTTTTCTTTTGAAAAAACTTTTTCTTTAATGGTTATGATCAACCTTTTGAGGGACTAAAATCAGCAACTTATCTATAAAAAGATTCCGACAATCTGATTTGAGTGGTGTCCTATGGCTATGAGTGATTTACTGATTTATGGACAGGAGCCCTTTAATATTAGTGTATGTCTCATCCCTTCATTAGGCGACATATATACTAATGGTTCTGAAGGGTTCTTCTTCCTTTGTCATGTACACCATGGATTTCTGCTAAACTAAAAGAAAAGAAAGCCTCCAATATCAAGTTCTTTCTCTTCATTTCTGGACATTTGATTTGGCAATGTAATCATCAAATGGAAAATTAAGGGCTAAAAGAAGTCTTCTAACTTTTTTAGACCAAAGATAAGTATGTTATGAATATTAATTATTACAATTTAGTCCAAGAAACAATCCTTCCTGTTGGAAGTATTCAAGTATGAGTTATAAGAAAGGTACCACATCGGCTAGACATAGATCAAGTGGTGACCATATAAGTGCAAAAGACCCATAAACCTACAGTCTTAAGGTTTTGGGTTGAGATGTGGTCTCAGCCCACTCAAGTGGTTTATCGCTTGGCCCATGGATGTATCCCTTGCAATGGGTTTTGGGCTCTCCGTTACCATTCTTAACTCTGGTATCAGAGCCAAAGGTGATAGCAGAAGACTTAGTGTGACTCCAACAGTTCAAAAAGAAAAAAGACTTATGTAGAAGTTGCCCTTAGGGGGAGCATGATATTGGGAGGAGCATGATATTAGGTCTCACACTTGAGGGAAAGATGTTGAAAGTATTCAAGTATGAGTTATAAGAAAGGTATCACATCGGCTAGACATAGACCAAGTGGTGATCATATAAGTGCAAAAGACCCATAAACCTACAGCAGCCTTAAGGTTTTGGATTGAGATGTGGTGTCGGCCCACTTATTGTGGTTTATCGCTTGGCCCATGGATGTATCCCTTGCAATGGGTTTTGGACTCTCCCTTACCATTCTGTAGAAGTTGCCCTTAGGGGGAGCATGATATTGGGTCTCACACTTGAGGGGAAGATGTTAAAAGTATTCAAGTATGAGTTATAAGAAAGGTACCACATCGGCTAGACATAGACCAAGTGGTGATCATATAAGTGCAAAAGACCCATAAACCTACATCCTTAAGGTTTTGGATTGAGATGTGGTGTCGGCCTACTTATTGTGGTTTATCGCTTAACCCATAGATGTATCCCTTTCATTGGGTTTTGGACTCTCCCTTACCATTCTTAACACTTCCATCGTGAGCGAACCTAATAATTGAGGAATTAATAATTTGGACAATTTTGAACTGCAGACGTAAAAATTCTCTCTAATTTCTAGGTGAGTATATGTTATTTAATATTTATGGTTCCCTCCCCTGTGAAACCTTTAAATAAGCCCATTCATGTTAAAATAATCAAGATGTTTTTAATTTTCTTAATAAAATAGTATTTTTACTTTATAACCACTCTATTCTTTCACCTTATTTCTGATGCAAAATAAATATGTTTAAATAGACTTTTAGATGGAAAAAATGTATATTTGATATCACAAATTATTTCTATTTTCATTGAGATAGAATATATATTTAATAAATATTGTGTGTTCAATTTCAATATTAATAAATAGTATATCAGTGGAAAAAAATTATTTCTGATAATTTATGTTCCTGAGTTAAGATATATTTCTTAGAACAGAAAAAATAATTTTTGTTTTTGTCAAATAGGATTTCTAACCAATTTTTTCTCCAAATAATATATACATAATGGGAAAAGTGTGTGTCCTTTTAAATGACACACACTTAGATCCTGTTAAGAGAGAAATAAATACAAAGAGATGAGATCAACATCTTTATTTTTTTATTTTTTTTGGGACTCATAATTCTTTGTGTCTATCTTTCTCTTAAAAAAACCTAAGTGTGTGTTCTTTAAAAGGAAACATATTTTTCTCATATTTAATAATATGGGTAAATGAAATGTAATTTTACATGATGTAACACAAATTTTCTGCATACACAATTATATTTGGGTCTCATCCCCTAACTTTTTTCTCTCTTCTTTCTTCTCAATTGTGTGTGTAGGAAATTTAGGTTACATAATGTAACGTGACATTTCATTTATCCATATAATATATATAGATAGAATTCTTTGATATCAGTGTCAAATTTTGAAATTCGATATTAAATTTTATTCGTTTATTTTTACCAATCAACGATTATCATTTATTAAAAATTAGTAATTAATTAATAAATTTAATTGACAAAAATTATAACCGTTGATTGACGAAAATTAACGGTTAAGATTTGATGTCAAATTTTAAAATTTGACATATATATATATATATATATATATATATATATATATATATATATATATATAGGGAAAAGTGTGTATAATTTTGAAGGATGTAAAGTTGTGTCATTTTAAGAGAGAGAAAGAGATAGATAAAGGAGGAGAGAGAGTTGACAAAAAAAATAAAGTTGTGGGTCCCACCTCTTTGTGAGAGTGAAAGGACGTAAGTTGTGTAATTTAAATGTATAGACACTTTTTCCATATATATCGGAATGGTTTACGGATAACCCATCAAATGGAGACTCACACGAACGAGACTAGGATATATATATATATAAGTTATCATACACATTCTTTCTTCTTCTTCTTTTTTTGGAAACATATCATACACATTCTTAATATCCGTACTACTTGGCAACAATTTCTAGATAAGCGCGGATGGAATACAGGAGAGCTCCTACTTGTAAACATTAATGTTGTGCACATTTCATGTAAAACGAGTGGAAAGTCAGTGAACTAAATAATCCTTCATTAATAATTTAAGAATCTGGACATAAACATTGTGACTGCACATGTGCACGCACTGTTAGTTTACAAAATATTAATTATAGAAATCTGCACAGGATGACTTGATTCATTTGCCGTGTACATGAAAATTCAATCAACTTTCCTCTAAAAGTTGCCACTCTATGCTGATCATGGTCTCTAACATATAAAATGAGAGATGGGTGTTGAGATATATAGTCTCACATTGGTTGTATGAGCAACTAATGTGGAGTTTATAAGGCTTTGGGCACTCCCACCCATGGTGTATCCCAAGGTTCTTTACATGGTATCAGAGCTTGAGTGACCATAAGATTACGAGTTCGGTCCTCACGGCCTCCCACTTTAAAGTGATGGGCATGTGCAATTTCACGCTTCGAGCCCAAAGGGCGTGAGGGGGCGTGTTGAGATATATAGTCCCACATTGATTATGTGGGCAACTAATGTGGCCTTTATAAGGCCTTGGGCACTCTCACCCTTTGAGCTAGTTTTTGGGGTGGTGTATCCCAAGGTTTTTTACATGGTATCAGAGTCTCGCCGCCCCCCACTTTCTCTTGTGGACTTTCTTAGCACAGGTAGGCTGGACCTGTTGAGGGGGCGTGTTGAGATATATAGTCCTACATTGGTTGTATGAGTAACTAATGTGAAGTTTATAAGTCCTTGTACACTCCCATCTCTTGAGCTAGCTTTGGGGTGGTGTATCTCAAGGTTCTTTACATGGTATCAGAGCCTTGTGTCTCGGCTTCGAATCTCACCCCCCATTTTCTTTGTAGTGAAATTTCTTTCTTTGCACATTGTCCATCCTTCAAGCGCCTTACCCAGCAGTCTACATTAATGATTTTTATATATTTCAACAATGGATTCACTCAGGAAAAAGCAAAGATCAATCCTGGAAATAGTGCTTGAAAACAATGGCGATTAATAAAATTATTTGAGATAAGATAACAACATTGGAAGAACTTAATATAGTGGTATAGCACACTACACCATACTTTAGTGGTTGACCACGTGCTTAGCTTAGATCAGCCATGAAATATGCTAAACTGACAAAAGTTGTGAAAACCCAAATACTTTTGCCTTCACTGGCCCTTTTAATATCGAGTTAAAATTATTTCCTAAATAGTAAATACACATTAAAATGTGCATAGTCATATAAAAAAAAAAGAAAAAGGAAAATAAAAAAAGACTCGCATATTTTTATGTGTGTAAAAAATAATTTTCTTATAACAAAAAAATATTTAGCCCTAATAATATTTCTTTTCCCCACTAAGGCACCGACACACCACCAATGGTTTCTGCCATTGCCTTTGTCATTCAGTTATCGGTTTCCTTGTGTGTTATTTTGTACCTTAGCTACTCCTTTCTGGATCTCCACCATTATTTTATCAACGATGATATCATTATTGATAAAACGCATGATTATAAAATATCTTAATATGCACAAAGCTATAATGTATCTCAATCAATTACCGTACACATGGCCCGCACACTTAAATGATCAGGGAGGTGGGGCCAGACTCCAGATGGGTCCTCACCAATCAGCCCAAAGAACCTAACCTTTTTAGCATTGCAACTCACTATAATAATTATTATTATTATTATTTGTTATCATGATTGTTTATGCGTGCTTAGCAAACAGTATAATGCATGTGATAACCAGATTGGGATTGCGTGTTTAAACATTATTCATTGCAGACCTATGTAATTTGATGAAATTCTTTTATTGAAAAAGAGATGGACTGGTCTGTGGTCTTCCTAGCTAGTAGGTAAGACAGCACCATAATCAATAGAATCATTCAACGCTTCTAACCACTATAATTTCGGATATCTCCGCCTAATGACATTATCGATTTGTTTTCTTCTATTTCTATTTTTATTTTTCTGGTAACATCAAAGATAACAAAAACAAAAAAAAAACGTTACAGTTTATATATCGTCAGTTTAACGGATTTGAAACTACTTGACCCAATACTCAACCCGAAGTCTAATTTGGTTTTATTATTTTTTAACCCACTTAACCGAATTAACCCGGATTTTTTTGGATAGGGTCCGATTCACAGGTGTGAACAGACATGACAAAATAAGCTAAGACTGATTCTGAGGTGAGTGGCATGGAGGGGACTATTCCCACCATGGGCAATATGGATAAACCAAATAATGAGAACTGAGTGTTCCTTTATTGTCTCTGTTCCCCACACAACCTTCTTATCCTTAGCTAAATAATCGGATTCATTGTAGGAGGTGAGCGTCAGAGATTAAAAAGGAGAAAAGGAAAAATGGCCAATTGCCAAAGGACAAGTGTAGGAGAAAGCATTGGCAATGGTCCACTTGCTGCAGCAGAAAATGGTTTAGACTTTAGACAAGAAAGAAAACCAAAGCTTTTCTCCCCATCACTTGTTTGTTCATTTGCACAGTCAGATCCCACTTGGATGTATTTTTACCATTTTCAATATATCAAGAAAGTATGTAGTATGAGAGAGCGCGCCTGTTAATCAAAATGTTATTATTTATCAATTTTTTTATCTAAATATCATGCGAACAGTGTGATATTTCAATATGCTACGGTGACAAGTTCGATACCTTGTGTAGCGAACTCGGTTTGCTGACGTGTCACATTTTTAATGAATAACAAGTATCAAATTTTAAAAAAATAATAATAAAAAAAATGAAGGTCGCCTACCATGTAGGCGAACTTGGTTAAAATCAAATTGGTGTCCGTTAGAAACGTGACACGTCAACAAATCGAGTTCGCTATACCGGGTAGCGAACTTGCTCTTGTGACAGATTGAGAAATAACACTGTTCGCATGTCATTTAGATAAAAAAATTAATGAATAGTGACATTTTGTTCATTGTTCTGCCTGTTAAGTGTGTACTCAGCTAAACACTAACGGCGAGACAAGTCATCAAATTATTGATAAGGAAGTATCTATTACTATTAACATTTTCGTTGTTAATACCAAAGAGAAGAAATACCATTTTCAATATATATTCTTTTTCTCTTTTTAATAAGGAAGTATCTATTACTATTAACAGAAAAAAAAAAATGTACTCCTTATGAGAATCTCGGGAGTTCTCAAACCCTGCATACCCAGCATGTAAAATGGAACCCCACTGTATTTGAATAGAATTTAAAACACAAACACAGTCCCACTAAATATATTTGTATATCACTCAAGCATATTCTTAAACCTTTTAACCATAATACAAATAGTGCGAATTTCAAAACTTTTATCGAATCAATGAAAAACCAAAAGATTTTACCAAAATAATATAATAAGATGTGCAAGGAATCATGCATGCTCAAATTGTGCATGGAAAAAATGTAGTTCAAGTTGGGCAGGAGAATGTACGTCGCACATACCACTCATGCAATACGCATCACGTAATAGGCACACATACTTGCATGCGCAAGTCACGCCTACCCAAATGAACTACTTGAATGAATACGACTTCTTCGCGTGTCTCACAGCATTATTTTAGTTAAGTCTTTTAATTTTGCATTAATCAGATAAATTTTAAATTTTGCATCAAATGGGTCAAATAGGCCATTTTCCGGCATTTATTAACCATCTAACAATTGCTGACTAAAAATAAATTCAAGGGCGCTACAGCAACACATCTGGAAAAACAAAAATCTGAGATAGGGAAACAGAGATGCGCTTATATCAGAGTGGTGATTGGATTCTCGCCACCTACAGCTTAAACTATCATCTGAATCAAATTACACAGACCATCTGAATCTGCTTCTCGATAGACCATCTATTTGACCAATTCTCACCGCAGCTTCAGCAATTTCTACCTTCCCTCACTCTAGTAGTTTTCCTTTATGATAAAATGATAAAAAGGAAAAGGACATAAATTTTTAGTATAGTGATACAACAACATTGGATGGTCCAATACCTGCAGGATTTCATCTTCTGCATCATTCTTGGTGCCCCGTCCCCCATTTTTCTATTCCCCTCCTGAACCTGAGTCCTCTTCCATAAACAAGAATGCAGAAAGAGAAATGGTTTCCCCCAGAATAGCTTCTTTAAGGCCTGCCATCACAGCAGGCCTAGCCAAGAACAGCAGTTGTTAGCTCAACTTTGTTTGACATTGATAGCAGAAATCTTGTGGCAGGTTTATTCAAAAATCCCCGCTCAGTAATTTCACTCAGCAGCCATCTTAGGAAAAAGGTAACAACTTCTTGAATTTTAAAAAACTAATGAAGGATGGTAACAACTTTAGGAGCATCAGCCCTTGGCCTGTCAAGAGACCGATACATGTAAAGTATCTCAAAACCATCAACTTTATCCTCTTCAGTATTGATGACTTCCAAAACCAGATGGGGCAATGTTCGTGCAACTTCTTGGCAAGCCTGGCGTGTCAATTTACAGGACGACATCCAGAGAAATCTCATGTTGTAAAAATGATGCAAACCAGAAAGTAAAGCTCTATCCCCAAATGGACTATCCCTGATTTCAAGCTTTTGAAGATTAGGGCATCCTTCTAGCACATATTTGAGGCCCAGGTCCGTGTCTCCAGCAAAAGCAACTGACAGTGTCCTAATCAATTTTCCATACATCCCAATATAACTAAAAGCTCTATCAGTCAGTAAACCAGAAACAGCAAGTCGAGTGAGCTTCTTGCAGTTCATAACAATAGCACCAAAACCCTCATCCATTGGCTCTTGTGTCTCAGGGTCCGGCCGATATCGCCCAATTATACACAGACGAAACACCACAAGTTCCGGGCAGTTCTTTGACATCGCTACCACAGCTGCATTTGTCATTCTTTGGCAGAAAAACAAAATCGATTGCAATTTCCTACAACCTTGAGAAATTGCCTCAAATCCAACCTCAGAAACCGGACCATCCGTCTCCTCCCTCGCGTTAACAGGGAAAACCCGAAGCTCGCGCAAATCTTTGCAAGTTGCAGCCACTGCTCGAAGCCCTTCATCACAAATTGAATCAAGGACCTGCATAACAAAAGCAAAAGCAAGCTTTAACTCCCAATTCATTTACAATCCACTCTAGAATGGCACAGACAAGCATGACTACACAACACATACCCAGAATGTCTGTAGTTTATGACAGTGGCATATAACCGGTTTGAGTTGATCCGCACTAATATCAGCATAACTGAAATTCAAAGACGTGAGATTAGCGCAGACGGGGTAAATGGCAGGCAGATAATCTGCCCAAATCTCCCTGAATCCAGATAAACAGACTAATGATTTGCAAGCAGCAAATGCAGCTGCATAATCTGGTTCCTGATCACCAACAACACCCATAGCCTCATCTGATGCACAAAACGACCCCGTTCCAAGATGCGTGAGATGCGGTGCACGATGCATTAAGCGGTAAAGCTGAGAAATGGAAACAGATCGATTCAACCTAAGTTTCCTTAAAGAAGGGGACCTAGCAATCAACCTCTCCAATGCATCGAAATTAACCGGGCACTCAACACAATCAAAAACAAGAGATTCAAGATGGGTTTGACTCTCAGGAAAACAAGATATCCAATCCACTTCTTCATCATCATCAGCAACCTCAACCACAGATTCCACAAGATCAAGCACTCTCAGCAATCTGGCAACAATAATAATAAAAATAAAATAAAAAAATACAATACAAAAAGTCAACAAACACATCGAGTGAAATTTGAAAGGGTACAACATAACAAGAGAACAATGCCATAAGGGTTGTTATTTGTTAATACCTGCACTTGCTGGCAACTGCGGCGAGTCCAGTGGTACCAAACCCTTCGCAGCAAACGAGGACGAGTTCTTTGAAAGCGGGGAAGGACTCGGCGAGGAGAATGAGATCATCGTCGGTGATGGACATGCGCTTAAGGTGAACCTTCTCGAGCGAAGGGTAGGCTTTGGACAAAGCCGTGGCCCACGGAGAGAAGTGGGCCCCCCAGTTGAGCGGCATCAGATCGAAGTCCGCGAAACGCGGCTTGCCCTTGATGGTGACGGAACGGACGCGGCCGAAGCGGGCAGTGGCGCGGCGGGGAGAGACGGCGTAGCAGTTGCCGATGAAGAGGTCGGATCGGGTGAGAGCCTCGGCGCGGCACCATGACTTGCAGACCAATGAGGCGGCGTTCCTGTCACGGCGTGAGGTGAGGAAGTGAAGGACGTTCTCGAGGACATTCTCGAGGACTTGGTCCGGAAGTGGTGACTGGAGCTCCGACCCGGTGCAGTTGCGGGTTTTGGTGGTGGAGGAGGAGGAGGATTCGGTGGGGAGATCCATGAGGGAGGATCGGTGGTTTTCTTCGGTCTTGTTCTGTCTCATGATTCTTCCCTCTTTTGCTGATCTGTGAGAGAGAGTGTTTTGATTTGATTTATTTGAGAGAGAGAGAGAGAGAATGAATGAATGAATGAAGACTAAGCAGGCTCTGCTGTGTGCGCTGTCCGTGTCTATGAGCTGAGCATTGAGATTCTCGATCTCTCTCTCTCATCTCATCAAGGAATATCACATCTCCTTCATTATTATTATTTAAGTTCTTTCTTTATTTCATTTAAGTGATAATATAAAAAAAACTATTATACTCGATTTTATTTTATTACGTTGCATTTTGTTTCATTCCACTTATGATTCTTTTAGGGGTTGTGTGGTAGCAAGTATTTTTTCGAATTCTCGATAAACTGAATTTTTTTAAATTTTAAATTTTTGAATATTATTGTAAATTAAATATAAAAATTATATTTTTGAAAATGAAGATTCTCATATAAAAAAAATTTCTCTTATACCAAATGTCACTTAAGACGTTAAGTTATTTACGTATTGTTTTGTTTTCTTTACCAAACTTTCGTTTCATTGGCCAGTGAACCTATCAATATCTCAATATATCTTCAAATACACCGTCTCGTAAATATCTAATGGTTAATACCAGCATTTGACTCCCTATCCATGCTTTTTTTATTTGGTGGACGTGGACCCGCTCCGAGCTTTTGTACTTTGTGCTACTAAATTCTGTTGAAATAAAAATACAAAATAGAAATGTCTATTAAGTATAAAGTATAAACTATATAGTCTTTTCTGGCTATCCAAAAAGAGAGGAGATAATTATAATTAATTGATGTGCACTGCTAATAAAGAATTACTATCATAAATTAAAAGTAAAATCATTCTGTGGCGTGATGTTCTAAGTTAATACAGAGCTTCGAATTACTTTTCGGTTTTTCAAAAGAATTTATAGTAAAATGACAAAAAAATTCTGCTTCTAAACAGACCCGGACCATGTTGAAATTTATACCAACCCTAATAATATAGGGCCTATTCGTCTTGTTACTACTGGCCCATTCGGCGTCACAAATTTGTAATATGATGGTCCAAGGAGTGATGAACTCTACTGGGCTTTCACAACTTAAACTTTGGATTAATTTTGGGCCAATGGGTAGATAGATAGATATATGTCCATTCTATCAGTTTGGAAAAAGTGAAATAATATAATAATAATAATAAAACGGCCAGATCTAGAAAGAGCATTAAGGAACCAACCTGTCAAAAAATCTGACGGTTTCGAAGAGTCGATATTTGAATTGGAGTCCCACGAAGTCCTCCAATCCTAATCCCAATTCAACGACTCTCTCCTGAGTCCTGACCTGAGGGTCTGTCTGTCTGGTTTACTTGATTCATTGATTCGTTAACTGAGAATCGGCATCAGCATCAGCATCTTATCACCGCAAATATCCCGATCCCAAAACCGAAGGGAGAAAACCTAAGCGAACGATATGAGTACTGATCAAACCCACACCCAACCTAACAACACCAAACCGGAAGATCCTCACTCTCCCGATTACGCTCCTTATCCTAAACTCGACCCCAACGATGTTGTCCCACCTCAACCTCAACCCTTGTCTCAACAACCCATGAATAGTTCCAGTACACCCGAATCACGTGCACCCATTTCCAGCGATGCTGCTACCACCATGCCCAAGGAATCCAATCCCTATGTCTCTCCTGCGCCGGTTCCCGCTCCCACATCTGCTAAGAGTTAGTTTTCTTTCTCTCTTTTTTTCTTGTTTTACGATACTGTTTTTCATCCACGGACAGTGCCTTTAAGTTATGTTATGTTCCTTACGCGCAGATACTTTAGATTCGGTGAAAGACGTTCTTGGAAAATGGGGAAAGAAAGCAGCAGAGGCTTCCAAGAAGGCCGAAGATTTTGCTGGGAATATGTGGCAGCACTGTATGTATTCATTACTGCTGTTAATAATCTGTTTTTTCTTTTTCTTTTTCAATTTGTGGTTTTGCAGAAACATGATTTCATTCTTTTGAGCTATTGTTAGTGCTGCATGCTTATATACCTTTTTTAGAGGGGAGGGTGGGTATGGTGCTTGATGATGTGTTTCAGCAGTGTTCCTTTGCTTGCCTTATATGTACATGTTGAATTTCCATGTAACAGTGTAAACAGGTCCTGGTTTTGATGTACATGTTGAATTTCCATGTAACAGTGAAAACAGGTCCTAGTTTTGCTGATGCTGCTGTGGGGAGGATTGCTCAGGGAACAAAAGTTCTTGCGGAAGGTGGCTATGAGAAGATCTTTAGACAAACTTTTGAGACTGTTCCAGAGGAACAACTTCTGAAAACATATGCATGCTATTTGTCCACCTCGGCTGGACCTGTGATGGGAGTTTTATATTTGTCAACTGCAAAGTTGGCATTTTGTAGTGATAACCCACTTTCTTACCAAGTGGGTGAGGAGACTCAATGGAGCTATTATAAGGTAAGTTGCAAGTATCTTGCTTGTTATTATCTTCTGATATAAAATATGATCAATATCTGTGATCTCTCATGCCTTTCCCAATTTGGCAAACTGATTTCATGACATGATCTATGAATGGCTTCATTTTCGATGATTCGTTGCTAAGCAGTATACATTTATTATTATTTTTTGTGGAATTGAATAGAAATTGATTTCATTCAAGTGCTGTAATTTCACATATTTCTATATCATAGCAAAATTTAATTAGACATTTTTACATGTTCAGTTATTTTGCATTTCTTGGAATTAAGGATTATCTTTTTGAGTGCAGTACTGGTCTTTCATGCTTACTGATAATGCTTGAAATTTAAAAAATCAAGACTCAAAATTAATTAAGGAGGATTACTTTTTTGCTTGTGTCTTATCTCATGCTTACTCTCCTTTTTCTGAATTCTGATAGTAATTAAGTAAAGGAGATTTACTAATGTGATTTTCAATAAACTGTAAGTTGGAAATTGAGAATAAATGTTTTCTTCAGATTTCGATTAGTGATTACAATTATATAATTTGGTGCTCTGTTTTCGAACCCGTATTAATGATGATCGACGAATTCAGTTGCCGTGTGCTTAGTTGGTCAGGATTCAATTTGAGTTGTTTTAAACTCTGTGCCAGCTATGCTTGTGATATTTGTTAGGTGGCCATATAATTTATTCCAGCCTTTTGAAGCTTTATTGCTTATGATAATATGAGATTAAGCTCATTCGGACCCATGTTATTTTATCAAGGAATGACAGAATGGATCTGAGGAAATTTGCCAATGTTGCTGTAACACTTTTTTAGTTCCTGCTAATACTTTTTTATTTTCATTTTTATTGCTGAAGGTGTATTAAAGGAATTTATTGGCATTTAATAAGATACCTAAGGCTATACTAAAGGAAAGTGAAGTCTGTATAATTTAAATATGGAAAAGAGTTGTGCTATATGCATTTAGTGACGTTTCATATGTTGTCTGATTGCCCAAGATTGTCATATTTTATTTTACTAAAAAGTTCTGATTTTCAATCTTATTTTTCTTTTATTTGAAATATTTACATGCATATTTTCCTTCTCGTGCATTAGGTGGTGATTCCACTGCATCAGCTGAGAGCAGTAAACCCATCAATAAGCAAAACCAACCAGTCCGAAAAATTTATACAAATTATCTCAGTTGACAACCATGAATTTTGGTTTATGGGCTTTGTGCACTATGACAGCGCTGTTAAACACATTCAAGGAGCATTGCAGCCTCGCTGATGCACAAAAGATCGAAAAGCACCATGTATTATACCAAAGATGAGGTTTGTGTTGATAAATTATCCTTCACAGAAACATGAAATATTTTATACCTATATGGTAGCCCGCTGGCGCGATTTATGGAGCTGTTATAATATTGTAGTTGAAACTCATACTCTGTTCATGGTATCTGTTTTACGTGTGTGACTTTATACTACTTTCTGAAAGCGAAAATCAATTGATTTCTTGTAAGTTGAATGAGAACATAGGCAGTGGATTTACTTTTTATTCTATTAAATTTTCTTTTTTTATTTGTTTATAAAGTCAGGAACTTTAATCTGTATTATTTAGTTGTTATGTTTGTTCGCACAAGATAGTCATTAATTCGGGAGTGGATCCTCTCATGTATTAGTTAATATGATCATGTCATATAGAAGAATTCTAATCATATATGGGCGGATCAATGATGATAAAGTAAGAGAAAAAAAATATAAGGATGGGAAGTTACAATCATTATTATTGATTTGATTATTGATAGTTAAAATCTATGACACGGTCATGTATACATGAGAGGATTCATTATTGAAGGACGGTTCTTAGTATGGCGTAGCTATATGGTTATTGCTGTAGCCTATAGGTTAGTGTGACAATCTAGTGATTCTATAAGAAGAATATGCAGGTTCATACATAGCACTCTAAAGGGAAGGGAATTGCGTTATTTATTTGGTACTGAACTTTGATCATTGATTACGAATATCATGATTCTAGCTTCTAAGAACGGAATTCATAATTTTGCCAAATTGGCTGCGTAATTAGGCATACCATATGCGAGATATATTTGTTGAATTTTGCTTCCACCTTTCGGTTCATTTCATTATATAAATTGAATAAGATCAAAACTAATCTGCATGTAGAATTATAGAAAAAATTACACCTAGGGACGAGTCATTGGCACGGTCTATTTGACTAGATAATTAAGTCAGACTCTTGAAAAAGAAAAAAGCTAATTAAAATGAACAAATAAAAAGTTTGAAAAATATGTTTGTTATCTTGCTTTAGATAATTTTGTTTTATATATACACACAAAAATTAGATGGAATTAATTTTTATTTTTATCTTTTTCTTATGGGTCTCGTTTACCGCGGGTTATGGTTAGTGATAAGAGGCTTGAATAATGTAAGTTAGGCGTTCAAACATCTATTGCCATCCTAAAAAATATGAAAAAAATTAAAAGAGGGGATGCACATCTTCAAGGCCTTCGTTTAGGTATGTATATATTTATATGAAAAACAGCGAATATTTAAATGGTAAAAATACACAGACCAAACATTACAGCAGTGTTAGACATAAATGATAAAGTTTTCGAATTTCATGCCTTAATTATTATTATTTTTATTAGGTGGCGGATTTCATATATTTATGGATCAGTGAGAGATAAAAAAAATTTTCCAACCACGGGAGAAGTGTTTATCCCTAAGGAGCTGTTTGGTATGGAGTAATTTTTTGGATGTCCTAGAAAGTGAAAGAGGGAATAATTTGTTTCCACGTTTGGTAGAAGAAAAACGTAAAAAAATTTTGGGTATCATTTATTCCCTGACAACCATTTAACACTAGCGATTGTGGATTGTAATTTCCATTTAGAAGGTGGGTATTGTATGTTCCCATGATTTGGTTTCTACGCATTGTATTTGGCAGACTAAATTACCTTCCAATGATTCAAGATATGGTTCATCACAGGAACACCACACAGCCTGCACAATGATTCAAGATAAAAATGAAACATTACGATTTGAAAATAAAGTCTTTAGTTTACCCAAAAAAAAAAAAAACCACAAATTACATGAACTCCCATGGATGATAAGTGGGGAGGCCAACTTCTGATATAATTCATCACAAGAACACAACCTGAACAAATATTGTAGATAAAAGATAAAAATCAAACTACTGTCAATTTTTGTTCCAGCTATATACCCGATAATCGTGATTCCAGGATACAAAAAAATTTCTCCGGTACCAAACTCACTCTAGAGGGACATTTGGTTCAAGGACAACTTTTGGATTTTCAAAAAATTAATATCAGCAATATTATTTACCTACGTTTGGTATAGTGATTCTAATTTTTTTTTTTCAGGAATTCAATTTTTCCATGATTTTGATTTGTGAATCATTTATATGTCAAAAAGCCATTCAAGAATATCCTATTCTTTGATTCCCAGTTGATAGAAAAATCTCTCAAATATTTTAGGATCAAAATATTCTATGTTTTCTGACAAAAAAAGCTCCATCCTCTCTCTCTCTTGTTCTTCGTTCTCTTTGCTTTCTTCCATCAAGTTTTGATTTTGATGATTTTTTTCGATTTTTAACCTCTCTCTTCTCTACCCCTTTATTCATCTCAACGTAAAAATCAACAAAATCATAGGAAACCCCCTCCCCAACAATATATATATATATATATATATATATATATATATATATATATATATATATATATGTTGCACGATGAGGGAAAAGCACATCAGAGCTAATCGGAGATGTTTTCTGGATTCTTTGTTTGTCTAAAAAGAGATATGAAGGTACTGCTGGTTTGATTCTGATTCTTGGGAATCTTGTACTTCATTGTGAAAGAGGATGCTGAAGATTCGTAAAGAGAATCGGGTTTGTTGTTGGAGGGTCTCAGGTTTGAATGGTGGCTGAGGTTATGTTGTGTTGTGTGTTGGACTCAAAGATTCAAATTTCTCAGCTGAGAGTTACTGCTTGCTGGCTCTCAAAAAATTTTTGGCTGAATGTTAATTGTAAGATCAATTTTGTAAAATTATTATATATTTTCATAATATTTGACAATCAACCAAAAAAATAATCAATAATTTTAAGCTAATATTTTTCATAATATTTTGATCTATGAAATAATTTTTTGATAATATTCATAAAAAATTTACTTTTCCATCATATTCAAAGAAATTGTGATTGTGAGGAAATACAAAAAATTATCAATTACCAAAGCCCCGTAAAAATATACCGCAGAAAACTGCATGGTGCTTTTGAATCGTCTAGACACTTAATGTTTAATTGCGATGAAAGCAAGGGTTGATGCGATCTTAATGTAATTAAGATAAAAAAAAAAAGGTGTTTGTGATTTAAAATGGTATAAAGTTAAGTCATTTTTAACAAATTATGTCATTTTTGGGTGTTTTTACATTCTCTCTCATCCTCTTTTTTTTTTCTTCTTAATTTTATAAATAAATAAAAATGACAAATGTTTTTAAAAAAAAAATAGCCAAACATGTTTAAAATATAAAAATAAAATATTTTCAAAAAACGAAAAAACAAAGTGAAAACAGAATATTGTTTTACCCAAAAAAAAAAAAAAAAATATTGTTTCAAACCAGAGAAAGTCATTTCCTCAAAAGACCAATATTTACAATTTGTTCCGGAGGGAGATAGGAGCGTAAAAAGTTTTTTTTTTTTTCTTCGCAAAACTGTTTTTGCGAAGTTTTTCTTAATGCAATATTTAATATTAGAAATATTTTAAGAATCTTAAAAAAAATTGGAGGTATAAATTAAATGTATTGTAAAAACTACTTGTTTATGCTTAATGTTTAATTTGATTTATTATCTGTTAGTTATTTTATTTTGCGTAGTAAATTATGGATCATTGCAAAATATAGAAAGATGCATATAATAATAACATTGTTTGTCAGCTTGCACATATATCATAAATGATTATCTCAGTCATAAGAATAAAACTTCATAGGCATATAATAAGCATCGAGTGAGGGAAGTTAATTTTGATAGTATACTTTTAAATTAACTATGTTTATTTATTTTAAAACTTTAAATATATTGGTTATATTTTTTAGCGATACATAATACTTAAAGTTTTTTTAATTTTTATGAATCTTCAATTTGTAGGTACATGTTGTGTTATTTTACTTATCTTGCATTACTTTTATCCAGGGCGTTTTTTAAAGTGTAAGTTATATTCCTGTTAACTTTTCCTTTAACCAACCATAGGAAGTGAAATTTTGTGGGAAATGTAAGAGGAGGTTAAAGGGTAACAAAAACATATTTTGTTAATTTTCCTATCAACTTAGTATAGTTACAAACAAAATACTCCCTACACAAAACACTTTCCTAAATAATTCTTAATAATTAAATGATAAAAATATGAAACAATTTTTAAATATATTTATTTATTGTGTTTCAATTTAAAAATAATTTGAATTTTATTTTAGGAGAATATAATAAAACTCTTTGTTGCATTGTTGTCCCCACACAATTTTTTGTTTAGATGAAACCTGGTCCGTGATGAAGTTAATGGCCTGACAATGTCTGACAGTTGGTCAGATTGAGATAAGATCAAAATAGTTTTCGAGGCCCATCTTCTGAACTGCTGATGAGTTGTCGTTCAGATCAAGTAGGGTCCATTTTGGCCCATTCTCCGAACTTAACTACTCATCAAAACCCACCAAGCCTGGCTGCTTTATAAATTTATAACAATCACAATCCGGAATCTAGTCCTGGAAGAAGAAAAACGGTCTTAGAAAGAAAAAAACACACAAAAAGATGCAATAACATAACAAGTTTGATGTTTCTTATGTTGTAGTAGATAAAATTATCTTCTACATACATATGTGGGATCATGTGAGAAGAAGAGAAAGAAAAAAAAATAAGCCTCACATACCTTTATATGCATGTAAGACATAAAATTATATATTACAATATGAGAGACAATGAATTCCAACATAAATTACAATAAAGCAAACAATTACTTGTTAGAACACAACAGGTAGGGAAATCCTTTATGTTGTGTTTGAACTTTAGACGGGGACTATAAAAATTCGAAAAACTTAAAATAAAAAGAAATTGAATTGCAACAATTCAATGCCCATTATTTATAAAATTATTTGTTTGGGTAATTATTTGGGAAAGTCTATTTTACCCTGCGATATATTTTCCCCTCTCTAACAACCTACAACCCTAGAAATTGAGATTTGACGACTACAAAATGATAACACTTTACAATTGAGGTGTCATGTGAAGCTCGATTATGGTTGCAATGAAAATGATGTCGAAGAAGGAGAATGGAATGGCATTTTGAATTTGGGCAGATCAACCAATGTAATCAATTTTTTGGAAAAAAAAAAATATTGAAATACTACAATTTTAAAATATATTATCAAAATAATGCAATGAGTATAATAAATGCACCATGTTGGTTGATCATTCATCGATTTTAATTTGTAGATAGCTTTATGTAAAGAAGAACATGATAATATACGTTAATTGGGATATTTAAAACTTTTTTTTATATATCCAACACCGCAAGAAGAGGGAAAGTACAAAATAAAATATTTAAATGATTTAATGTTTCTCATGTTATATGAGATAAATATTATCTTTTATCTCCTAAGCACATAAAAATGTGTGGAGCCCATGTGAGGAGAAGAGGGAAAGAGAAAATATGGGTCTCATACATTTTATATAATTGTAAGAGATAAATTTATTTCTTACAATACAAGAAACAATAAACTCGTATTTAATGCATATACATTGTATGTTCCTTGTAGATAGATATTCATTTAGTGGATTGTAATAGTTAGTACCAAAAATGATAAAACAAAATGCATGAGCTTTATTTTTGATGTCGAATCAACCTATTCTAACTTTGTCTCTTTCTTTTAAAAGAAGATTAGTTCTGTTATTTCTCCTTATGGTTGCAGCCCTTTTCTATCTTAACAGAGTCTAATAATTCAAGAAAGTCAAATAATTTTCAAAAGTCATTAATTAGAAGCACAAAGAATTGTATCATAAATTTTCAATCCTATGTGGTTAAGTGGATCTTAAAAACAGAGAAAAATTTTGTCCATGAATTAACTAATCATAATTACGAGCTTAATGACCCAAAAGTAATAAGTCAACGTGTCTTTTTATTTATATAGTCCTTAGTTAATATGTGAGATTTCATTATTCACATATATATTTGTAATATTTTCCCCTTCCTATGAGTTCTAACTTTAATAAGCTTTTCCTCAAGAAGAAGCTATTTTAAGTATTTAATCAAGAGTCGTATATTGTCCAATAATTTAGAACATGAGTTGAGATCAATAATCATTATCTCCAAATATTCAGTCCAATTGAGCCATCAATGTATGATTTTTTTTTTTATATACCAACCCTAATTGCAATTTATATGATTTTTATCCATCTCATTCTCCTTAACCATTAATTTCACCACTTTCAATACAATTTTCAATTTTGAAATAACGCATCAACTATATTAAGATGCATGTTAACATAATAACACGTCGCTCAAACCTAATGAGTCCCCCACTAGAAGAGCAGGAGTGTTTGCCCATTTGGATTGTATCGATTTTGGAAGTAAAAATTATCCGATCCAATCCTTTGAGTTTAATCATGTAATCATCCATTCAGTTTGGATTTTTTTTCAAATTCGATCAGATCCAATCTAATTTTATTCGGTTTGGATTGGATTGGTTTTCGATTTTTTGAAAAGCCTAAGATTTGTATGATGATTATTGTGCAAATAACATATCTTTTGTATATATCAGCTTTGTAAAGTTTGTATGCTGATTATTGTGCAATCTAAAAGCACTGTACAACAAAAAATTAAATTATCATCTTTTACTGCTAACAAAAAATTTATAATATGATTAACTGAGATACGAAGTAACTTGAATTTTCATCCTATAGAGGAGCTGTTGTGTAACAATAATCCATATAATAAAAATATATTATGTTTGTACCAAAAAAATATATATATATATATACATATATATATATTATGTATCTTAGAAAAAAAATATACATTTTACATAAATCAAATACAACCCACTTTTTCCAACATGATGAGTGAATGAGTTTTGAATTTTCATCCTATAGAGGAGCTGTTGTGTAACAATAATCCATATAATAAAAATATATTATGTTTGTACCAAAAAAAAAAATATATATATATATATATCTTAGAAAAAAAATATACATTTTACATAAATCAAATACAACCCACTTTTTCCAACATGATAAGTGAATGAGTTTTGAATTTAAAATTTTGCTATACGATTTTTGAGTTATGATTGTGAGAAAACCCAAGTAAGTAGATGGTAAGGTTGGAGAATCATTGGATTGGTTTGGATTAGATCAGTTTTTTACCAAACCATCCAAAAACCAATCCAATCCAATTAAATTTTACGATTTTTTGTTTTCAATTTTCAATTTTTTGATTTTTAGTTAATTTGGTTTTTGATTTTTGGGTTTAATTACCGTGATTTGAATCAATTTGGATCAGTTGATGAACACTCGTGTAGAATAGGCAAGGTTTGAGTTTTGATTTGACCAACTACTGCATACCACCTTTACAATTACAGGTCTACTGACACCAACATTTAATGCCAGCACTCACAAACGACAAATCATAACAAAGTATGGTCACACGAGCTGAGTCAATTATTCTATCGGTGAACTTTCAAGAATGACAAAAAATTTCTCCTATACTAGATGTGCCCTTAACTCAAATTTCTTATGAGTTACGATAGCAAAAATTCATAGCCAAGCGTAACACGAACCAAAGTTTGAATCAGAATCAAGTTTTCTGGTCATCTCGGGGGAAATTTCAAAAGAGATAATAGATTTAAGCTGTAGTATTTGTGAATCTCCTTACCTACCTAAAAAATTGAAAAACTGAGACTTTGTTTGATTATTATTTTTAAAAACAGTTTTTTAATTTAAAAAAAATTAAAAATTAAAAAACTCGTGTGTTAAGACTTATTTTGTAAAATATATTTTGAAAATTATAACTGTTTTTTGTTTTGTTTTTAAAATCAAATTTAGAGAACATATCTGAGTTATTTTTGTTTTCTGTTTTAATTTTTAACTTTCAAAAAAAATAAATATAAAAAATAATTATTTTACAAAACAATTTTAAAAACAAAATAATCACAACAGAATCTAATAAATCCTAAATTTCCATTTATAATATCAAAGCTAAGCATTCATTGCTGTTGCTCTCTTTCACCAATACAGCAATACTGTTACCGTCAGTATTAATGGTTAGGACTTAGGACAAAGGTACTACTATCTTTAATCACATATGCTCTCATCGACATTTTTGTCGTTATTACTGTCTCTACATTACTGTGAGTTTCTTCATCTAATTGATAACCCTGGGATTTTTCTCATAGTAGATTGAATGAATTCTACTGTAATGTAATTAATTTAATTTATTTTTCTGCAAATTTTGCAGAGAACTTAAAAACAATCATGATTTACTTCATGGCCGGTGATCTCCTAATTTAATTTTTTAAAGGATTTCCACGATAACAGGTAAAAATCACGGTAGCTTATTCCTTCCGAAGTGATTTTATAATCGAAACTTGCAACTGGTCGACGTGGATTAAATGGAAAAATATATACAAAATATTTTACCTACGAGGATGGAATAGGAATACCATAGATTATTAAAGGCATAGAAAGGGTGCTTACGAATTTTTTTAGCATTAAGATTACGGTCCTTCTGCACAATTTGCAACTAATCGTACCCCGGCTTATCCACCTTATCTATAATAATGGAGAGGCACTCAGCTATCACCAAATTTCTGTACAACCTTTGTCATTGTTAAGCAAACAAATAGTTGATTTAATATTTACTTGAAGTTGATAATCTCGAGGACATAGAAAAATGAAGATAAAACGTGTTCTATATTGTATTTAAATTTTTTTTATATACTTTTATGTAGCCTATAATATACATAGGTTATTTGACTATAATCATAAATTACAATAATTCTTAATTGATTTTGATTGAATTCTTATAAATTAAGATATAATCAAATAATAATTTAAAAATAATAATTTTGCATGAACTCGCGCATTTAAATTAAAATAAAACACATCATGTCCAAACCCATATTAACTTTAGAAAACATTACATAAAACTATTGCATTGCCTGCTACTACAATACTCAATCTAGGGGGGTTGCCAGTAAAATTAATTAAGCATTAATACGTTAGCTTTGCCTATAATTATTGCATCTCTTTATAAAACCGATTCGAGAGTTATAATGTTCAACTACTAAGCGTACAGCAACCAGGCATAGACATGTAGCTCGGGTAAATTGTATTAAAATACTCTTTTACCTTACTTCAATTGCAGTTTTACTCATCAAATTAAGACTTTTATTACTTTGGTTAATTTTCAATTAACATAATTTACACCATTAACTATCTAGTTCTTTGTCAATTTTGAATTATAACTAGTTTATGACCCATGTCTTCGCAAGGGATGGTGGTAAATAAAAAGTATAAAATATAATTAAATAATATGATTGAAGAGTAAATTATTTATTTAAATAGATTAAAGATAAATACCAACAAAAAAGAAGAAGTATAAAATACACCAACCAAGACCTTAATTGATTTCACGTTTAGACTATTTAAAAAATAATGTACAACTCAACTGCATACTGAATGGTCTTTATTTTGAGATTGACGGGGAAGTGTAAGTGGGTTTCAAGTATTACCATGTTTAGTATAAGTTTTTCAAAAAAAATTCTAGTAAAATAAGATGCATGGGAAAGGTTAGTTGTGTGAAAAATTGGATGAAAATCACTATTTCAAAATACCACTTTGCATGTGGTATTTTTTTTTTTTTTTGTAAATTGCATGTGGTATTTTGGGATGAATGAGAAAGTGAAAAGTTGAATTTCAATCTCTTGACAAAAATGACCCTCCATGGTGGCACCAAATTTGACCCAAAAAAATTATAAAGGTTATTTTGATATTTGTAACTCATTTTCCTATCAATATTTTAACTCAAATCAAATATAGACTTTATAATATTTTCCAAATTTCTCCGGTAAATTTTTTTTCAACCAAACTACTTTTTTTACATTTTTCTACTAAACTCACTTTCCAACCATTTCCCTAATAACTACATTTCCTTAATATTTAAAAAATTTCTTCTCAGCCAAACGCCCCAAAAAAAAACTATAAGCAGATTAATCATGGGAGATAAAAAAGAGCAAGGTAAGGAACTTAGAAACAAGTTACTTCCCTCAGCCTCATTCATACACGTGTTATGTAAAGGGATAAGCTTTAATACATTTTCAATATATACTACAACTGAAAAGAAAATCAGGCACGGGCAATAGAAATAATAACATACAGCTGAAGATAATTTCAGTTCTTAACAACATTCAAAGTTAATCTTAAACTTAACACTACGATTATTTGTTGAAAAGATTTTATTTTATTTTTTTAAATTTGAACTATATGAATATAGTTAATTAGAAAAACAAAGAACGAAATAACAAATAGACAAGGAAAAGTGGATCGAGCAGCATTAACCCGGTGCAGTGTTCATCAAAATCAGAAAAAGTCTGCAAGACTGTGAACTGTGACGTTACAGGCAAATAGTGTACGACTTCCTTTGGCTTTATTTTGTTCCAATGAAATGCCCACTCATAGTTAATAATGTTTTTCCAATTACTTTCTCGCTTTTTTCCACCACGCTGACAAAACTTACACAAGAATGTGACTGAGACAATTAATAAAAATGATTTTTTAATCTTTTTAAGAGAAAAGAAAAAGTTTAAAAAAAAAAATGCCACCCAAGCAAAAGATTAACAGAAAGTCGATAGAACAATTAACAATAGAGTTAGAGGACGAGGTAATAAGTCTTCAAAAAGTACTAGAAACAAACAACTGAAACTTAGAACTTAGAAGGAACATAAAATAATGGAATCAAATGGCTTAATAGTTCAAATTTTAGAACAAAAGAAAATTGTATCACCTCACTTTTTGGATCATGAATCTCTTTGACTCATTAAATACTTTGTGAATTTTCAGGTAAGGTAACTCCAAGTGTGTCCAGAACACAGATAAAAAAGAAACTCGAGATATTAATACGAGAGAAAAACGAGAATAAAGCCAGAGCGTGTTAAGGAGGAAAAACAGGAAAATATGACAGATGTGAATGAACACAATGAGACATAATCAGCAACGCGTTTGCATGCCATACACGTTAAATTCAATTATATTGGAATTTATTCGATGCGCTCATCTGCATACTTCCATAGCATACTCTCCCGCTCACCACATCACCTGATGATAAGATAAACACTTGCAAGTAGCAAGTCCTTGATATATTTATTTTTTTCTTTATTTTGTTTCCCTTTTAAGAGAAATCACAATTTGCATTATTGTATAGCAGTGCAGTTCATGTGAATCTCATTGTTCGATCCCTACCTGATTGAAAGATGTTCAGAATTAACCAATATAAAACTCGGAATCACCAACAACTAAAATCTATCTCATCACATGATAAAATTAAGTAAAATAATTAAGGAAGAACCCTAGCAAAATGTCCATTAAAATTTCAGATTACAAATTATTCTCTCTTTTTTCTTTTTCTTTTTTTGCAGACACAGCTACACTCTCTTGTCCCACAAAATCCTATTGACACTAAAAACCAGTAATGTTGGAACAGGTAGATAAGATACCAAAAATGCCCAACCATGTTGACTTAAAAATCGAAATTAGGGTTTCTTACCAAGAGTGTGCTTGTTATTGTGCATCCAAACCTTGAGAACATGTCTCTTCACACAATTATCCGCACAGAATTGCTCCACAGCGGCTTGGTCATGCTTCTGGATTCTCCACCCTAACCCTTCCGCAAATGCCAGCATCTTATCCTTCTGCTCCTGAGTGAACTTAGTCCTAAACCTTTTCTTCGTTCCACTGCAGCTACCTCCACCGCCGCCGAAGCCGCCTCCGCCGCTGCTGCTCGGATTGGACATGTCCTCCTCTTCTCTACTGAATCCCCCTCCCGATGCCGTAGGTGGTAGAGCTAACGGCCGGTGCTGGGACACCGGTGGAGTTATCAAGTGGTGGTGGAGGTATCCAATAGCAGGAGGTGGCGGTGCACGGTTGTAGTAAGGGGAGAATTGGTGGTGGTGGTGGTGGTACTGCGGCTGAGGCCGCGGCTGCTGGTGATGGGAGGTTATTTCGCCGTCGATCTCTTTGCGGTGAAAATTCCGGTGGCAGTTACAGGCAGCGCAAATTACGGCCTCGAGCGTGCCTTCCTCTCCTGCGGCCAAAAACTCGCAGCAGCCATCGACGGCGTGACCACCGATTCCGATGGCATGATTCTTTTGACATTCCCTATATCTGACTGTCCCTGTTGACCCACCTCCTTTGCGACCAGGTGTCATGGTGGCTGCACCACCCTCGGCTCCGGCAGCGGGGCCCATTTTGGACCTCGCCGCCGAGTTTTCGTAACCCGGCTGCGGCGGCGCCACCGGGAGCACCATTTCCTCCTCCTCGTCCTCTTGGTCTTCGTGCTCATCAAATTCCATGTCGCTCTCCACTTAGAAAAAAGGAAAAAGAAAAAAAAAAAGATTAAATTTTTTTTCTGTTTTATTTGGGATTTGGTTTAAGCTGTATTGCTTGCTTGAGATGGGACTATGGTAGAAGATCTAAAATCAACAATTCTACATGAGAGGTGAATTGAATGATAAAAGTCATAAAGCACAGAGAAATTTCACCAAGGATAATAACTAAGTAAGATTGTGTATTTATTTATATTGGTTTTAATAATGATTATTATTTAAATAATTTTTTTAGAGATATATATTAGTATTATTTATTTATTTGTTTGTTTGAACTTGGAGTTGAAGATAAGAGAGGGGAAGAGGATGTGGTCATCAATAAACCGTCTGCAGAAAAAGAGGTGTCTCACTCTAGAAAGCGTTTCAAATACTTGCCATTACGTTAACATCTGCATCAATGGTGTTCTGACATTTACTTTTACTTTAACTGGCCATCACTGTGCTCTTGTTTCTTTCTTTCTTTTTTATCTTTTACTTTTTGTAAAAACATCATTCCCAGAGAGTTTGGTAGAATAATAACTATATATTCAACCAAATATATATAATAAAACTTAATGATGTTATAAGTGTATTTGGAAGAATAAGTGTTAAACAAATTTACCTACCTGTCCTGTGTTATGAAAGTATAGTTGAAAATAAGCTTACTAAAGAAAAGGGGAATAAAATTTTTTTTTAAAAAAAAAAGAAAGAGGAATAAAGGAAAGGGAGAAAAGCAATGGAAATATGGAATGGTGCTTGAAGAATTAGCAGAGAGAACGGGAGAGGGAGTGGGAGTTGTGGAACCATAAACTTAGAAAACCGACTTGTCATCGGAAAAATTAATTTGTCGGCATTTATGGGAGCTGCCTACGTGCCCCCCTATTCCGACATGACATGGCGTCACTCATTTGTCACCATTATTCTCTTTTCCTTATTACATTATTATTATTATTATTAACATAAATATTAATACCAGGGATTGGCGCTAATATTGTTTCTCTCACAGATTTTAGTACGGTTTGTGACTCCGCGTTTGATACGGTTAGGTTACACTGCGCCAACGTACATTTTCCAAAGCTTATCCTATCAACAAAGGCACAGCACGAGCCATCCTAACAACTCCTCTCTATCAAGTATCTATCGCTGTCCTTATGTAAATGGGTTGCATTAGACTTGACTTCGGCCTAAATAAGTCCAGCATATAAAAAAATTTATGTTTATAAAAATATCTTTTGAAATAATTATTTATATATATATATATATATATATATATAATTTTATGATATTAGATTATTTTGAAATATTATAATGATAAAATTATTTATTTAAAATTATGAATAAATTTTTCATACTAAATTATAGCAGAAAATAATATAATTCGGAAAAAACCTTTATATTTTATATGCTAATACCTTTTAAATTATGAATTTTACTCGTATATAAAAATAACTTATTAAGTATTGTTTGTAAATGTAGATGACAAATTTTAAATTAGATGTTGTATATGTGTAAAACAGAATTATTAATCAATAAAGTCTATATTTTTATTTAGTTCCCAAGTTTTATATTAGACCATAATTATATTTTGGTTGTCGTATTTATATTTTGTAAAGGTAGCTTAATACCTTATGTGGTTTAATTATCGGTACTTTGATATTATTGAATAAAATCAATTCCAGTAACACTTACATTTCAAAAATTAATGAAATATATGACCATCGTAAATAAATGATGTTTTGTTCAACATCATTCTCACATGTCCTTTATGTTTATTCACGTGTTTTTACGTTTTTTGGATGTTGTATTTGAATACATCATTGTTATGCATATAGGAAGTTATTTAAAAAAGCTATTATCATCCTAATTAATAGTTTAGTTTTTTTAATTCTATCTATTTATTTTTTAATAAATTAAAATTAATATTCAAAAAAGTAGAAGATTAAAACAATATAAACAAAGGTTTTAATGTTTTTACAGTAAATGCAGATAAGTTATTTAAATTTACTCTCAAAACGACGTCATTTTGGGTGTAAAAATTAAAAAATAATAATAATAAAGACTATTATAACCTTAAAATAAATTATAATTACAAAAATACTTTGATTTTCGCCCTAAAACAACATTTTTGGCTCAATGCAGATAACTTATTTATATTTATTGCTGAAAAAATAAACTGTTACAACACGTAGAACCTCCACTCGCATACGTAGAGCACCATCCTGGGCACGTGACTTCACATAAAGCCACCATGTGGCAACTGGAGCAACGTGGCAACTCAAGCTGTTAGTCGGTTGATAGTTGGTTAGGATACTCATTAGTGTAGATAATGAATTGTATAAATACACAAAAACAGAGTTGTAATGAATCATGAAATGAAATAAACGATTCTTTTCCTTTTTCTTCTATCAGAATTCTCTCTGAGATTCTCCTTTACAACCCTAGGTTGTAACATTGGTGCTTTCATTCTTGTTCTTAAGCCTATCACAATGCGGGTCCAAGAGGTAGTTGATGAATTGGCATCCACAAAGGCTGAGTTGAACCAACGTAATCTGGAATTGAGTCAGCGAATCGACCAGATCTCTGAGTCTCTGGAGCTTCGTTTGACGAATTTCTTTGAGAATCGATTCAAGACGTTAGAAGCTACGATGCGTGAGTTTATGCATCATGGACCACAACCATGCGCGTACTAATTCCCAAATTGGGGGCAATGCTATTCATGACTAGCGTCAAGCGTTGAAGTTTATCAAAATGGAAATTCCATCATTTGATGGTCAAAATCCTCATGTTTGGCTTTTCAAATATGAGCTATTCTTCAACATGCAAGTCATTCCTGAAGAATTTAAGATTTGTTTGGCAGGCCTCAAAATGGAGGGTGCTGCAGCATCTTGGTTCCAGTGGGTGCATGCTGGTGGAACAGTGCGTTCTTGGGAGGATTTTGCCCAAGTTGTTCGTCAGAGATTTGGGGGTACTGCTTATAGGAATCTTCGAGGTGTCCTTTCCAAACTTTCCCAATCTGGTTCCTTACAGGATTATGTGAAGGAGTTTGAGGCACTCATGAATCAGGTACTTGGTTTAGATGATAGCATGCTTTTGAGTTTCTTTGTGTCTGGGTTAACTATGGAGCTTCGTAGTGTGATACAAGTTCACTGGCCAGCCACACTTCACCAGGCCATGCAATTGGCTTTTGCTTATGATGCTCATTATCAAGAGCTTCGTTCATCTTTTTCTAGTCCTTACAAGAAATAAAGTTGGAAGAACACTACCCGACCTACTACTACAAACTCTTCTATGTCACAAAACACTGTCAATCCAAGTCTGCCTCTGTTACCAGCTCCTCCTCCTTTACCAATTAAGAGGTTATCCCAAGAGGAACTTAAGAAGAAACGCAAGCTAGGCATTTGTTACACATTTGAAGAAAAGTGGAACATTGGTCATCGGTGTAAATCAAGGATGTTACTCCTGATTCCTGAACCGGATGATGAGGATGGAGAAGGGGAGGAACAAATTGTTTGGTGTCCTAAACCAACTGCTGCCAATTCACAGGAAGGTTTTTTGAACTCCATGTCTATGTCCAGCAATAATCAAATCATGCAGTTGGAAACAATGATCAATAGCCAGAAGGTGTGTGTTCTAGTCGACTCTGGCAGCTCCCATAACTTCATACAGAAGGACTTGGCATTGGCACTTGGTATTCCATTAGTGCAAACCAAATGCATGAAGGTGGCGCTAGGTAATGGTCAATTCTTGCTGTGTAATACCAAGTGTTATGGTGTATCCTTAATCATTCAAGGTCACGAATTTGTGGTTGATTTGTGGACATTGGACCTGAAACACCTTTAAGTCATTTTAGGCATGCCATGGTTGGAGTCATTGGGGAGAGTCACCCATGATTACAGAAATATGACTATGGAATTTGTTCTACGCAAGGGACAAGTGATGTTACATAGTTGCCAGACATTAGCAACTATGCCAACCTCTTGTTTCTTGCTACAACAAGATACCATTCCATCTCAGTCCATCAATGCTGAATTGTGCACATTGAAAGATAAGGTTCCTATAGAACTGTGGGAAATTTTGTTGCGATATCAGAGAGTGTTCAAAATTCCAAGGAGTCTGCCACCTTCAAGGGAAATTGATCATTCCGTTCATCTCATTGAAGGGTCCAAACCAGTCAATGTGAGACCTTATCGTTACCCACACTTCCAGAAGGCAGAAATAGAGAAACAAGTCAAAGAATTGATGTCAACAGGATTCATCCAAGAGAGTAAAAGTCCATACTCTTCTCTTGTTCTATTAGTGAAGAAGCATGACAATTCTTGGCGTATGTGCATTGACTATAGAGCATTAAATGCAATCACGGTAAGAGATTGTTTTCCTATTCCCACAATAGATGAACTTTTAGATGAACTCTGCCATGCATCTGTCTTCTCTAAATTGGATTTGCGTGCTGGCTATCATCAAATTCGATTGAACACAGCTGATATCCCAAAGATGGCATTTAGAACACATAATGGTCATTATGAATACATTGTAATGCCATTTGGATTAATAAATGCCCGATCTACCTTCCAGTCCACTATGAATAATATTTTCAGGCCATTTTTAAGGAAATTTATCATTGTTTTTTTCGATGATATCCTCATTTACAGTAACTCCTTACCTGAACATTTACATCATTTAGAAATTGCTTTAGAATGTTTACATAAACATGATTTCTTTGTAAAACTAAGCAAATGTTCTTTTGTTGTTGATGAAATTGACTATTTGGGTCATATGGTATCTGGTTTGGGAGTGAAAGCTGATCCTTCTAAAGTGGCTGCAATGGTTCAATGGCCACGTCTTCAAACAGTGAAGCAGCTTCGTGCCTTCCTTGGACTAACAGGCTACTACAGACGGTTTGTGAGAGGTTATGCCTCTATAACTACTCCCCTTACCAATCTGCTATCACATGATGCATGTCAGTGGTCATCCAAAGCAAAGGTTGCTTTTGTCACTCTCAAGCAGGCTATGGTTTCAACACCGGTGCTAGCCTTACCTGATTTTTCCTTGCCATTTTGTGTGGAGACTGATGCATCAAATTCTGGAATTGGAGCAGTTTTGATTCAAAAAGGGAAGCCAATCTCTTTTTTCAGCAAAAAGCTTGGTCCTCGGTTGGCAGCTGCTTCTACTTACATTAAAGAATTCACAGATATTGTTGAAGCAGTTAAAAAATGGAGACCATACTTTTTGGGGTCTCATTTCATTCTGCGTACAGACCACAAGAGCATCAAAGATATTTTGTCACAAGTCATCAACACTCCAGAGCAACAAAAATTTGTCTCCAAGTTGATGATGGGTTACTCTTTTTCTATTGAGTATAAACCTAGCAATTTAAATTCTGTAGCAGATGGGTTGTCTAGACAGTATGATGGTGAGGCCACTTACAATGTGTGTTTGTTTACAATTTCCTGTAACTTAGTCGATCAGATAAGGAAAGAAAATGAGACAGCATTAGATTTGGTGGCACTCCATCCCAAATTGGCTAAGGGTGACTTAGTGGATAATAATATTACACAAAAGGATGGCATTCTATTTCATAAACAGTGGTACCTTTTGAGTTCAACTTCTTCTTTGGAAGAGGCTCATTCTTCCTTGGTGGGAGGTCATGTTGGTTCCTTGCGCACATTCTTAAGGCTTTCAGCTTCCTTTTACTGGCCTAAAATCCGATTGGATGTCAAGACATTTGTACAACAATGTGCTAATCAATGAAGGCTACAATATCTCCACCAGCTGGACTTCTTCAACCTTTGCCTATCCCTGAAACTGTTTTTGATGATTTAACTCTTGACTTCATCACAGGTTTGTCATTATCCAAAAAAAATTCTTCCGTTCTAGTAGTGGTGGATAGACTAACCAAGTATGCACACTTTGGAGCTTTGCCATCTTCCTTCACAGCAGCTATGGTTGCTCAATTGTTTGTTGAGATCATTGTTAAATCTCATGGCTTTCCCAGGTCCTTGGTTTCTGACCATGACAGCATCTTCTTGAGTCAATTTTGGCAAAATCTTTTTCGTTTCAGTGGCACAAAGTTGCACATGAGTACCGCTTACCATCCCCAATCAGATGGCCAGACGGAGGTCACCAATCGCTATCTGGAACAATATTTTCGTGCTTACTGTTCTGAACAACATGCTTCGTGGTCTTCTATCCTGCCATGGGCTGAGTTTCATTATAACTCAGCAATACATTCTTCCATTGGAATGTCCCTATTCCAAGCATTATATGGTCGTCTTCCTCCATCTATTCCTCATTACCCACGTGGTCTCCTGAAGTTCGAAGCTGTTGATACTATATTTTCGGACCGTTCTACCTTGTTGCTTCGTCTCAAGCAAAATTTGGTGAGGACCCAAAATCGAATGAAGACTCTTGCAGATAGACATCGACAGGATCGGTCATTCAGTGTATGTGACTATGTATTAGTGAAGTTGCAACCTTATCGTCCGATATCAGTGGCCAAACGTTCCAGCCACAAATTGGCCAAACGTTTTTTTGGCCCATTTCCAATCATAGCAATTGTGGGTCTGTAGCTTACAAGGTTCAATTGCCTAAAGGATCTCATATTCATCCTGTTTTTCACATTTCGGTGCTGAAGAAATTCTGTGGTGACCCTTTAGCCTCTCCTCTTTCGTTGCCTTTTGAGTCCATAGATAATCGTCCGGTTCAACAGCTCATAGTTGTTCTTGACAGCATAGTGGATCAAGGCAAACACAAGAATCAACGTAAGTTTTTGGTTCAATGGTCGCAATCTGTCCCTGAGGATACAACGTGGTAATTTGAAGGTGATTTGCGCAGACTTTATCCTCATATAGACCTTGAGGACAAGGTCTCTGTCGTTGGGGAGGGCAATGTTACAACACGTAGAACCTCCACTCGCATACGTGGAGCACCATCCTGGGCACATGACTTCACATGAAGTCACCATGTGGCAACTGGAGCAACGTGGCAACTCAAGCTGTTAGTCGGTTGATAGTTGGTTAGGATACTCATTAGTGTAGATAATGAATTGTATAAATACACATAAGCAGAGGTGTAATGAATCATGAAATGAAATAAACGATTCCTTTCCTTTTTCTTCTATCAGAATTCTCTCTGAGATTCTCCTTTACAACCCTAGGTTGTAACATAAACCCATAAACAAATCGTCTATTAAAAAATCTGTTACAGTTCAACAACAACAAAAAATCTGATATGTATAATCCTAATTTAAGTTTATTGCAAGAATGCCTAAAAGTAGAATGATGTTCATCTCAATTCTCATTTTTCACAACGAAGTATTAAATTTTTTTTTGGGCAATTTTTTTTTATAGAAGTTGAAAATAACACCCTTTTATATTATTATTCCTCACATCAATTTTTTTTTTAAGTGTTATAGGGGAAGGGATTTTTTTTTAAAAAAAAAAACCCTTTCGTTGAATATTTTATCACTTACCTCATTATTATTATTTTTCAATCACTTTACCCCAATGTATATTTTTACTTGTTCGTTAAGACAAAATGGATAAATCAACCTAATGTTTAAACAAAATGACAAGAATAAAAATAGTGTAGGAATTAAATAATTTTAAGACAAACCGCATGAGAGTTTCTGAACTTCAAAAAATTAATTATTAGAGTTTACTTAGAAAATGGTAAAAAATGGAACTAGAGCTAAACAACGAAATTTAGAAAATCAAATAAAGTTGGGATGTAAAGTCTCCCATCAAAGTTAATTAATTTGTGAGAGTTGTATTAATCTTTTGATTACCAAATATCAATGAAAGCTAACCATTCTTAAAGTTTATCTACTAACCAACAACAATATGGATAAATTTCATATTTAAAACTTATGCTTCTTCTTTTGGGGGTAAAAGGCAAATCAAATTCTAAAGATAACTCGGTTGGTAATTGAGTTTTCAAATATTTGTTTGGATCAAGAATTTCAATTCTGTCTCACATAAATTTTTTAAAAAAATTTAGGACTAGAGAATTTGTCTCTTTCCTCAAATTAGAATTATTCTCATTCTTGTTTCATTGAATCAGGCGGTACTTTGAAAATAAGGATGACAGAAAAAAGTTGAATGAAAATACATTGAAGTTATAAAAAAAATGGCGAATTAAGGTAATTAAAGGTTGTTACTTGTGCAGTTGTGCTCCCCAAGAACAAATCGTTTGGTTGGGATTCGGCTTCGGTTTTCGCTTGGATTATTTTTCGCACTGTTGTATTGTTGACTGAATAGCAATTTTTTTTATTTTAGTGTTTCTTCGTATGAGCAAGGAAATTTGACAGAAAAAAATGAAAAGTAAAATTCCAATAAAATGCATGGTGGTGGTGGGACACGGACGTTGACAAGACGATAAAAGATGCAGAAGGGTGTGGGCCTGTGGGGTACGTTGATAGGGGAAATTTTTACGGTACTGCAAATGTAGCTGCATCTTTTACCATGTGCAGTAAAAGAGATCATTTTTGCTTACCAAAAAAAAAAAAAAAATCATTTTTTACTGTTCCTTATTTTTATTATATTTATGCCTAAATCACCAAAAAAAATTATTTAAGGCAAAGTAATTTCTACTATTGCTGCACCGAAATAAACTCGTTGATAGGGAGCGTCCGATATTCATTTCCATTTGCAGCTTTTTACTGTATTATATTTAGGCATAGATTATTTTACCTCTTATCTTTTCTGTTTATCTTTGTCTATCACCCTTCAACATCATTAGAACAGAATCTCAAGAAGAGAGACAAATAAAAATGTTAGTTAAGATGGTGTTGGAGAGTGATAGACAAAGATAAGCAGAAAAAATGGTAGATAGAATAAATTATCCCTTATATTTATGGGAAATATTATTCTCATGTTACATGAGATAAATTGTTTCTTCTGCACATTCTTCGATAATTGTGTCATTTTTTTCCAGGTGATGGAGCTCATAAGTTTATCTTTATGACATGAGATAACTTATCTCCATCAACATGAGATTAATAAAATTCTATATTTATATAGTTTCCCCTTCGGACTAGGCTGGGCACTCGTGTATTATTTATTATTATAGAAAATAAAATTATTTTATAACTTTAATGTTTCTACGGTTAATGTAGATAAATTATTTATATTTACTTTCAAAATGATATCATTTTGGGATGAAAGATTAAAAAATTAGAAGAATAAAAATTATTATAACCTTGAAATAAATTATAACTACAAAAATACTTTGATTTCCGCCTCAAAACTATGTCATTTTGAGTTCAATGAAGATAACTTATCTACATTAACTACAGAAAAAATGAATTCTTATTTTATATATATATATATATATATATATGTGGAAAAACATTTCTCAAGCAGCTTGCGATAAGTTCTCCAAAACTACGTCGTTTTATTTATTTATTTCCTTATATCAATTGATTTGAATTGTTATGATTCCCTTTTTCTCTCTCTTCCTTTATCACTATTAATCCATCTTTGTATGGTTATGATTTCATAGCCGGAGATAAGATTATCTCAAGCAGCTTGAGAAACGATAAACTCATATATATATATATATAGGTAAAATTATTTATACAGACACTTTACGTACAACAATGACAAGTGTATGGTTATGATTTTCCATATTTAATGCTTTCATCCTTTGTATGGTTATGATTTCCTGCATTTAATGCTTTCAAGTATATATATGGCAAGTATTTAATTGCTGCAGGTACAACAACTGCAGAAATGTAAACTCCATATATATATGTGTGTGTGGAAAAAGTGTTTGTCATTTTAAATGACATAAAGTTATGTCATTTTAAAAGAGAGATAGATACAAAATACTATTTTTATTTAAAATTTAGATTAAAAAAAACCACTCACTTTCTCCCCCATGATTTTCATTCTGTGTCTATCTCTTTTCTAAAATGACATAACTTATGCCATTTAAAATGACAAACATGAAACCCTATATATATATGCGCTTGTTTTTTCTACAGTCAATGTAGACAACTTATCTACATTGTGCCCAAAACAACATCGTTTTGAGGCAAAAATCAAGGTATTTTTGTAGTTATGATTTATTTCAGGGTTATAATAGTTATTTTTATTATAATTTTTTAATTTTTCAACTCAAAACGACGTCGTTTTGGGAGCAAATGTAGATAACTTGTCTACATTCACCGTAGAAACATTAAAGCATATATATGAAAAAATATTTCTATAGTCATTTTAGATAAAGTTATCTATAGCTACCCAAAAACTACGTCGATTTGAAATAGGAGTTCATACTTTACTATTATACTTTAAAATAAAAATAAAAATTAAAGTTCCTGTCCACAAGTTTGTACAGGAGTGACGATCTAGGTCCGCCACTCATCAGCCTAGTCAGGTGCGCCCATAACATAGAACTCGTAAGGGTCAACTTCAGTCGTTGAGGTCAACCGTTATGGAACTCTTTTGAACCTCATAAAAGTACTTGCTGGTAGGGGCAGGAGAAAAAAGCAGCATTAAAATTTAGCTACCCTCGTTATATCCCATACGACCATACGTCCTCTCCCACACAGAGTGCACGCAGATACAAAAAAATCTATTCTTTTTTCCCATTATTCTTGGTTGGGCCTCGTGGGTTAGTTAAAATTTCATTCAAATAATACTACTTATATGTATTTACAGATATATTACTTGAATTTTGTAAGAGTTATGTTGTAAGAAAAGTGATTGTGCAATGTTATGAAGATCTGTTTTGCGTGTTGTAATTTCTTTTTTGTTTTCTTTAAAATATACGGGGCTCACAAAATATTGTGTGTGTAAGAAAATTTATTGTATCACGTTAAATGACAAATACAAATCCCATATTACTTTATATTTATATGATTTTGATTATTTTATTATATTTTATTTCATTTTTTCACTCCAATTTCTCCCACCTCATATTAATGTGAGGTAATGTGAGAAAGTGGAATACACATCAATCATTTTCCATTTCATTATCATTACATTGACTGATATACTCACTACAATAATGGCAAAAAATAATAATAGATCGCTTTCCTGGTTTTACTATATGAAGAAAATCTTCGTGCTCTAATAAACAAAAATGAGGTGATTAAAACGTACGTAGTTTTATTTGTTATTTATTGAAGCTAGACATATATACTCATATATGCCATATGATGAGGTTTTGTCCGTAATCAATTTTGAACATCCAGGATTTGAGAATGTACAAATTATTCTTTTATATTAAACAATTCATCTGCGTCACATGATTGTATTGGTCTTTTGACGAGTGGTGGTGCATTTTCAAAATAAACAAAACAAAGACATAAAAAAACACTACCAAAATGGGTAGAATCAAAGATAACAAAACATAAAAAGAACTGAAAATTTTGTTCTGTTCTGTTATCTTTGATTCTACCCATTTTGTTCAGTTCTGTTTGCAGTTCAAATGTTATACGTTTTAATTTTATTTTATTTTGGTAATCTTATACGTATTAATATAGATAAGACTCGAATGTTATATGCACCAAAAGAATCTAGAAAAGACTTTGCAATTTTTATATGTATTAATTTAAGGAGAAGGTTATACTTACAACCTATTTTTTTTTACAACCTCTTACAACCAATATCTTAACTGTTGATTTCTGCCAATCAACGGTTAAGATTTATTGCAAAATTAATAATTAATTAATAAATTTTATTTGCGAAAATCTTAACCGTTGATTAACAGAAATCAACGGTTAAGATATTGATTGTAAAAGAAAATAGTATAACATCTTCCTTAATTTAAATACAAAAAAGTTAGTGGAAGTAATTAGTCGAGGGGTACGTACTGCCCTCTCTAGAATTTAAAGCATGCCACCGACTTTCTCCTTAATATGATTTTTTTTTTTTTAAGAAATTAATGTTGTTACACCAGGTAAGTTATATTGATCTTTTATTAAAGAAAAGGACGCATGTGTGATCAATTATATTTATGCACAAATACGAGGCTCAATATTTAAAAAAAAAAAAAAAACCTGTATGAATGTTTATTTGCAATTGGCCTTATTATAGTCTTTTTACATTTTTTTTAACTTTAATTTCAATCAACCAAAATTCGCTACTAGAAAATTCTTTATTATCAACGAAAAAAATTTCGTGGAAAAAACTGACAGAATTTTTCACGAAATCTGTTTTCCGTCTAAAATTTTGAACGAAAAATCGATTCCATCAAAAGTTTTTGACGGAAATAATATTCCGTCGAAATTTTTTGAAAAAAATAAATGAATAATAAAATATATTTGTGGGCTTTTCGGAATTTAGATTCCGTTGAAAATATTTATGCAATTTAAAAAAAAAGATTTATATCAAAAAATTTTAAATTCAAATTATAAAAAAATTATTTATTACAAGATTTTTTGACAGAATTTTATTTATTTTTCGTCAAAATAATTTGACGGATTTTTTTCAACGAAAATTATTACAATATTTTTCGACGGGATTTCATTTATTCTTCGTCAAAAATCTTCTTCATTTTTAAATTGTATAAATATATAAAAATATCACTAATTATTTTCTCACAATACAAGTAATTATATAATTATATGCCGTGACTATGGTTGGGAAAAGGTTCTAAAGTTAAAAGTACATACAATACTTCTTTCAAGTAAAAGTTAAAATTATTATGCTTACCAAAAAAAAAGTTATTATTGCCTTAAAAAACTTCAAAAAGTGTATATTTTCACTATGCAATGTAAAGTATGTGTACGATCCGATTTATTTTCTTAAGAAAAAAATATAATAAGAACAGCATGTTACATATAGGAATTATGAGATAGGAATATATGAGAAGTGTGTGGAATATATATATATATGAGCATGATATTCTTATATTAGTGTAAGAATAAAAAATCTTTCACTAAATTTTAATTATTAATTTACTTGAATCAAATAGCTTAAATATCTAATAAATAAAAATATTAAATATAAATAGAACTAATTGTCAAAATTGAAAATATAATTTACATTAATACAAATGATCTTGAGCCATATATATATATATATATATATATATATATATATATATATATATATATGTTTTCAAGATCCACAAGAGCTAGATGGCTAGACCACCGCGGATCTAGAAACTGAGTAATATTTGTGTGCTCCCGCCACAAAATTTTTTGGGTGGGATGGAGATAAGAGAAAGAGAGAAAGGGTTGAGAAGAGAGAAAAAAGAAAAGAGAAAACAACATTTTTGGTCCAAGTGTCAATTTCTCAATGAAAGGACCACGGTGGTAAGGGTTGAGAAGAGAGAAAAGAGGAAAGAGAAAACAACATTTTTGATCCAAGTGTCAATTTTTCAATGAAAGGACCACCGTGGTGCTGAACCATATTAAAAATTTTCGTAGAAATTTGATTTAAGGGGCAGGTTACGTTTACAACTCTTACAACCTCAAATATGTTCTCTCGGGAGAACACTAATGGAGAATGTTCTCCCGAGAAAATATAATTGAGATATAATTGAGGTTGTAAATAAAAAAAGTTGTAAATGTATCCCTCTGCTTGGTTTAAAATATTAATGTCATCATCTTTACACTTGAAGCCCACGATAATAAGCCGGAAGCCTAGCTTCTTATTTCAAGACAATAAACCCGGCCCAAGTACTAACGCAGGTCCCGTTTCAAACATTGTCGAATCAGATCTTTGAGGTATCTACATATTGAATTTGGCTACTCTAATAGAGTGTAACTAAGAAAATAAAATATTAATAAAAAATAAAAAACAAAATATGGATTTATAATTGTACTGAATAGAAAATTAATGATTGAGCTGTGATAAAATACATTTACATGTATAACAAAATTAAAAGACGCTTTTTAAAACTCATACCCCACTAGTGATCTTTGTTGGGCCTAAAGATATATAAAATATGGGCTCCTCTGATAATTTGATGAAGACCATCAGGCCTTAACCAGGAAGAGCCGATCAGTATTGGATGACATTTATAGGTTTATTTATTTCTCACTTGAACATTTTTGGTCCCATGAGATCTGAGTTTTTATTTTCTTGGAGATAGGAGATCGTAAAGATCAATAAATAAAAAGCGATACTGTTAAAAGATTACCAAATTAATTTCCATGAAAACAGAGAAACATGATGGAGAACGATTATTTGGAAAGGAGAACGATTACTAATAAGGCTGGGGAATTCGCAGAGAAAATATTAGATTTAATAAATAGCTCGATTCTACTCAAAAGAAAAGAAAAAAGAATAGTTTGTTAGAGAATAATATAAATCATTAAAAAGACCATAACCTAACACCTTAATATTTTGGGTTGAAGTAATTCTTTACAAGGTATGTTGTATCTTATATTCGTACATCAAACAAAAGTACATTCTAAGTAATTAATAATGTGGGACGCCTAAAACAGCGATTGGCCTGGCGCGGATTGCCACAAGCTGAAGAGAAACCTTCTATTCCATGTCATGTTATTTACATATTTTACACATTACTATGAAACGAAAACCTATTCAAACCCTAGGGTAGCTCAATCGGCAAAGTTAAGCGCCCATGGTTCGATTCTTGGTCCAAGCATTTCTAGAATCCTGTTGGGGTCAGAGGAAAAAGGTTTTTTTTCGATGGGAGATTAGTTTTATCCTTTCTCTGGTAGCATAACCTAACGCACTCATCATTCCAATGAAAAGGTAGCTTTGGAGCCGTATTCCAATAATAAGATGGTCAATCAAAGATACCATGATTCTACCAAAAAACAAAAACCTATTCAAAGATATTCATAAAAATAAAAAATGCTTTTGTAAAGAACCTTGGGATACACCACCCCAAAAGCTAGCTCAAAGGGTGGGAGTGTCCAAGGTCTTATAAATGCCACATTAGTTGCTCACACAATTAATGTGGGACTATATATCTCAACACGCCCCCTCACGCAAGAGCCATTTGGGCTAGAAGCGTGGAATGAATTACACATGCCCAATTTTTGGTTTACCTTTTTGTGTTTTTTGTTTTAATTCCACTTGAAAGTGGGGGGCCGCGAGGATCGAACTTGTGACCTTATAGTCACTCAAGCTCTGATACCATGTAAAGAACCTTGAGATGCACCACCCCAAAAGCTAGCTCAAAGGGTGAGAGTGTCTAAGGCCTTATAAAGGCCACATTAGTTGCACATCTAACCAATGTGGGACTGTATATGTCAGCACGCCCCCTCGCGCAAGAGCCCTTTGGGCTAGAAGCGTTGAATTGCACAGGCCCAATTTTCGGTTTACCTTTTGTGCTTTTTTTTTTTTAATTCCACTTTAAAGCGGGGGACGGTTAGGGCTCAAGCTCTGATACCATGTAAAGAACCTTGGATACACCACTCCAAAAGCTAGCTCAAGGGGTGGGAGTGCCTAAGGCCTTATAAACCTCACATTAGTTGCACATACAACCAATGTGGGACTATATTTCTCAACACGCCCCCTTACACGAGAGTCCACTGGGCTTGAAGGGTGGACAACATAGAAGCCCATCTACATGTGGAAATTCCATTACAAAGAAAGTGGGAGGCAATGAGATTTCGAATGTTCTGATACCATGTTAAGAACCTTGAGGTCACCACCCCAAAAGCTAGCTCTTATTGGTGATTATATATCTCAACACGCCCCCTCACGCAAGAGCCCTTTGGGCTAGAAGCGTGGAATTGCACAGGCCCAATTTTTGGTTTACCTTTTTGTACTTTTTATTTTAATTCCACTTGAATGTGGGGGGCCGTAGCAACCAAATGATCATAAAATGAAATAGCAGAATAGTCATTAACATCTCATTAGTGAATTTTATTGTTGTTAAAACATTAAAAGTCATCTTTTCTTCATTGACCCTCATGGTCAATTCTCCTATTTCAACATCAATTGTAGCATCCTCCATAGCTAAGAATGGCCTATCCAATATAATAGGCACATCCTTGTTAGTTTCAAAATCAACTATCATGAAATTTGCTGGAATTAAAGAAGAACCTGGATTTTCCAGCCTTGATGGAAAATTGTTGGAGAGATAGTGCTCTTGTTGCTGCTTTTGGAGACCTTGACGAAATAGGAGCAATCTTGCCCTTGATAAAGGTTGAGGAATTTCAATGTTGTGCATAGGCTTGTCTGATTGCTTTCTTCTTTTTCTTCTTCTTGATGTGAAACTTGAATGGTTGATGGTTCGGTTGAAGTATCGAACTTGTGATCTTATAGTCACTCAAGCTCTGATATCATGTAAAGAACCTTGGGATACACCACCGCAAAAGCTAGCTCAAAGGGTGAGAGTGTCTAAGGCCTTATAAATGTCACATTAGTTGTCCACACAATTAATGTGGGACTATATATCTCAACAACTTTATCTTTGACTGGTTCGTCTTCCCTATCCTTTCTCTTGAGTTTTCCGGGGGATTTATAATGATGCAAAATGCCTTCAACGTATACATGCTCAGTCAACACCGCGTATCAGAACCAAGACAAGGAAAAAAAGAAGACAACAACCTCAAGCTCACGACTCTCTACAGTTACACTGTAATATTAAAAACCACAAGTTTTTGGCCAACCGAGAACTAATCGAGCCATAAATGCTCTATAGATGTTGCTCGACATATCGAGAAAATACTTCAATGTATCTGCAAGCATGTTGTGATTGTGATTCATATTTATGTTGTGTCGAGTCACACCACATCATTCGATACTGAATTTTCGATATTCAAGGACAACGTTCTAGATTCAACCATGAACAATGTAGAGAAATTTAAGAAAAAATTTATGATGGCACCAGCCATGACTATTTTAATAATTTGAACTATTGAAATTAATTTAATTGCCAAACATTTAATTTTTTTAATATAGAAAATTGATCTAAGAAACTTTTAAATGTTAATTAATAAATGAGTGAAAACTGAATTAGAGTATGAAGATAGAGTTGTATTCCCAAAAGGTGAAATCTGTTGATCTGACGTAGATGTGAAAGGCCGTTGTATGAACCAGAGCTTCAAGGTATCATCGTGTCATGCTAACCTCAATCTAGATGATGATGCGAAGGGGGAGATGTACAAGGGCTATAGTTATGACTTTTGCCGCAATAATCCATCAAGATACAAGAATTATGGGAGTTTTATGAGTCGTTTCTATCCATCCACGCTCCGGGGAGATTGGGGCAAGGGGAGAAATGTCCTCAAATATTCGCTGATAAGGTTTTTTTTTTCATGGGAATGTTTCAAGACATTTCTCCAATTACTCTCCATTGATATTACTCTGCTGAATCATCTCCTTGTATAACTGTAACCCTTACGTACCTCCCCCTTCACACTCTCAGGTAGACTGAGGGTAGTATGGTGATATCTCAAAGTTTTGGTCCATACCACTATCTTTTATATCTTCCGATCAATATACTTCACCCGAGATACAGATCATAAACATGCACACACTATAATCAAATAGGTGAATAGATAAGGGAAAACTTTAATTTCATGTAATTGCATTTGCTTGTAAATAACTTTTCAACTGAATTTACTACCACCTTTAATTAAATATTAGTTAATTATACTTAATAAACTTTCAAGCATTTAAGATAAAACTATTGATCAAAGAATGTTTTATAAGTTACCAACAAAGCTCAGCACAGTTGGTAGATAGCTGGGTTCCTTAAACACCGTAACACCTTAAACACCCTAACAGAGGTTCGATCTCTGGCCGTGCGTATGGAAAAGATTTTGTTGGGAGAGGTTTATCCACTTAATGTGATCTCCCGCCTCGAAAGAAGTAGTTCGGCTGGAGAATACCTTGAGAAACCAAAAAACCAAAAAAAAAGAAAGAAAGAATGTTTTATAAGTCATTATTGGCGGATGCCCTTAAGGTACCATAACTCCCTTGAATTATATAGATCACAAGTTCGACGCTTCGCCTATGGATCTTTATCTGATTTCATTATTATTAAATATTTGTTACAAAAGGAATGTAGGCTCTTTAAATGGCGAAAAAGGAAAACAATAAGAATTACTAAATTTGGAAGTAAAAATAGTAAAAGATTAAGACAGCATTGTAACCGAAAAAAAAATAAAAAAGATTACGACAGCAAAATTTCTGTATTTGCTAAAATGTTAACGGTACAAATATGGTTGAAGACGACACCTGTAACCACTATGTCGTAACTCGTAAGCCTAGAATAGACTGAATAGTGACTAGTGTCCAAATGCAAAGCATTGGTCCTCCGGATTCCCTTCTCAATTGTTCAAAGTAGAGCAGCAAACACAAATAACAATAATAACAATAATTCCATTAACAAACAATATTTACTTCCCTTTTTTGGTGAAGAGGACGTGTGAATGTAAAGAATGGTTTCCCCATTTAACCAAGGCCCATGCTTGCAATACTTCAAACTCAATCATATCATAGCAAACAGTCAAACACCCCATTAGGTTGTGATTTCCAAATGTGTAGTGAGGAATCCAATTTAATGGTTCAGAAAGCTTCGTTATCCAGAGTTACTCAGACTCCCAATGTGAGTTAACTAACGGTTTTTCAAGCATTTTCCTCTCCAACTTACTTGTAGTGACCAACTTGGACATTGCCGAATGAATTGGATCATTATTATTGTTATTCTCACTGCCATTATGTAAAATTAGAGGACCTTGCAAAACCCCCATAGACTTGGACTTGTTCAGCCTCATCACTCCCATTTTTGCCTTTCTTCTCTCAAACCCATACCCAGTTTGTTGCGGGTGCCCACCCAGATCCGGATTCAAATCCAACCGCATTTTAATCTCACTCCCTCTCACAGACACAAAACCAGGACCAATGGATTTGGACCTCACCACTTTATTGGAGATGGGTTCACTGTCATTCCCTACACCTGGCACACTGGATACTTTCCTGTTCCTTCTGCTCCCACCCTTCACTAACCTCACAACTTCCTCACTACTCCTATCGCAATCACAATCATACTCTTCCCACCTCACGCTCTCCACACGCGCCACGCGCCGCCTCAGACTGTTCCATATCCGCGATGCGTGAATCCTCTTCCTCAATAGTTTAAGACACTCCACCACTTCCGCCATCGAAGGCCGCTTCTCCGCCGTCGATCTCACGCATCTCACCGCCAGCACAGCCAGCTGCCGAATCAACGCCGGATCCGACGGAGTTCCAATCCGCCGGTCACAGATTCCGGCGAAGTCACCGCGCTTGATGAGCGGCACCGCCCAGTCCACCACCGAGGGCGGACTGTAATTAACATCGATGGCGTTCCTGCCGCTGATTATCTCCAACAACAAGATCCCAAAACTGAAGACGTCGCTCTTAGCGCTCAGATCCTCCGGCGCAAGATAGCAGGGGTCGAGGTACCCTAACGTCCCCGCGGGTGGCGTGCACTTGACGCGAACATCCTCCACGTGTCCCCTGAGCGCGAGGCCGAAGTCACCGAGCCTGGCGCTCCAGTTCTCATCGATTAAAACGTTGGAGGACTTAATGTCTCGGTGAATCACGGGTGGGTTCGAGGAGTGCAGGGCCTGAACCGCTTTCGCCACGTGGAGAGCGAACCGGAGTCGGCGGGTCCAACCGGGCGGTCGAGTAGCCGAATGCAATAGATCGTGGAGCGAACCGTTTGGCATGTACTCGACGACAATTAATTTGTTGCCGTTTGGGTCTGTGCAGAAACCGATGAGGTTAACGAGGCGAGGGCTTGGTACATGGGATAGAATCTCGATCTCGTTCTCTGCGGGGCTGGTACAGTTACCGCAACCGGTGCAGTTGGTGGCGTGGTTCCGTGAGCTTGTAGGCTTGGAAGATAGCTTTGTTGTTTTGACGGCGACGACGAGGTTGCCACCGTCCAGGGTGGCTCTGTAGACCCTGCCGTGGCTGCCTTTGCCTAAGAAACTATCGGCGGAGAAACCGTTTGTGGCGGCGACGAGATCCCTGTAGTGAAACTTCCTGAGAGTGTGTTTGCGGGTTATTGTTTTTTTCTTGAGATCCCAACAGTGGGGATCACATGTTTTAATGGCAGACTCAGCATTGCAAGAGAGATAACCCATGAATATGATTTTGTTCAGCGAGAGAGAGTTAAGAGGTTGGGGAATGAAAATGAAAATGAAAATGAAAAAGAGAAGCGGAGGAATCAAAGAAAGTAAAAGAAAGATTGAAATGAAAAGCGAAAAAGAAAAGAGAAGGGGATGGTGGTGGGAAGGCGGCAAAACCCATAACTGAAGAAAAAGGTGTGTTGGTTCTAACTTTAATGTTTAAAGTGGTATATGATTCGCAGCTTTTAGAGGAGGAGAGGATGTGAATGCAAATCCAAGCTTGAACGCACAATTCTTTTATGTTTGTTTTTCCTTTTTCTCCGGTGTGCTTTCTAATAATTTATTGTTTCCTGCATGCAAAGTCGTGCACCGAACGGACTCAGAGTTTGCCCAAAAAACTATAAGGATGCAGTTGTTAATCTTTTGTTTTTTGTTTTTAAAAAAATAATCTAGTTAACAAATACCGGATATATATATATATATATATATATATATATATATATATATATGAGAAAAACTACTCTCATGTTATATGAGACAAATTTTCTCTCATACACACTTTTCGATAATTGTGCTATCTTTTTTTTCTTTTCTATTTTCAGGTGTGGAGCCCACTAGTTTGTCTCTATGACATGAGATAACTATCTCCTTTAACATGAGATTAATAAAATACTATATATATATATATATATATATATATATATATATATATGGGAAAAAGTGAGATAAATTTATGTCATTTTAAGAGAGATAGACACAGAATAAATTTTTTATTTAAATTTTAAACTAAAAAAAATCACTCACTTTCTCTCTCCCATGATTTTTATTTTCTGTGTCTATCTCTCTCTTAAAATAACATAACTTATGTCATTTAAAATGACAAACACCAAGTCTATATATATATATATATATATATATATATATGAGTTTTGCATTTATCATTTAACATGACCACACAAAGTTTCCTACACACACAATATTCGTGGGACCCGGATGTTTTGAAGAAAAAAAAAACAAAAAAAACGACGGCATGCAAAACGAATCTCTATAGCATAATAAAATCATTTTTCCTACAATACAACTCTTATAAAATCATATATATATATATATATATATATATATATATATATATATATATATATCAAAAAACCGTCCAACTTCAATACGGGGGCATGACTTTTCTATAGGGAAAAATAAGTTTTCATTATTCAGTTAGACTCCAGCTAAAGCTTCATTTTTCAATCAAACGAGGTTGGCACTAAGATTTGGACTTATAAATTTATGCAAATTATCAAAACCTTTCATTTCTAGATCAATCCTAGCAACTTTGATAATAGATCATCCGAATATAATTTTACAAACCACAAATTGCATCTTAGTGATTTACCTTGTCATGAAGATTGGTGGGTACCTACCCGTCTTTGATTATTTGAAATCGAATTTCCAATGTTGAAATCGCTAGATGACGTGTTTCTTTTCCTTATATCTAAAGAAAATAAAAAATCACGAAATGATAAGATTATTATTATTAAGAAAAACAAAAAACACATGATAGTCTGTGTAGGGACATGAGGACGTCTGAATCAATTAATCTTTTTCTTTCTTGCATGGGTAAAGTCTTACATTAGGATATATGCTAATGCTACATCTTAATACGACAGAGTCTGATAATTGATTAATGATAGCCGAACACTGAATTGGCCACTACAACTAAATATCTAAAAAGGCCAAACCTGTGGGATGCATTCTCTTTTTTTATTTTTAGAATGATGAGAAAATTATTGACTTGTTTATCATTATAATTTTGCAATCTTCTTATTGTTTCACAAATCTCACCCATTCAGCGCTGCGTCCACTTCAAATAATAATCAACAATTCTCCAACTATACAAAGTTGTAGGGAGAGAACCGTTATTTTTCCATTGTGTAATGTTCTTTGCTTATTGTTTTTTTACTATACCATTCTTGTATAATATTGTATAAAATAAAACAAACACGTTTTCTCTTTATTTATTTATTAAAACAGATGTATAAAGATTGATGTAAAGAAAATAGTGTGAAAGAATAATTTTTTTTTCTTAGTACAATTGAATTTTCGACAAACAAAAGAATTGCAATACGAGAAGAAAGCTAAGAGAGACCATATAATGACATCAAAGTAAATCAAATTTGTATCCCAAAAAAAAAAAATCACAGTAAATCAATTAACTAAGGAAATCCTGTCTTCATTTTTTATTGGGATAAAAAAGTGCATGGTTATGGTGAAATCTCTATAAATAGAGGTGATAAAGGGCGGGCCAGAGTCATTGTCCCTCCCTAAATTTTTATTTTTTATTTTTATATAAAATAATATTTTTATCATAATAATAGACTTTTAGTATTAATAATTAGTCTCTCCATAAAAAAATACTTGTAATAATGAACCTCCATTATTAATCTTAGTAACACTTGTAATTTTGATATTTTATATTTATCCCATTATAAAAAAATTATAGATCCGTCACTAGGTGATAATTAGGATTGATATGACATGATATAATTCAATACGAATTTAACAAGAATAAAAATATACTTAACACAAATATGATATGAATTTAAAAATGAGTCAAAACTTTCGATATAAACACAATTCACTTATTTTACACGTTGACACGCATAATAACATTCAAATAATTTCTATACTAAATATTGCTTGTGTCAATGTCATGTTGACATGGTACAATATAATGCACTACAACACAAATAACATATAAGAAGATTTGTGTATACATGTCGACACAAAACAGAATTTATATGGATTTTTTATTGTCAACTTTTACTGACACAACCAATACACGAATTTGAAAACATATCAATTTGAATACAAATTTCATATGTTATTTTTGTATCGTATTATATTGGAAATTGTACCCCTAACTACAAAAATCAAAGAACGTCTCTAAACAGATAAATAAATATTGTTTTTAATCAACTAGATTGTATGCGTGTATTCGAGTATTTTGAATTCATGTTAAATTTTAAAAATATAAATTAATAAATATTAAAAAATTATAGTTAATTAAAGTTTAAGAAATTATAGATCAAAAGAGAACAAAATTAAAAATTAAAAAACATGTACATAATTAATTCAAAATAAATTGAGCTTAAAATTTAAAAGAAAAACAGTTAAAAATTACATGTACTATTCTTTAAGAAAAAATAGACTAAAAAATTAAATCACTCTTTCAATAGTTGACTCTAATTCATTTAATATACTAACAAGTATTATGTTCATAACACGAGTATTAAAAAAATTAATAAAAAATCACCTCACTGGCTAGAAATTGTATTGTATTATAGATAGTAAATAAGTGATTAAAATAAAGCAGGCTTGCTTACCAAAATAAATAAATAAATAAAATAGGCTCGACACCATGACGGCCATGTTTCAAATCATTCTTTTTTAATGATAGTGCCACAAAGTGAGTATGGACAGATAACACAAAAACAGTGACGTGCTTGGGCAGCATTTGTTTGGCTTAAACAACACTATGAAACGTGGGGCGATAATCTGTTGCTGTTTTTTTATACAAAAAAGAAAAAGAAAAAGAATCTGTTGTTGCTTTTGTTTGTAAGTTTAGGAAATGGGAAATGGAGCTTTCTATCAGGGTTTTTTTATTTTATTTCATTTTAACCGGGTGAGCGCACTTATGAAAGACAAGAAAAGTAAGTTATTATTATTAGCTGTATGTTATTTTATCTATTTTTATGTCTATTTTATCTACCAATTTCTAATATCGTTAGATCAGTATTGGAGATTGATTGGTAAAGTAGACGTAAAAAAATAAAAATAGAATAACTTATCCCTTGTACATAGAGGAAAGTAGCTATTTGTCATTTGAACCCTTAATTTTTAGTAACTTGAAGTTACTTTTTGGCAAACGTCTTTTTGAAGTGCATTCAATAGCGAGATGTGAAGAAAATGTAATAGAAACATACACAAGTCATTTCGGATCTCTAAAAAATTAAACTGCAATAAGTTGGACTTTTGCTCTCCCAACCCAATTCCTGTGCATCATGCCAAGGGCAATCGGGAAATGCTTGAACATACAAGGAGGGTTAGGTGCAATAATTTTATTGAAGCAATCTGAGGCCGTCAACATATCTATATATGTGGGACCGTGACATTGAAGAACAGAGGAATTGAGTATCACGGGCTTTGAAATCTGGTTTCTGACCTCAATGTAATTGTTAACCAATTCAATTTTAATCCCGTTCAAAATCTATCTGTTAAACATGTCAAATATGCGGGGATTATATTCAAATTCGTAATAGTCACTTTTGACTTTTGTTCCCCCAAAGCCCACCACAATAGAATTATGAAAATGCCGCCAAATTATGTTCATATACTTTCATATAAATGATGGGGTAATAATACCATAGTGGGTGGAAGCTTCTGGAAATATAATAAAGAATAATAATAGTAGTACACTACGCGGGACCTACAAGGTTCTACTATTCGAACTCTATTTGGTGTTCATCCTTTCCCGAGTATCTCGTACCTTGGTGAAGCTAAGGCGTGTTTGATAACAGGGAAAAAAAAAAATTCAGGAGAGTGAGGTGGAGTAAATAAATTGGCCATGTTTGATAGGCTGGAAACCGAAAAAGGGGTGAGGAATTTTTTTTTGCTGATTTTATGTTTTACACATGATTTGTGAACCAAATTTTGCCAGAGAAGGTGTGGTAAAAAAAAAATTCAACGGGGTGGGAATTTAACCTAATTTTGTGAGACTAAAATATCCATGCACTTATGAGTGGTGTGAACAAAATAGAAGTGGCGTGAATCACAACTTGTAGACTGAAACACCATTTTTGCTCGTCGTCGTCTTCGTCTTCACAATGTGAGATCAAGAGAAAAGACTGGCACCTTCAAGCAAATAGGACACTAGTTCCCTTTCACAAACAATCTTCCACAAGCATCACAGCAAGTGTATCCCATAAATCACATAAATTTTTGTTAAAAAAATGGTAAGTCCGCCCCTCAATTAAAATATGCTTAATCTGCAAAGCAGAGGAGGAATTAATTGCCAGTGCCATGAAAAGAATAAACACAGAGAAGATTTTAAACTACTTTAAGTAGCCTATTTGATTTAAAGGTGCCAGAAATTAAAAAGAAAACTTAGTTAGATGCTTCAAAGATGATGAAGATAGAGTATTAAAAAGTTATTAATTAAAAAAAAAAAGAACTACTCGTTACTTGTCAAATTGGAAAAACAGCAATCATAAATACCAATGAGAGGTGAAGCATTACGCATACAAAGAAACGAACATGGAGAGATAGAGAGAGAAGGAAGACAGGTAAAATAACGTTTTTATGACAAACAGTTTAAATTTTTAAAATTTGGGGTAATTTAGTTATTTTATTTATTTTTTCATCAATATTTTACATTCCTTCAAACATAACATCAGTAAAATTCACACAACTTTCCCGTTAAGATTTTGGCTTACCAAACATATTTTTGTAACTTACTCCGCAAATAATAGGTCCCACCATATTAGTGAAAAAAAAAATTCTCGTTAAAAAAAAATTCTCCTCTACCAAACACCAGCTAAAAGAACAATTTTGAAACCTTGACTTACTAGTAGCTTGTAATTTAACAACAATGTTATTAATATTGTATTTTTTATTCTATACCTCGTTTTCAAAAGAAAGAAGAAACAAACTTTGGGTATGTTTGATTAGTGTTTTAGAAAACAGTTTTTTTGTTTTGAAAATTAAAAAACAAAAAAATTTGTTTGATAAGAGTGTTTCCTAAAAATAGTTTTAAAAACAATCACTGGTTTTCAGTTTTTAGAACAAAAATCTCAGAACAACTTTGACTTGTTTTCGTTTTGATTTTCGCGTTTTTTGTTTTGAAAATTACAAAAACACATACAACACTCTGTTTTCATTAATGACAATAATGTAAATACCAACATATTATTATAAATCATTTACGATTTCAATTTTTTCCCCTTCTTCTTCATTGCAACTATAACTTTCCTCTCAATCCCTCTGTCTCTCTCCTGTTATCATTATCCTCTTCAATCAATATTCAAGAAGAAAGAAGGAAAATAATTCCTTGTTCGTTTGAAACTAGTTTTTGCAATATATCTAAGTTTTCAGTTATATCTAAACAATCAACACTGTTAAAGGAAAAACATTCTTCTCTGAAGAAAGTTGCTTAAACACTTGACGAACATGGTTTTCATGGATCAAAAATTTTGGTTGAGCATATTCCGAAGAGATTCACCAATGATTGGATCCCAGCTTTTGAGTATTTTAAGTGGGCAAAATTACAAAATGAAGAAAATAATCAAACGAGTTTTCTGTTTTCTAACTTTGAAAATGTGTTTTCAAAACAAAATTATCAAGCAATTTTTTTTGTTTTTTAGATTTTAAAACTCTTTTAAAAACATTTTTATCAAGCGGATTTTTTCCTTCTTTTGTTCTGAAAAACAATTCTTACAAACAATTTTACAAAATTGTTTTAAGAACAAAAAAACTAAAACACAATCAAACCAAAAATTAATTCACTATTTCTACTTTTCTCTTTTCTTTTTCCTGTTAGAAAAAATAAAACACGAGTGTATAAAATCAAACTTAAAAGTTGTTATTCAAAACGGTGTTCAATGTAAACCGAATTAAGAAACAAGAATTTGTGTTATGTGAATAGTGACTATGAACATGCAATAAACGAAAATTGAAAGATACAAATTTGAATCATTACAGTCATATGCAGGAAACAAAGAGCATGAATGTAAACACGCAGCAAATCATGTGATTACAAAGATTGAATGACATTACTAATATACAACCCAAGTGTTTGTGGAGAAGAATTTCGGTGATCCTGGATCATCTTTAATTCAGTGATCCAAACTAATCAGAATGAGATAACTATTGAAGAGAGAGGAGAGAGAAAAAATAAAAAATAAATTTTTGTGCAAGTGTCACTTACTGAATGGAAGGACCACATGGGGTCTGGAGCAGGGGTGTCAATATAGTTATGACACGTGGGTCGACCCGCGACACGACACGAAAATTCGTGTTCGGGTTGACCCGTAAAAATTTCGTGTCATGTTCGTGTTAGGAAAAAATGACACGTAAAAAATTTGTGTCGTGTTCGTGTTGAGGTATTCGTGTTCGTGTCGACCCATATTTTTTTTAATTATTTTATTTTTTATTATTTTTTTTAATTTTGAACCATTTTTTTTAATTTTTTTTGTCAATTACCGTTTTGACTCCTATTTTGCGTGTTATTCATGTCGTGTCAATCCGCAAAAAATTCGTGTCATGTCAGTGTTGAAGATTTTGACACGAATAAAAATTCGTGTCGTATTAATGTTGATGTATTCGTGTTGTGTCAACCCATTTTGACACCCCTAATCTAGAGGGTATATTCTTAAGGGGATTTTGTCCCTTCTATAATATTTAGTGCCGGTTTGGAAGGATTTTTTTTTTTTTGCTTTTTTTTTATATATATAGAAATTAGGTTAAACAAGTTTTTACAAAAAAATTTATAATAAAAATAATTTTTTTTTATAATAAAGGAAAAAGTAAAAAAAACCAAAAGCTCCTGGAAGGAGCTTTTTTAAAAGGAAAAATGTTTTGTCTTTTTAAAGGATCTAAGTTATATCATTTTACCATCTTATAATTATGTACTCCGGAGAGTTTATAGTCATAATATTAAAGTTGTAATTTTTTTACTTTCCACATCAGCTAATAATTTTTGAAGAGAGAAAACAAAATACAATTTTAATATTATAACTATGTACTCCCCTGAGTACTTAGTTATAAGAGAATAAAATGACATAACTTAGGTTCTTTAAAAGAATAAACTATTTTCAATTTTTTAAATTGTATTAGCTTTTTTAGAAATATGTGCTTTTTTTAAATGAATAGCTTTTAAGCTAAAATTTTTATATAATCATCAAACAATTTACTGTTTTATTTTTAGAGGAGTGTTATACTTATAACTTAAAAATTTTACAACATCTTATAACTTATTTTTTCCATTGATTTTCGTCAATCCAATGGTTATGATTTATTGGGTCGCATTTATTATTAATTATTAATTTTCAACCGTTTAATTAACGAAAATCAACGCTGAAAAAATAGGTTATGATACTTTTAGGTTGTAAGAATAACACTTTTCTTATTTTTAAAACTCTTTTTTTAGCTTGAGCTTAAAAATAATTTTTAACTTAAAAAAAAGAGAGGTACCAAGGCTCTTAAGATCCATGGACAAACACCTCCCAAGATAAAATGAATATCATTGTTTTGATAGTGGCACTACTGAACAAAACAGAATAATGACCTAAATGCCACATTTTTTTAAATTTTTTCCTCAAATGTCATGCGAATAATATTTTTTATCATACAATCACGCGTACAAATTTATTACAAGTCATAAACTTTGTTAGACCACCAAATTCGTTATCAATCATGACGAATTTCTTCTTATATAATTAGTCTTCTATAATTTCACGTGACATTTAGATAAATTTTTAAAAAAACGTGGCAATTGGTCAGGGTTACACCGAACAAAACAACACCGGTAGACTCAACACACTTTTGAACAATACGGTATGCAAAATCAATGATGCAAAATGACAGTGTTTTGGTATGAGTTTGCAGAGGGGATCAGTGCCCGGATTCACTGATTTTCTACGGTTTTATAGACATTAAATAATCACTGAATTAGCAACCGTTCGGCCATAGAAAGGCACGTCGGTTTTTTAAAAAAATTGTTGGGATAGCAGTTGAAGAAATAGTCTGAAAAACTTACATTAAGAACACTTAGGCAATTATTCAAAAAAAAGTTAGATATGTTTAAAAATAATAATTTAATTTATTAAAAATATATTTTCTCATGCCTACCACGAGCAACCATGATCACTTAGTTCCTCCTAATTTTACAAAAAAAGGAAAAAAAATGTCTCGGGAGACAATCTTGAAAGGTGAAATTAGGCTTTACGTTCCTTTGAATTTCCCATAACTTATCCAATATGAAACTTCTTTCTCACTCACACCTATTTCATACTCTATTCACTTCTTCAACCTCCAACTTTACTCCCTTATTATTCATAACATTTTCTATTACAAAATTTACATTACTGCGGTAGACAAAAAAAAAGTATTTATTAATAAAAGGGTTAAAGATTTCTTATGTCATAGAAGAAAAATTTCTTCTCTTACACAACAAACATGTGAATCCCATTGGAAAAGAGGAAAGAGAAAAAAAAAATCAGTTAAACCCACACTTTTGTTGTATCAATAAGAGAATGAGAAATTAATAACCCTTAATAAAATTGTTTTTTTTTTTTTTTTGCTCAGAATAAATGTTTTTTTCCTCTCTTTTAAAACATTAATAGATTGTCACCATTTATTGTAGTTAGTTATGTGGACTCACGAAAGCAGTGACATCAATAAATCGTTATATTATTATGTGGTATAAGAAACAGGGAACAAACAGGTATGGGCGTGGGATTATTCGTATGATATTTATGGGCAATGAACCAACGAATATGTGGTTTCCACAGCTTTATAGGATAGGTACAAATATTCGTGCAAAACTGGCTGCAATAATATCTATAATTCAATTGGCTTTGGTGAGGTGCATTGTATATGTTGTTTGTGAAACTGCGTAGTGGATCCTGTTGTATATACATCGAATAAATATATACTTTAGTACATACAAAATATTATTAATATTATTTTGGATTCAGAAAAGTTGTTGTTTTTATTAATTAGTTTTGAATTTTTTTCCTTGATACTGATTAATTTTTTGAAATTATTCAATTCAGCAGTCTTAATAAACTTATTAATAAATTTTCAATTTTTAAAATTAAAACAAGAAATCAAACAAGAGTGTTTGTATCATTTATGTCTTCACAAACTGACAGAACCTAAAATGTATATTACCTTAGGGGCTTGGAGAAAATCTTCGAGCGAATAGTAGATTAGAATTTAAACATCAAGTTGTTCACATGACATGTGAGTATATAATAGGAACCAAAATAATTGAATGGCTGGATCTAGAGAGTCTCGTCCTCTAGCCAATAACATTCTCAACATTTCATGATTAATTTATCAATAAGTTATTTAGAACTCTAAGTCCTATTTATATAAGTATTTAACACAAATTAACCACCTAATTTTCTAACTAATAATAACTACTTACACAGGTTAATACCGATGACTTACAATTCATGTTAATGTATAAGTTAACCTCATTTAAGTGTAACTGAATTTAACAATATATTAGAGAAATCTAGGGGTAACAAATTTTTTGAAAGCGTTTAAAAGCCGAGTGTTGAATTAATTATAAATTACTACGTAGAAGTGATACAAAAGAAAGACTTCTACCTCAATATAAGTAGTCAGTCTTTGTATTTATTTCAAAATATTTGTTTATATTGAAAATAAAAAAATTGCAAAATTGCAAATTTTTATGTATTGACTGGATACACATCAATCGAAAGCCACCAACTAAGTTTTCATAATCGCAAATTTTTAAAATATAATTTAAAATTATACTGCAACTATCACCTTTTTTCCATTTCATTTTGTTGCTCAGAATGTCCCTATTCAAATTTAATTTAAAATTGATTGAAAAAATTACATAATAAAATAATAAATATTTAGGTGATAATATGCTGGTAGTGAATGTGTAATTTCGCCGTATTGTATTTTATGTTGTTTTTTTGTTGATAATTTTATGTTGTTTTTGTTTTTATTAAAAATTGATTTGAGGGCTAATAATCATTTTAATTTTTGACTATTTGTAGATTTTTTTTTGAGATAGCTTTTTAATAATCTATTTAATTTTTTAATAATAATAATAATAATATTGAGATTCAAATCAATAACTTGTATGAATTAGCTAAGCTCCTACTAACCTATTAATTGATGTCCCTACAAGCCCCTTCCCTCTGCCCGAGCATTGAGGATATGTTGGGAAAAAATATTATAGATAAGTACTAGCTAGGTTAGGTCGGTAGCATACATATATATATATATATATATATATATATATATATATATATATATATATATGTGTGTGTATTATTATTATTATTATTATTAAGTAGATTTGGAGACCGTGACACTGGGAATGATGCATCAATCATATTGGTGGACAAATACGCAATCAGAAATGAGCTATGGACTCTGTGATGGTGTTATAACTTATAAGTTACAGCTTAACCGCAGACATTAGAGCACTGGACCAGAATGCACGATGGGGAAGAATTGTGACGGCTCTTCTTGACGAAACGACAAGCGCGGTTGGAAACGTAAGCACAATATGTCCAATATTTGCCATGTCCACACCTCGTTTGTGCTCGACATTTTACATCTTCCATTTACATCTAACATCCTACACAGACACAGTATAGTTAAACCTATTGTAAGTGTTTTCAAAATCTATATATTGTGGTCTTTGAACCTCTTTTCACAATGATTTTATTTAAGAAAAAAAAAATACTAGCAGTATAACATTTAATATATTTTAATATAACATTTTATATTAGTTTTATTAAATAAATAAATTCTACTCTTAATTCATAAAACTAACACGTCACTTGATAATAAAATTTATATTAAAAATATAAAGTGAAATGAGTTGTCCCCATATTTTTATGGGGAAGGATCCGTTTACAAATTTTTTTTACAAATTTTTACAAATTACACTATTTTCTCCCGAAAGAACATAGTGTAACTAGTGTTCTCCCGAAAGAAGATAATGTAGTTTGTAAAAGAAAAAATTTATAAATATAACATGTCCCTATTTTTATTTGATAAAGTATATAATCTGGATGAAAGCTAAGGGAAACTCAGGGTCTGTTTGATTGTGTTCTGGTTTTTTTGTTCTTAAAACTGTTTTGTAAAATAGTTATGGAAACAGTTATTTTCTATATTTTTTTCTTTTTGAAAGTTAAAAACCAAAACAGAAAACAAAAACAACTCAGACATGTTCTCTAAATTTGATTTTAAAAACAAAAAAAAAGCAGTTATAGTTTTCAAAACATTTTTTACAAAACAGGTCTTACCAAACAAGTTTTTTTAGTTTTTTTGTTCTGAAAATTAAAAAACTGTTTTGCAAAACAGAAATCAAACATAGCCTCAATTTTGGATTTTTGTTTTTCTAACATTTCTGTTTGTGGCCCGGGAAGAATTATTTCTCCAGGGAAAAATTTCTGAACTCTCTTTTAATTCCTTAAACCAAAAAAATGTCACCAGTTGGGCTAGCCCAACCAATAATAAATTGAGGCCCAATAGTACCAATGAATGGAATTAATATGCAACGAAAGAGGAGGGAAAAATAAAATAAAAAATAAAAATAAAAAAACCCTAAGTTCCTCATTTGTTCAACCCTCTTGTGGATTTTTCCATCAATCTCACTCGCATTAATTCCAAGAACTTGTGTGGATTCGATATTTGAGTTCTTGTAATGGATATAATCTCTCAATTACAAGAACAAGTTAATTTGATTGCACAACTATCTTTGAATACCGTTGGTACATTGCAAAGGGATGCACCTCCTAATCGGCTTTCTCCGAATTACCCTGAACCACCGCCACATCCTACGGAGGATGGGGCTAACTTTTCCGAACAGCCAAAGCTGATGAGTGCTGCATTGGTGAAGGCGGCAAAGCAGGTATCTGTAATTTAACTAAGGAAACACTTGCAGAAAAAAAAAAACAAAAAACTGATGATTGTCTTTTATACCAAACAATGTGTGAGATCCAATTGCATGGTGATTACTTGTACATTTCTGGTTTTGAAACTTTTTTATTTACCCTGATTTGGTATAAAGCATATCAGCGATTTGAGTCTAGCTTATATAAAGTTTTTGTCTTGTTCATTTGTTCCTTTATCCTTATTATGTATCCTGCCCCCCTTTCTTGACTATTGATTCTTCTACAGTTTGATGCATTGGTTGCAGCGCTTCCAATATCTGAGGGAGGTGAAGAAGTACAGCTCAAAAGGATTGCTGAACTACAGGTATGGAATTCACTTCACAGCTCTCCGAACTTTTTTTTTTTTTTTTTAATGTGATTATTCGATTTTTGTGGTTTGTGAAGGTTAATCTGATGAGGAAATTAGTTACTAGGAACTAGAACTTTGAATCTGCGTATCCATAGCTTTACTTGTAAAAGGGACTGTGCTTATTTTTGGTAATGGAACTGTAACTGACAGTGCTAATGTTCTTACACTGTTTCTGGATTTTACCTTCTCAGGCTGAAAATGATGCAGTAGGCCAAGAACTTCAGAAGCAATTGGAAGCTGCAGGTTATCTCCAATCTTCAATCTTTTTCCCTGAGCTTTTGGATTTGGTTTCATTTTGATTTCTATAATTCTCTTCTGAACATATGAAAGTTTAAATTCATATTAAATAGAAAAAATTTGTGTAAGATTTAGTATCCAGAGGCGTAATTTTCATATATAGCAAACAGCATCCCTGTGGTCATTTTGAGGAAACTATTAGAAAATGATGTCTTGTATAAAGCAACTTCTAGGCTGTAGTTATTCACATGGTAAATAGATGGCCTGTATCTGTGGTTAGCCTTGTATGTAATTTTCTTTTAAATTCAGACTCTTAAAGTAACAGGGTGTTGTGATGTGGTTTAACTTGTTATTATAAGTGCTACGATTTTGAGCAATAAACTAGTTTCATGCTACTTTAGATATTAGGATGTTTTGAGCAATTGCATTCGTTCTTGAATTTGATAGAGTGTAAAATAACTTTGATTTCCTAACATTATCTCTGGGTTCTTGATGTCAGAGGAGGAATTAAATCAAGTTCGTGAGCTGTTTATGCAAGCGTCAGATAATTGTTTGAACTTGAAGAAACCTGAATGAAGAAAGTTCTTATTTAGTTGCTTGTGTTCATGGTGGGAGAGATTAGCACTTTGGTATCTGCATGCCACAACTTCATCACTATACTTGACATGAATCTGCAGGAGGATTTTCCATAGAACTCTTACATACATGAAATAACTAGATTTTTTATGTTTTAAGTTGTACATGTCATGCTCGTGACCTTTTTGTAGAAACTAGATTAATTAGTGATATGATACTTGTAATTATTTTGCTCTTCCCGAGGAAAAGACTTATTTCACCCAACTTTGTACCAAATTTCGTAGTATGTGCCTATGCCTGTGTTCCCAGTTGATTAGATGAGTGTTTATTTTACATAAGACATCTTATAGTGTTGTGATTGATTTAGAGTAAGGAGACCTCTTCGTTTCATACCAAATTCTCTCCTTTTCTAGTTTTAAGTTTATATATTTACCTTGAAACCTCGTCCAGAAACAGCAATCCCCACACATGCAACACTCATGGTTGGGTTGTCCTGTAACGTCAGTTCCTTTGCTTGTCATGTTTTGTAGTTTCTGTTCCGTGCGAGAGAGGAACAGAAGATAATTGATAAATGGTAACACGTTTTAGTCTCACCGTGTTTTGTAAGTTTGCTGCCTAAACAAGTAAATGCCACATAGAAAGTTAGGCTAAAGATGTAATAGGTCATGTGTTAACACAAGCACTTTTGTTTATCCATTCAAAATAATTTTAATACGTGAGATGAGATCTCGTTTTATATAAAAAATTTGAGAGATTTATTCGTTGATTTTCTCTTGTGGAGACGTTTAAGGAGAGTGATAAGTCAGATAATGACATTCTTTCCGAGCTAGCTAGCCTTGTCATATAGTATCCGGTCCTTTTCCCTCCGTAGTGATAATTCATCCTGGTCTCATTGCCTCGCAAGAGAATGGTAGATGAAGATTTCTATTGCTAAATGAACCATTACAAGGGGGAGTGCGGAACATCGGTTAGACAAAAAGGCTACGTGGAATTCGGAGAAACATTGTCTGCGGTAAAACCACTACCTACACTCTGCAGTTCAACGTTTGAGAGAAAAGAAAAATTGCATGGTCAATTATTAGATTAAGGGTTTGTTTGGTGGACAGGATAGGACAATGGTAGGATATGATATGGGGCTGATAAAGGTAGGATATGATAAGAGGCTGATAAGCTAATATCATGTCCTTTGTTTGATGAGCACCTGATTAACAATCTGACAAAATTATGTAAAAGGAGAAAGAAAAAACAAAATATAATGCAATATATACAAATATATTGGGTAGCGTAGGGATATATTGGGTATCCAATATTAGTATCCTATCTTGTTGAATCTTAACTCAGCTCTCCCCATAGGATAAGAAATCATGTATTGGATAAGATAAAACGAGACAATAAGATAAGCTAATCATATCCTATTGACTCACCAAACAAGAGATAAAAGTAGAATATGATAAATTATTCTATCCTATCTTCTTTATCAGGTGCTCCAAACAGGCCTTAAAAGTATATATTGTCCTTATTGTCCGCATATTTTATTGTATAACTCTACAAAAGAGAAAAGAAAAAAGAAATAAGGAAGTAGCTCAATAAGAAGGCCGTTAAGGGGTTCAATGGGATCGTCTCAGCAGTAAAAACAAATTAAAACCCAAAACCAAGAGAATGTTTGGCTTTAGGCTTTTATTTGCTTCACCTACATGTTGTATAATTGAGCACAGCATTAGAAGCCACATGTGGTCAACATTCAACATCTGCACTTTGTGCGAGTTCATTAAGATATGATATTTGCCCTGTACCATACTATCATCACTTCTTCCCCTTTAGTCTTGACCGACATAAATCCGAGTCATATACCCGTCTACTCTGAACCCCAAGTTATGGTTGCGCTACTAAACCTGCTATAAGTTTACAACCGTTTAACGGCTGATTGACCAAAGTGATTTTATTTTTATTTAAAAAAAAAATAAAAAAATTCCAATCTAATCTACTTTGAAAATTAGTTACTAACTTATATCACTAAAACCAAAGTTAATCACGTGTAAGAAGACCCTCCAAAAACTCAAATTTTACGGACCTAATTCATACTCGGCCATTGGCGGACAAAATACAAGAAAACAAACGAACCGCTGGAGCTTCTGTGGATGGAGAGGACGTCGAGGTAAGTGGGCATTTTCGATTTGGAAGCCATATGAAACCTGAATCCGAATGAAATATTATATCACTAATGTTGGATGAATCATATTACAAATGCTGTCTTTTAAAATTATCTCACTAGTTTACTGCCGAAAAGGAGTGAGTGTCTATCAGTAAACCCAACACGTGCCTAAACATTTCTAGAAGTTCTACCAGCTTTCTAGCATGAACGAAACCTACAAAACTGATCTTTTGTTCATGTGGTATGGAACAGAGCAATGCACTAATTGCAATATTTAAAAATACAGTTTTAAGGCCTAAATTTTTAGCTTTACTAATTTTGGAAGATAGCCAGTATCCAATAAAATAAAAAATACAAGAAATCGTAGGCAAAAGCATGCACGTCTAAGTCTAAAAATGCTCTTCCGAATTGAATGCCAAATAAGACGAAAGTTTCTACCTGCGATTCAAACATTGTGATTTGTGAATTTGTAAGACAATTTTTCACCGGTAGAATTCAAATACAACTACAGTAAGAAACCTAAAGTCCAAGAAAAAATAATTATGATACCCACATTCAAACAACCAAAAGGATTTCGCTGGATCATCGTTTACTATACAGAGATCAAATTTAATAATATTTTAATTCAGACACCACCTTTTACTATACATAACATTAATATCAGCAACCATGACAACTAGTAAATCTGTACAAATTTTTCTTTTAAAAAATCATTAACAGTTTAGGAAATAAATCCAGGATTTATTTTCAATGTTCCAATTTAGTCTCTGCGTCCTTAAAATGCCTCCCATGGTCAAAGCTCCCTCATAATGGCTTCCCATCAATGTCATCCCCACATCACTAATCAGTCCAGATTCATAAGCACTACAGAATATAGCACCTGCGATGATACAAAAGAACAAAGGTGACTCTTATAATTCCAGTTAAATACAAACATAAAAGCACGATGGTTTCCATATCAGGCCGCAAGACACGGGAACTTACTAGAAAGGATAGAAATCTCGTTTGACATTTGTACAGCAACATAGCCAATTCAATAAGTCAAAATTAAGCCTGCTCTCTAAACATCTTGGAATCAGCCAAATTTGAAGCTTCATCAACTAAGCAGGCCATTCATAATTCTACGCGTTGTTTCTAAAAATTGATTTTTATAAAACATATTCTGGTGTTTGGGGATCAACGGATTCCTAGTTAAGTAGTGTAAGACTACATTTATGTAATGCGAGTTCAATAAGATACGAGTTAGCAATTTTCCGCCAGCAGGTAACTTTCATTTGACAAATTAAAGCCTTAATATTCTCTAAATTTTGCCTATTCTCTTCCTCATGACTCTAATACCTAATCCTAACGTTTTAACCGGTTAGACTACGAACCACCCATAGTGTCTATAGTCTGATTGATCTTTATAATGTTGTCCGGTTCAACCCTGGTTGAGCTGTCAACTTTGTCAGTTGAACCATTCAAACCATAACCCAGTAGTTTTGCCGGTTCAATTTTTGAATCATTAACACCAAATAATGAGGCTCTTTTCTTCATATCGAAATTTCGTTGTCACCCCAAAGGAGGCCACGTGGGGTGTATTTATGATACTAATAGCTTCCTAATTATGTTTATACAAGAAATCCGAATATCAACTTGTATTGTACCAAGTGAAAAGAACAAAGTACGAGTTACCAGCAGCAGATCAGAATTAGCGAATCTTTAGCTTTGGGTGCATTCAAACGGGCGCAAGCGCAGCGATCCTTCGGGAAACTCATGCATTCTAAACGGTTCCAAAAGCTCAAAGGGCCTGCGGAAAACACAATTACTTAACGGAATATATCCTAACAACACTCTTTCTGGAAGCATCAAGGGGAAGACCATTTAATTAACAGATCAATGTAGCGCAGAAATAGAGGAAGGATGGATCAAAATATCATGCCCAATTCACAAATAATGACAATTAAATGGAAGACATTAAATCAAACCCTCCTAGTCAATTGCCTGACGTGTATCACCTGGGTACAATGTCCAGATTAGAAGTGTAGCCTATATTATAAGATTAGGATAAAGCCAAGGAGCAGTGATCAAATTAGCAACTTCTGACTCCATAGAGTAGACTCGCAACATTAAGAGTGGAATAGTAGATTAGCTCAACTAATATAGAAGTAAAGTTGGACATGTTAGAGAGTATGACTCCCAACATTAAGAACAGAATGATAGACTGAAATGTAAGTCATGCTTATTGCCAGGCAATGTCACCATCAAATTTATTTCTAGACAGGCTTGCAAGGCATTATGCTTATAATAAACTACCTGAACATTAAACCAGCAGCATAACTATATCCCTGATATTCCCATATCAAATAGAAGGTTTCATGATCCTTACAGGATAGTATCACGGTTACGGGATAATTTTTGTTGATTGCTCTCCATAGCAAGCAACACATCACCAGTTTCTGGTCCTGCTGAACCACCAGCTACAGAAGATGGAACAGGAGCACTTGGAGTCCATATCTAGAGTAATTCACCACCAGAAAGCTTTCAGGGGTTGAAATTTTTATTAACCCGAAAGATACCATGAATCATAGAATCATCATTCTCACCTTTATTGTGCTATCAATCCCACTGGTTGCCACAACAAAATCAAACGGATGGCATTGTACACAATTTACAACTGTAGAAGGAAGAAACATATAGCTTCAGAAAACCATACAAGAGAGTACTAAATCCGATAACCTTAGGGAAAACAATGTTACCGGATTCATCACCATTCAGCATTTTTATGAGTCTACCAGTCCGCTTTTCCCAAATAAACCATCTGCCATCATCGCTTCCACTGGCAACATATTCACCTACAAATAAACAAGTTAGACGATCTTAAATATGAATAGCAACTATGGGTGGACCAATTGTTAACTGAAACTCACCATTTACTTTCTAAAGATGAATAATCAAAATGAGGATATTCACTAATGCAGAATATAAGAGCACTCATGCCAAAAAATACGACAAAACCATATTTTCCCGGTGGCTATGCATATATCATACAAACCAATCCTTTTCATTTCCAAAGAAGATATTGGCATTCAAAGTAAGAGAAACAACTCAAAAGAAGATATAATTTCATCTACTTCAAGGGAATCGAATTTTTATTTTATTTTAAAGAATAATATAAACCATTAAAAAAGCTCTCACCCAACACCTTAAGGTTTTGGGTTGAAGTGATTCTTTACATGGTATCAGAGCTTCAGTGACCATAAGATCACGAGTTCGATCCTCACCGACCCCCCACTTGTGGAATTAAAGAAGCATAAGGTAAACCAAAAATTAGGCCTATGCAATAATCCACGCTTCAAGCCCAAAGGACTCTTGCGTGAGGGGGAGGGGGGATGTTAGAGAATAATATAAACCATTAAAAAAGTCTTCACCCAACACCTAAAGGTTTTGGGTTGAAGTGGTTCTTTACACTTACCATGTAAATGAAAATGTAAATGTGAAGTGGTTAATAATTGGTATTGAATTAATTAAAGCCAACTCTTTTTGGTACACACATACATTTATCCTTGGCAAACTCCATCAGGGCAAGAATACCATGTGAAAATAATATAGCAACAAAGAGAGAGAGAGAGAGAGAGAGAGAGAGAAACAAAATATCTTGTTTTTACAATGTGTGTTCAGTATAAAACAATATAAAAACTTTTAACAGCTGAATCTAAAATTTACAAAATCATCTATGAAATACTATACCTCTTTGACCAAGAAAATTGGCCTGTTTTATATCAGTCCCAACATTGCAGTGGCCGATAAATCTCTGCTTCATATCAATAGCTGCTTCAGGCTGCATGATTAACAAAAGAGTAAAAATTATCCAAAATGTATTAGTAATTTATGTTTAGCATAATAACAAAAACAACATCATCAAAGAATAGAAGCACCAACATGAAGCAATAAAAAGGTCTTACAAAAAAAAAAACATATATCTAAAGAATAATGGAAAGTTCTTCTACAGAACTTGAAATATGAAGGTTGTTCCACCCTTCCCACATAACATGAATCATTTACAGTTTAGGATTATGCATTGGAACCAATAGAAAGGAAGAAAAAGAAGCATCAAATGAAACCATTAATCCCAGGAAATAAACTTAGAAGAAAGCATCATTTTTTGGAAGGATCATATTGATGAGAAAGCAAATAATAAGAATGAAAGTCAAGGATAGAAATGTAAACCTGATAAGCCGCTCTATTGTTCTGTGATGATGATGAGGGCGATTCACAAGAGCCATTTGCACCAGCATTTTCTTGGGAGTCACCTCTTCGATGAATTCTAAGATTTAAACTCCCATGAAGAATATTTGATTCAACATCATGTCCCTCATCACCAGATACTGATGTTTCAAAGTCCAACTCCAATTCCTCATCATAATCGGAATCATCCCTCTCTGATCTGGGACCATCTTGTGAAGCATCACTATTAGCCTCCGAACGATAGAGTATGTCACTCAATGATAATATTCTTCCACCTTGCCTGTCAAACCTTGATACTCCATCATTCGTCTTACTATTTTTCTCAGCTTCAGCTGGTTAAAAAACAAACTAGTTAGATACACATAAAATCATAAGAAAAAAAGATATGGCATGTAACTTTCTTATCATAAAAAAGAAATATTTGGAAATCAGATTAATTATTGTGTATCAAATTTTAGCAGTTTTGGAGATACAGTATTAATCAATATGCTAATATCAATGGCCTTCATAAGAAAAAAGTGTAGCATGTTTCAGTGAGCTCAATGGGACATAAACTGTTTTAGGGGAGGAAGGCAATTCACAAACTTCATTAACAAAAAAGTAGAAGAATAATTATTGATGAATTTTCACATACATGCATTCAGAAACAAAAATGTAGCAATTCAATATAGACATTCCTATAATTAAATCCAGACATGAAACCCATCTTATCCATACCTAAGGCAATATCCTTCTTCACATTCTCCACTCTTTCTGCAACTTCAGATTTGGATGGGGCCAACAAGTGGGAAGCAATAGCAAAATCCAAAGCTTCTTGATGTTTACCCAACTGCAACAAAATAACATTTGGAATTAAGTATAATGGGTTTTTGAACTGAATGGACAGGTTCTGCTATGAAAGAGTATGCTTGAAGCAAACCGATGGCATGAAAATGAAGTTAAAAAGACCCATACAAGTCCCTCAGGCCAAAAGTCAAAACATAAATTCATAGATAGTGGTAGCTGATTTATCAGAAAATAAACCCCTGAAATCTCAAATTTCTTTCAGAGCTTATTGAAATTACATACAGGCACTATCTTTCGCCACAGATCATATCAAGCAGGGTTAATACCACAATTTTTTCTTTCTTCAATCAAAATTTTCACAGATAAACAGGCTTCAACCTACTCTTTGATTGTGCTTTGTTTCTTTCTGGATTTCTATGATCTTCTGTCTCTACGCTTTACTTGGTATTCTGTAATCTACATAAAAAAAAGTTGAAGTGTAGATTCAACTATCATGCTTCTCACCTCTAATGTCCAATCATAACTGCTACCGAAATCGTATGTGTTCAAGATAATTCTAATGTAAATAGTTCTCTTTTAATATTCAAATTCCCCTTCCCATCTCCACCTCCGCCCACAATCCCTCTTAAAAAAACTTGTGCATAGAAGAAAATATTAAGAATCGAAGTCAATGACAGGTGCTTCTGCTTCAATTATCTCTCCATTCTCACTACTGCAGCACCTTTATGAAACTCAAATCTACACACGCATATAGAGAGAGATATTCTCAAAACGAAACATAAAAAAATTAAAAAAATACACAAACTCAAAGAGTCCCTCCATTATTAACTTCATCCATATGAGCACACTTCCCTCTTTTCTCTTTTATGGAACTTTGGTTTCAATCAAACAAATATTACATGACCCTGCTAATTTATCCTATTTTAAATATGATGCTTAATGCACTTTGACAGATTCAAAAACCAGCATGACACATTTTTCAACTAAGATTCAAAGTAAAAACATCCAAAAAATGTGGTTCATACAACCAAAATTACCTGTGACAATGCTTCTGATATATAGTAAAGTGCTTTATAGGAGGAATTATCAATTTTCCTAGCAGCATAGCAGTCTCTTATAGCCATATAAGCATCGTTTTTCCACTTTCTCTGGATAGGGGTGGAAATTTCAAAAACATATTTCATCAGGAAAAAATAAAAATAAAAATCCAAACTCAAAGAAAAAATGCTTAGACCCAATTTGGCAACATTAAGCAGAACCTTAAGCAATAGTGCAGCACGAGTACACAGGCATTCATGTTTTAGCGCAGGTCCAACAATATGACTGTAGGCACTCAAAACATCATTACAAGCCTCAATTCCATAATAGGGAGTCCCCTCGTCCAAAGACTTCTTAGCATATTTTATTAGTTTCCTGCACTTGTCAAGCTGTGAAAGCCAATTAGTCAACAAAATACTATCAAAACAAAAGAAACATGCTCCTAGTTACACCACAGAGCTACAGAAAACTCATTCCTAGACAAATTACCAGATTTAATATAAAAGAAAAAAAGCATACACTGCATACCTTTGCAGCAATGTTCTTTTTAACAGGAAAACCATTTGGGAAGACATTAGATACAAAAGGCTGCAATTCTAACCCATTAATTGTTGGAGAGTAAGTCATCATCTTGGAAACATCTCCTGAAGTATATTGCATCTCATCCATTCCATCTGCAAATTGCAAGAATAAGTATGACCTTAACAACCTTTGTAGCATGAGCTCAATGTAAAATGCTTTACCATGATTTACATTCATCAAGTAAACATGCTCTCCACTATAGCTAAGGAGAACCTCACATCCATCAGGACTGAATGTAACATGAGTTAAGTGCAAGCTTGGATGTCCCTGGAAGAAACAAGAAACAATTTGAGTGCAAGAATATCTGGCTTAAAGTAGCAGAAAGACTAACATGTGCATAACATGCCAAGGAGGAAAATGGGTGAGAGAATATGATAACGTAATAACTTATAGCACCTACATTATATGTGACATTAGGTATGCAGAATGGAAGATTCACATTACAAACCACATAGGTTTGGTTAGGGCGTAGGAATTACTAATGATATTTCTGACTGCAACATTGTTTAATCAACATCAACACCTTTATCCCAAATTAATTGGGGTCGGTGATAGATGAACCCAAATGAAAGATACAAAAAGATTGAAAAAAAGAAATATAAAAGTAAAAATAAAAATAAAGATAAATAGAATCGTAATAATATATATATAAAAGTAAAAAAGAAAGGGAAAAGAAGAAGAGGGGGAAATGGAGGGAAAAATGACTAAAAAAGGACCATCTGAAACATAGGAATAACAACGGGTCTAACCCTCCACCATGCTTATAGCTTTTCTCCATTCCGTTCTAAGGCATACCGTCCGTCAATCTATATCCCACTCTATTAAATCTTGTTTTACTACCTTCCCCCAACTAAGTTTCGGTCTACCTCTACCTTTTTTTTTGTTGAGCTCTTGGTAACAAACTTCTGTTCTTACGGGAGCATCCAGGGGCCTTCTCATTACGTGCCCAAACCAACTCAATCTATGTTCTCTCATCTTCTCAACCACCGGTAGTACTTCTACCTTTCGTCGAATATCTTCATTTCTTATCTTATCTATCCTCGTATAACCACACATCCATCTTAACATCCTCATCTCTGCTACTCCCATTTTATGCTCATGTTACCTATGTGCTGGCCAACATTCAGCTCCATATAGCATTGCAGGTCGTACTGCTGCTCTATAGAATTTTCCTTTTAACTTAAGGGGGATTTTGCGATCACACAAAAATCCAGATGCATTACACCATTTCATCCACCCTGCTCTGATTCTATGATTTACATCCTCATTAATCTCTCCACCTTTTTGCAAAATGGAACCTAGGTATTTAAAAGCATCTTTCTTGGGTACCTCTTGACCACTTAGATGCACGGGATCTTGGTCTACATCTCTTACCAGAGAAAACTCACACTTCAGATACTCAGTCTTGCTCCGACTTAATGTGAATCCTTTAGATTCCAAAGTGCTTCTCCACAATTCAAGTTTTCTATTAACACCATCTTTGCTCTCATCAATAAGCACAATATCGTCTGCAAAAAACATACACCATGGCACTTCCTCTTGAATATATTTTGTTAGTTCATCCATTACTAAGGCAAAGAGATAAGGACTTAGAGCCGACCCTTGGTGTACACCTACCGTGATAGGGAAATAACTTGATGTTCCGTTACAAGCTTTCACACATGTAGTAGCCCCATCATACATATCCTTGATTGCCTTCACATACTTTGATGGTACCTTTTTCTTCTCCAGAACCCACCATAAAACTTTCCTTGAAACCCTATCGTATGCTTTCTCAAGATCTATGAACACCATATGTAAGTCCTTTTTCTTTTCTCGATATCTTTCCATTAGTTGTCGCATCAAGAAAATGGCTTCCATGGTACATCTCCTGACATAAATCCAAATTGATTTACAGAAACCTTGGTATCTCTCCTCAAGCGATGCTCAATAACCTCTCCCACAACTTCATAGTATGGCTCATGAGCTTAATGCTTCTATAGTTAGAACAATTTTGTATATCTCCCTTGCTTTTGTAGATAGGCACAATTCCCATTACTGCAGCATTGTTTAATATGGAAATCAAATTACTATGAATCTTGAGTTCTTTTCCCAAAACCACCTGTATAATATTAACAACACAACCACTAACCCCACCATGGCTGCCACTACCACAGCCACAATGCCATCGATCACCTCCATGGCCACCACCACAGCCATGGCTGTCATCGCCTTCATGAATCATGACTGTCACCATGGTTACCAATACCTCCCTCAAGACCTAAAAATGCCCATACCAACAGCAGATGTTTGCATCTTAATGGAACACAGATGGATCAAGAGTGCACAATACCATCATTTTGAATTATGACGAGGATGCCCAATACGTGGGAATCCAACATAATAACTTACCCACTTACCCCTCTAGACTGGAACAGAATTCCCGATTCTGTGGGAATATTGCATTCCTTCAACTCACACAGAACAAGGGTGTTTGACATTCCAAACCTATCATTGACAGGAAACTTACAGTACTTTACATACCAAAGACCACAGATATCTTATCAACAAGATTATTTATACCTATGATAACATGCACTGATAGCCGATACTTCATTCAAGTATCATATATAAAGTTTGATAAAATTCATAAGAGAAAGAAACATGCTTCAGCATAGGTGAGGAACCTGTACAAAAAATAAGAATCCTAACCCCCACCCATTACGAGTTACACTCCAAAGGAAAAGGTAGAGAACATAAGTTAACAGGAAGATATGAGTTTTTGTTTTACATAAAAGAAAAGCTTTTATCAGGGATAATAAGGAAAGAAATACAAGAGAAAATGACAATATATCCACCCAAAATAAACCAAACAATACAGAAGCCAGAAAAACAAGAAAAGTCCATCAATAAGCAAGGCTTGACAAATATTCAATTTTTTGTTTTTGTTTCTGTTTTACAAGGTTTCCTCATCCTACTTATTGCATTCTCTTTCGCCTCTTAAAGAATTCTTCATTTTACCCAAAAATTAAAGGAGTTGTGATATCCCCCTTCCCAATACTTAACAGATTAAAAAAGTGACTGAATATAAACACTTCAAAAGCGGATAATAGTAGATCAGTAAAGCAAAAGACTAACACGATCAGAAAGATGCATTGGACAGAAATAATTAACACAAGGAGGTGGTGACATTCTTTTCCGACAGGAGCTCAGAGGGGGTAACATCCTCCTATCATATAATCGTGCAAAGGCATCACTGCAAGAAGTAGAAAATCTAACATCAGTTTGGAATAGAAAAATGAATTAAATTAAATATAGCATCACCAGAAATATTTACCTCCCACCAACAACGAGCAAATGTGGTCTAGTTGAACTAATATCACAAGATTTTAGAGCAAGGACTTGTTTAGGAGGATCAGCAAGTGACCTTTTAGCTCCACTCCGTAAATCAAGCTGACATGAAGCATCAAACATGAAAATCAATAAATGAAAAACACCACGGATTTCAGATTTAGAAAACAATGATCATAGTTCATCGTCTTCCTGACTAACTTTCAGATGAAAAAAGAATTACATTATGGAAACACTGTTGACATCCTAACTATCTTCTCTACGAAAGTCATTTAATTTCCAGAAGATTAAGAAAAGGCATAATGAGAGCATTGGGAGATCGAAGATGTGACCATAATATCGAGCATAGAGATGTTTGTAAGTTCTCATTATTGATTTCCCTTGAGATGCCTTGGTGATATAGGTTTCCAGTGTGCACTTAATAGTTTTAGGATGTAAATGAGCAATAATAATTAATAATCCATGATAGTTTGAAAAACCAGGAGAAATATCGGTATAACAAGAACATGTTGAATTCTTACCATTGCTACATGAAGAATAGAAAGAAAAGTTCAGTTTTTTCCCCTCCCTCCATCCACGAGCATCTTTCCATTTTTTTTAAGAACTAAGAAATGCATAATTAAAAGGAAAGCATTTTTTATAAAGAAAAAAAAAAGGCATCAAATAAAATATTTTATCACGAGATTACATCCAGCAACATCCTAGAGCAGGTTCCAGTATAATCCTACAGTCCTACTACCTTCCACGTTAAATTATAGAGAAATGATTATAATTGACATTCGACAAGCAACCAGCAATTGAGGCAAGTTTCCATTTAATAGAATACAAAAAAGCTTATTAACCAGATCAACATGCCTCATAGGCTCATATATGCTGGAATGGATGCCTCTGCAAATGCTCTAACATAGCAGATAAACTAATCTACAGCAGTATTTTCATTGGAAAGTTTAAATATTACAAATAATGACTTATCCACTTGCACATGTAGGAAATTTCAAATACTTAATCCAACTCCAAATGTTCATCTGCCAGAGAAGGTTCAATTGCATTCAAAAATTGATAAGTAGAAATGACTACAACTGAATTAAATCACTTACTAGAACACTTCGACACTCTTGTTGTGAAGATCCTGCTGGAGGACAAGAGGTACCTTCCCGATAATCATGCTGTCTTATGGTCCCATCTTCACTAGCACTCCATACCATATTGGGGTTTCCATTTTCAACCTGCAAAAAAGGAACACAGATGACATGAAAACTTACAGGTGCAGATTAAATCAGATATTCCCACATAAACTACGTTTGATTTCCTTTACCACACATGAAAACTTACATTGATGTGACATTCTTAAAATAATGCTAATTTAGGATTTTCTTAGACCACATAACTTACAGCCAGTTTCTTGACTCTTCTAGAATGGCATTGGTAATGTGCTGATGGAGCAATGGCATTATCACTAGATCCTCTCCCACTTAAGTGAGACAAATTAAATAACCGGACCTGCCAAAAGGAAAAATATATGAAATTAGAGAATTATATTCCCATTAACCACGAAAATAATTGTATGGATCATAGCATTACTTCAGCATCTCCAGCTCCAGAAACTACAAGTTCATCAGAAGTTTCTGGTACAAACTTAGTGCAGAATATATTTGCAGAATGTCCGGTGTCAATTGAATGCAAAAGTTTTCGACCAGAATAGCTCCAAATATTAATCTGCAAAATTTCATGCAAATCTCTCAATCTGTTTGCAATCTTTTAAGACTGAACTCATCAAACTAGTCACGACTTAATAAATTTAAAATATAAATTTCAAAATATATCAGGCAAAACAAGACCCAAAGCAACCAAAATTTATTTTCAGTAGTTTCATGCTTCATGATCAACCTCTCTACTTGGTTCAAAAAATAAATCATAACTGTGTGAGTACAAGAAACAAGCACAACACGTAGAAGAGATGCCAAAGTCTCTTGATGAAAGCAAAAGGGAACTCGCAAACCCATTTAATCATGGAAAAGTAAACTATGTTTAAATTCCAAGTATAGAGGAAAATTTTACAAGGCAAAAATCTATATGAAATAGTATATCCAATACTTCCATGGACCCAAAAATATGTCTAGGATTATTTCTCATATACTTATACTCCAATAAGAGATATATTGTTAGGACCCATTTGCAAAGTATGGGACTTGGAGTCCCACATTGGTTGTATGGGCAACTAATGCGACTCCCACCCTTTGAGCTAGCTTTTGGGATGGTGCATTTCAAGATTCTTATCAAATAGTATCAAAGTCTTCCACTATGTCTCTCGGTTGCAATCGAGCGGTGCGGATGGTGACACTGGCATTGCAGAGTTTGCCTAGGGCTAATAAAATACTAGCGGAGAACCGGCCGGCATGAGCGCCGGGGCTGCGGAGGGTGGTGGAATATTAGGACCCATTTGCAAGGTATGAGACTTGAAGTCACATATTGGATGTATGGCAACTAATGTGGGGTTTATAAGGCCTTGGGCACTCCCACCCTTTGAGAAAGCTTTTGGGGTGGTGCATCTCAAGATTCCTGTCATATATTTTCCAAAAAAAAGAAAGAAAGAATCTCCCACGTAATATGTACTAAGTTTTAACATTTTTTTTTCTGTTTTACATCTTAGCTACCATCTAGTGTATGTACAGATAAAAAATATAAAATTGTGTCATACCCGTGTATCATCTGATCCAGATATCAATAACGAACCTTTGGAATTCCAAGCCACCGCATTAACGCAGCCAAGGTGGCCCTGTTCAAATCATGAGCAGAAGGACAACCAGGGAAAGGCAACAAACAAAATGAGGTTCCATTGAATCTGAATCAGGGTAAAACGCACAGCAATTGAAGCAAACAGCTATAAGCATTGGAAGAGAATGTAGTTGCAATCTATGGGAACGTAATGGCAGCATTTTTAACAAACTGATATTCAAAAAGAAAAACCTTCATTTACACAAATTTATTTCAACATGCATAATAGCAAGTGCTAAAATCAGTTAAAAACGAGGACCCATATGCAAATACCGCAAATTTACAATAATACAGTAAATCAACAATGAAGAGCAGAACATTACATAGCAGATTGGCATTTCTTACTTTCAAGTGCGTGAGTGTGTTGTTTGATGAATAATAATTTCGAAGAATATTCCCATGGATGCTAATTCTACTAATATAGTTCCACGATACGCTAGTAATTTTAGGCATCTTACCAACCTCTAACTCTCTCTCTTGAGAAAGCCTCCGAATCAACGAGGAGTGTGTCTGAAGACTATGATTAACATCCTGAACAAAAACAACAGTAACATTTTCTTAGTCAAAACCACACGACATGACAAAACATCATGGGTTTTGTCAAAATTATGATCCACCATATTGAAAATCAGAATTCGCAAGCTAATCTTAACTATTAAGCCCTTTTGAGTTTTCAAAAAAAAAAAAAAAAAAAAAAACTGAAAAAAGAAATCGAAGAAGAATACTAGACGAGTGTCGAAATATCGGGTCTCGAGAATCTTGTGGATGTTGCCATCGCGAAAAGGAAGAGAATCCATTGCAGAAGAAGAAGTTCCCAGAAATCGCCTGTGAGAAAGTTAAAGTAACCACAACTCGATCGCCGTGAATGACATCAATACCAGCTGAGGCGGTTACACTTTATAATCCTCTGCACATACCCATACCCTTTCTTTCTTGCTTCTCTTCTCAACAATTCCTTTTTTGTTTATTATTATTAATATTATTAATTTTTTACAACTTATAAATCAAATTCTCAATTACATTGATTGATAAATATTGTAAATCTTCATAATTATGATAATTACAATTATAGTGTGAGATTTGTTTTGGTAATTCAAGGAGTGCGAGCGTGATATGTAAGCACTCCTGATCAGTGCAGTGGCTGTGCATGATTGGCTCCGACAATGTTATGTATTGTTGAGGCAAGATTATGATTGTGAGAGGCAAAATTATATGTATTTTTTTTATTTTAATCATGTAGATTAAAATAAAAAATTATATAACTAAATGAAAATATTCATAATATACGGGCCAGACGGTATTAATTAATAATAAAATAAAATATAAATATTAATAATAAAATTAATTGTGTTGATTGTAAAATAAAATAATTCTTATTAATTATATATCGATATAAAATTTAGATAGATATTGAATATAATTGAGATTGACTAAAATATAATATGTATTTTATTAGGTTCTAATTTTATTTTATTTTGGTAAACAGGTTCTAATTTATTCTGTAGTTAATTTTCAAATTCTAATTTTATTTATTATATGTTGATATTTAGATGTGTATTTATTTGATATTGGCTAGATAATAAAATCAAGTTTATCATATTCAAATCTATTTTTTAATTAATTTTTAATCTAATTATTTTATTTTATTTATTTAATTATTATATATTAATATTTAGATAGGCCTAAAATATATTGACATTGATTAAAAAATAAATTATTATATTATGTTTAATTTTCTTTAAACAAGTTTATTGCTTGTATATTTGAAATTAATTAAAATAATATTGATTTTTAATAAAATAGGCAAACAATAATGAATAATTATTGTAATAATATGATTGACGGTCAATTTCACCATGATGATTATGTACCGTGAGCAACGTGCACAACGAAGTACGGACACACAAATTTTTTTTAAAAATGCGTGTCAAATATGTGTCGAACATTGATACATTCCAACACGTATTTTTTAGATTTTGAGATACGTGATTAATGTTTCGACACATTTTTTTTAGGTTTTAATTTTATTTTACTAACTAAACATAAAAATAATAATTTATAAATCAATTTTTTTCTGTTATCAAATTTGACGTGAAAAATTAAACATGTACGAAAAATTATTATTTTTTATGTTTATGTTATGAAATTTTAATATTTGATTGGTTATATGATTTATTGTAGGGCTGTTATATTTATTAGATATAAATTATATTATATATATTAAAAATATTATTTAATATTAAAACGTGTCCTAATATGTCAAAATATAATATTTTTAAAATTAATGTGTTAGCATATCGTGTCAATCTATCTGCAACATACACATGTCACCTGTGCCTCTAAGCTCGAGTTTATTGCTTGCCAATACCATGTCATCATATCTCTGTTTTTATAATTTTTGTCTTTATTCTCATCGTCTTTTAAATAATAGAAAACTCTTACCAGCCCATGGATCTAATACCCATTGTCACCATGGGCCTAGCCCAACATAAACACAGCTTATAATCTAACTTCATACGAAGAAACCATTATTCCTATTTCAGTTATAAAAGATTTACATTTAAATTATCAGGACTCAAAGTTTTGCAAGCTGAGCTGGAAATTATGACCGTAATACCAGAAAAATCAAATTTTATGTTAGCCTAGCATGCAATTAGACGACCCATGTGTACACAAGCGATGGAGAATAACCTTCTTTCAAACTATTTCCACTTTTGTCAACTAAATTTCGTAAATATAAATATCAGGAAATAGAGACAAGAAGAACCAGAATATAGTGTGTGAAAAGTGATGTCTACTTAACAATTGTCTCCTTATACATCCCCTTTCGTCATTTTATTCGCGTTTTATTCGATTCCTCAGCCACTAAACTTGCTAATGGAGACATTAGGTATAACGTGAAGCACGCCATCTTCTTAGAGATGTAGTAATGGCTCAAAATATTCAGACCAACTCTATCTTTCGTAAAAGTAACTTATTGTTCTGTCCTCAGAAGGGAAAAACATGCATTTTCATATTTCAGATTTCGTATGAGGCTATCCTTTTGAGGAATATATGCCAGCCCCATCAACGAAGCCCCGTAGTTGAAATTTTTTTTTTTTTTTTGGGAGTATATTCTTGTTCGTTTAGTTTAATTAATTATATAAAATCACAATCCTCATTTTTCTTCAAATACTCGCCCTACAAGCTACAATTATCTAAGTAAAAATTAACCAGGGTGAAAAACAGGTCAGAATAGGTCTTATGTTTAATGGGTTTAGCCTATTTTTTAAATATTAGATCGGAATCTAACTTATTTACTTCATATAGACCCTTTTTTATAGCCTAACTTGGACTTTTTAAGAGTTTGGCATTGCTACAGAGTTGAGAGCATATTTAAAAGTTTACTTTGTAATAAACCTTTTATAAATCAACTAGTATATCTATAAATAGATCAGCGATAAAGTATACTACTTTAAAATATTGTAATAAAAATTAATTACAATGTAATAATAATAACAATAAATTATAGAAATCTCAAACTCCAAATTCATGTACACAAGTAAAATAAGAATTGTATTTTGATCACCAATAATTAAAACTAAAATTTAAATTTTAATGACGAGAAAGATGCCACACAAGGCCCAGTATTCTAATTGTAGTTCGGTGCTTGCAATAGTAATAATACTCACAAATTCGAATCTCTAGTGCACATATGTGAACCATAAATTAGTTGTTGACCAAAGGAAACCACTAAAGAAAAATGTATTAAAAACCACTTAGAATCCACCACTCTCTGTCATCCACCGAAAAAGAAAAAGAAAGAAAACCACGTACTAACATGCAACTCCGAGCATTGGTAGGCTTCAAATACACTGTAGAAGATCAATGAACACTGCTAGATTCTTTCTTTTGTTTGACACCTACCATGACGAATGACTATTCAGTATTCACCACAACCACGCCCGTGCTTCATTCTCTCTCTTATGCACACATAAACACACCCCACCCCTTCTTCGTAATAATTCAACGCTGTGGTCCCCATAGTCCCACACCACCCAGCCATATTTACATTGAACCAAAGACAAGACAACTTCTCATCAACGCAGGAATCATACAAATAAGAATAATAATTAACAAACAGTAGTAATTATAAAATAACAAAATAATTATTAAATAAAAAAACGCGTCACTTTCACATATCATAAATGCGGGCATGCGACGTAAATACATAAGCAAAAAGACAACAGTAACAACATCCATATTGAATAACATCCAACCAAAGAGAAATCCTCTTTACACACCAATTACGATACACACAACAACACAAACCCATAAATTTAATAGGGCACTGAACTAAACACAAATATCTGTTTCCCATAAGCGAGCTACATTACATTACTGTACCATCAAGTGGAAAATTGTGCATGAGTAAGTCCGGGGGCCCCCTTCCAGTTACCTCAATCTCTCACAGCTAGTGAAAATTTTGTTCATCTGAGAAAAGGGTAACCCGCAAAGGATCAAACATGACAAGGATACAAAAAGGAGAAGTAAGATTGGGCCCCATACCAGCTGAGAAGCGTGTACTCATTTTTGGGGTCCTTATCTGGAATAATCATAATTCTCACTCAAAATAGCTCATCCCATGCTTTGGGATGAGTGCTATTTTTTCCATAGTCCTAAGACATGGACTAATGATTCACATTTCCATTATTGCACTTAATACACTGAATAGCTCCCTGTTACAAACTACTACACATGAAATACACCGACACCAGCATCTTATCTCCCAAGTTCCAAGTCAAATCACTGAGGAAGGACTTCAGACAACTATACAAGGATTTCACACCTACTTTTGCTGAATCCCCCTAACACAACCATTACCTTGTTTATTCTGCAGAATCCTTGAACAACCAGCAACAGGCCATAACTTAAAATATAAAGTACTACTTAGACATGTCGGGCTAAGAATCCTCCAACTTAAAAGGCATCAAGTCCGAGCGCTTTAGCCTTGAGTTTCAAGGATTTCAAGCAATGTATGGCATCATCGAGAAGCATCACTGGGTCCTTATCCTTCCCGCCAGGAATTATGCTTTGCAGAATGCTCAGAACATCTCGTATCTTCTCCTTTCTCATCTTCTTATTGCCGGACATGGAACCCATTTCACCAAATCCTTCATTGTTGCCGCCAGAACATCTTGATTCTGCATCATCTCCCATGGCAAAGGTCTTGTTAAGATTCAGAGAACTGGCAGTATCCATGAATTGTATGTCATCATAATAACCATCCAATAGCTTCCTCTTCTTGTTTTTCCCAGCAGAGCTTGCAACTTCTTCTGCAATTCCCTTAAAGGGGCCATGGTTATCATGAGTGGTCATTGTACTGGGAGAATGCCCTGTGCTAGTAACTTCATCATCATCATCCTCAGTGGCATAGCCATCACTGTCCGAGTAAAGCAATGCATTAATTTCTTCTGTGTCTTCATGCATCTCGCTTTCAATGCCAGTCCCCTGATTCTCATCTACTTTATCAGCCAAAATTGGCCCAGTCACATGATTCAAATTCAAATCTCTTCCAAAAGAAGGTTCATTCCCACTCAAATAGTTAGCACCATGCATTTTTGAATGCAAAGAAGCAAGGCACTCATCAGGACTCCCGAACCTAGAACTATAGATAGTAGTTTGACCACAAGCCTGGTCAATAACAAGAAACTGCTTCTGAGGGGAGCCTGATTCACCATAGGGAGCAATTTTGTCCATAAAACCTTTCACGTGATCAGCAAGGGGTTTTCCCTCAGCTGTGAAGCTAGGAACAGGAGCAAATCCGTGCCGAAACCAACCAAGGGGTTCATTAAAATGCCCTAAATGCGAATGAGGTAGTGCAGAAGAAGCCAAAGCTGGCATTGTCTCATTGCTTGAGACCATATTGATGCCACGGTTTATAACTGCAGAAATACCATCTTGCTTCCCCATATCAGGGGGTCTCGAATTGGGTGATTGCCATCCAAATTGCAGATGTGGTATCCAGGTTCCACAATCTTTTCCCATTTAATCAGAACAATCACCTAAAATTTATATAAACATATACCATATAATCAATAATTAAACAACATAAAAGACATCTTTTAAAACAAATGAATGATAGTAATGTATAATATACCTGAAGAAAAACGTCTTCAACCCAAGAACTATCCGTTACAAAAGGTTTCTTTCACGAACAAGGAAAACAACTAAAATCACCAGATTAAACCACCCAAACAGAGCAAGGCAAAACAATTACGTTACAGGCTTGAGCAACTGACGAAAATATTCAGCCTGGACAATACCCAAAAAGCAAAAATTAACATGAGTTGATATATTGTTTTGTAGATCATGTCCTGTGCACAACTGAAAGAATAAAACAGAAAATTTGGCCAATCAACCATGGATCACATACCTGGCATTCTCTGAGAGGTTGAAAGCATGCTATAACCCTAACTATAATGGTGGAGCACCCTGCTGTTCCATTCTCATGTTTCAATGCCCGAAATCTCGTTTGACCAGCTGCTTGGCACACCATAACTACTTCCCAACCCTCTTCAATTAAAAATACAAGAACCACAATCTTGCTAAGGACAAATAATCTTAATAGATTTTTTTTGGAGAAAAATATGATTTTTTTTTTTTAAAGAAAAAATCACTATCCTTCAGCTGATCTGACGGACGAAGCAAGGAAGAATAACAAAGAAACTAGATCCCATGGAAATTAAGCAATAGAAGATGTGAAAGTTTAGATCAGACGACTCAAATTACAGAATCACTTTGCAATACAGATTCAAGGAAATCCCTTTGCGGAATACATCAACAGATAGACTACGCCACCACCGCATGCTGTTCTATCCTTACCCACAAAGAAAAAGTCACCTCTACTCCTTCACCCAAACCTATTTAGCACCCTGCAATATAATTTCAACATCAGAAATCAGGCAATTATTACTCCGCTCATAAAATTAAAAAGTAAAACAACAAAAAGATTAAAACTTTTTCACGAATCCTGAACCTTCTCGGTAGGATTATTCATGGGACTCAGCTCAACCGACGCAATATATTTCCAATTATGAACTAAAGGTTAATAAAAAAAGAACAAAAATCTTGAAATTACAGAACATCAAGCTCAAAAACGAAAACTAGCCCAAAAAATTTCGAAGAATAAAGAAAAAATTTATTTCTCTACGAGCGTAGTTACAAAAAAAAAAAAAAAAAAAAAAAAAAAAATTATCCTCAGCCCAATGAACAAATCAGGAAAAAAATCACAGTATATGCATAAAAAAATGAAGAACTTACAAGATAGAGAGAAAAAGAGAAGATATGAAGATTGGAGCTGAATCCCAAAACCGAAAAGTTAGGCAGAGACAGGGAAGAAGACTGAAAAGAGAGAAGCAGGTGAGGTGAGAGAGGACCAAGAACAGAGGAACAAGCGTGAATGGCTACAGTCAAAGTAGAAAGTGGAAAGTGGAAACTCCAACACACAAGACAGCACGGAGTTGAATTATATAGAGGATGCATTGACACATATGCCCTTGATTGAAGTGCATCAAATTATTATTTATTTATTAAAACTAATTGAAAGCCAAAAGAAAAAAGAAAAAAGAAAAAAAAATAATAATAATAATAAAAAGAAATGTGAGTGTGGATTGATTCATACGTGCGCGAGTGGTTAGGAGTGCACGCAAGGTATTAAGTTTACAATGATGAATCACACGGTAGCTTCACGGTTGTTTGTGAAAGAAAAGAGAGGAGGGGTGCGTGTCCCCGTGGATGGTTGTATCATGACATGACCTTGTTAAATTTTATTTTATTTTTCTTTCAATTAACCCAAGTGTCTTATTGACCACACCCGTGGGTTAGAACTCAACCACTCAGTCTGGTTGACCTTGTCTCAGTTTCACTGGACGAATCATGTGCTGCTCTTGCCTCATATTCACATTTTGAAATGCCTATTATAGCCTCATCAATAACCATAATGGTTAACTGTAGACACAACAAGCAACAATTTGATATTATGTTTTTAGTACTGGGTCGATTTTGATCACCAAATCTTTGTTAAATGGTTTTAATCTAATTTTGTATTACCCACGCCTCGATCACTTCATGATCCTCTTATACACTCAGCCATTTGATATCGTGTTAAAGATTTAGCACTGGCGGTGGCAGCTGAAACCACTCTTTGTATTGGTGCTAGTTAATATTACATCTTTTAAAATTCTTTAACGAAAGAAAATAATTTTTTTTTTTGGATAATTAACAAAGAAAATAATTAACAAAGAGTATATATATATAGATTCTATATATGTAGCTCGCCACCAGCAACATATTCCTTATCAAGGGTCAATTTTGTTTTCTTTTGTTAGCACTGAGAGCTTCTTTCCCACTAACTTGAATTATTATATTTTTCCATACCCCACACACCTTTCTAACTTCCGGATTCATTTGAATTTTACCATCGCAAAGTTGACGCCGAATATCTACTCCAAGATCCTTTTACGGTGTTTTTAAGATCATCTTATCAAATCAACATTTAATCCATTCATCCAAACAAACACATATATTAACAATCACCATATATAATTAGGGTACAAAATGTAACGTACCCTTGTCTGCAAATTGAAGCCTAAAAGCAAGCGCATAAACATGAAATGCATATATTATGGAAAGAGCAAATGATAGAAAGAAGATTTTTGTAAGAACATGGAAGGTAGGAGATTGGAGAGGGAAGTGTAAGGAGACGATAATGGGGTCCATTAGATGGAAAAGAAGAGAAGGTATCCAATGTTTTAACAATAACAATCAATGATTTTTAGCTTGACCGTTCAAACCAGAAATTATACAGATTTAAATTGGGGACCCACTTATCAGGAAATGGTATATCATGTCTCAAACTCACTCCTCTTGACGATATATCTCTCTCGTTATTAACCATCGATGCCTAACTTGGGACACTAACCATTCTGTCACGTTTATCAAAAAAATTTATCAGACTGTCACATTAACATTAAATCTTGCCAAAATGTCATATGGCATATTTCGCTACAATGTGTAGCAAAATATGTTTGCATATAATTCGCTACACAGTGTAGCGAAATATGTCATGTCAGGCTGCACAGTCAGCAAAAATGACACGTGTCAAGCATGCAGAAATTCGCTATACTGTGTAGCGAATTATGCTTGGATTCTGTCTGCTTGACACGTGTCATTTTTGCTGACTGTGCAGCCTGACATGGCATATTTTGCTACACTGTGTAGCGAATTATAAGCAAATATATTCACTATACAGTGTAGCGAAATATGTCGCGTGGCGTTTTGACAAAATTTACTGTTGACGTGACAATCTGGTAAATTTTTTTGCCAGACGTGACGAAATGGTCCCTGTTCCAACCTAACTTTAGGGTTTGGGTTAAAAAGGTCAATAGGTATTGGTCCCGTCACGGTGGTACATTTTTTTGTGTTCTGGGAGTAGATAGCCACTTTTCTAGAAGGAAGAAAAAATATATGAAAAAAATAATCATAAAAGTAGAAATAATATGAGAAAAAAAGTTATATTTATAATTTATTTTTATTTATAATCTCTTACAATTATATTTTAATTATTAATTTTTATCAATCTAATGGTTATAATTTATTAGGTCATATTTATTAATTAATTATTATTTTTTAATAAATTATAACTATCAGTGACAAAAATTAACAGTTAAAATATAATTATAAGAGATTGTAGAGGAAAATAAATTATAAGTATATCATTTCTCATAGTATAAAAGGTCATGTTACCTTTATAATTTTTATTTATTTATGACTCTTACAAATTCAATTATATATTTTAGAGAATATATATACTTGAGAGTATATTTCTGAGAGAATAGATAATTGAGGTTGTAAAAATTATAACAAAAAATTATAAACTAACTCTTCCCTAATATAAATGTGTTGTTTTTTTTTATATTTGATAAACGTGTAGTAGCGAAAATATTTTCCCCTCACGGATTACAATTATATTTTTCATTGATGTGATACATGGATGTGCCCAAGCCATCAAAATAGTCATCAATGTGGTTGGCCCATTTCTGGGTTTGCAACTTTGATTTAGTTTCATTTGCATCGAATCTTCTCCCTAATTAACCCTATTAAATGCTTTTTCACCTCTCTTTTAAATAAAAAATTTAAAAAATCTTGATGCTGTAAATACCACCGCAACTCTAGAACTTCTCGTAATGACCAAAGAAATTGAAGATTGATTGGTTTGTTTTTTACAAATATATGATCGCAATGTTATATACTTAATAATTTCCTGCGGTTTGATTACGTGAAAGGATAATATTTTGATATCGTGTACATCATTTTCAGACAATGTAGGATAATAGGGACATATTATTCTCCTTTTACATAAGATATCTTTTCTTATGTTCTTTCACTTCGATTTTCGTATCCTACTTTTTTCTTTTTTCTTGTAATGGTGGGACCCACCTATTTTCTCTCTGTTACATAAGATAACTATCTTATGTTAAATGATATTAATAAAATCCATAATAATATCTTAACTTTTATGCTAACTGTTTCGAGCAGTGTGAGAATTCACCTTCAGAGTCGGGGTGTCAATTTGAACTGTGTACAAAAAAAAAAGGTCAGTTTCCAATATTTAAAAGTATAATTTGTGTTCGTTAATTATTAACCTGATTGATTTTATATAATTGTGAATTATTTGGACTGATTCATTGTCTTGTATATTCTTTATTTAGTTATATAATTGGATTTTAAAAATATTAGTTTAAAATAATTTGTTTGATAAATTTGTATTAAAAATTATATTGTAATGCTTAAAAATTATTTGATTTTTAAAAAACATGTCTATTTTAAAACAACATTTATATACCATTTTCCATTAAACACTATTTTGCATTACAACAAGGTTTTTTTATATATTGTTTAAAAAAGCTTAATAATTAAAATAAGGAGCTAACTTTTCTCCTGTAGTAGAAGAAAAGATTTGTTTCCAACAGAGATAATTTTCAGATGGGACCCATGGCTTAAAGGGGGGATAGACACTATTATCAATGGGTGTGTACGAGAATTTTTCAAACGGGTCCAGGGAGATCCCGTGGCAGTTTGACGAGGGACCACCACCAATGAGCTAAGATAGGTCAACCATAACAAGTGTGTCTAACATCATATCTCAACCAAAACCTTAAAGTATTGGACTCATGGGTCCATCTATTTATATCCACTTCGCTTAGCAGGCGAATCTAGGATGAGCTTATGGCGGGGGATCACCACTAATGGGCTAAGACTATACCACCATATCAAGTGGATTCAACACCACATCACAACCCAAAACCTTAAGGTATTTGGTTCATTGGTCCCTTCACTTAGTCTATTACCAACCAATGTAGGACTCATCACACTTGAATATACTAACAATCTCACCCTCAAGTGTGAAACTCGATGTTGGTATGCTCTCCCTCAACCAAGCACACAGGCCCAAAGTACTCAACCTGCCTCCTATCCAAAGACTAGCTAGCCCGAGTCCAACTCGGCTCTGATACCACTGTCACGCGGATCCAAGCGGAACCCTTGGAGGAGAACCACCACCAATGGGCTAAGGTTATACCACCATATCAAGTGAATTTGACACCATATTACAACCCAAAACCTTAAGGTATTGGGTTCATGGGTCCCTACACTTATATCCACTTTATTTAGCCTATTACCAACCAATGTGGGACTCATTACACTTGAATATTCCAACAATCTCCTTCTCAAGTGTGAAACTCACCATTGGTATACATCCCATCAATCGAGTACCCCAGGGCCAAAGTACTCAACCCGCCTCCTAGCCAAACCCCCGGCTAGCCCAAGCTCAACATAGCTCTAATACCACTGTCGGGGGGGGGGTCAAGGGAGAGCCTGTGGTGGCCTGACGGGGGACCATTATCAATGAACTAAGATAGGACACTCATAACAAGTGTGTCTGACATCACATCTTAACCCAAAATCTTAAAACATTGGAATGATGGGTTCATCCACTTATATCCACTTAACTTAGTTCACTACCAACTAATGTAAGACTCATCACATTTGAATATCACAACAGTTATACAAAAGTCTTCGTGCAAACTTTTTAACACAACTGCATATTTGAAATAATTATGCATTCATACCACTGTTTTAAAATCCGAATCGAACCAGCTGGGTCAACCTGAGTTTTGGTAATCCAGTGAAAGCACCGATTCGAGCTGGTCGTTGGATCAGTCATGCAGTTGAACTAGTTTCAACTAGTTGACTCGGCCCAGTCTCAATAAATCACGGGTCAAATGGAACCTGGCAGATCAAGTTGTTTTCTCCCTTAAATTGATTTTTTAAAAATTGGACAAAATATTTCACTTTTGATAGTGTTCGGGAATCAATTCAAGCTTATGCGAGTGAGTAGTATTATCACTTATCACTAAGCTACCCTCAATTGTTGGTCAAAGTACATCTTATAATATATTTATATAATTTAATATAAATTTAATTAAATCAATTGAACTAATAACCTAGTACCTCGACCGAATCGATGATGGCTCGAATTTTAAAATACGGATTGATACTATTATTTGAATGGATTATGATGAAAAGGAATAAAGCTTATATTCAATTTATTAGGGTGTACATAAAATGGTAGAAGTTATTATAATAATAAATAGAGTGGTTGTATCTCATTTTCCAAAATTGAGAAAAAGAAAGATAGAAGTATCGGATAGAACAAATTCAAATAATGAAATAATGTTGCATTCCGCTTCAACTATTCTTTAAATAATCAGTCTATTTCATTACGCTCAATTTCGTCTATTTTCATCAATCAAACCAAACATAACTCGAGGGTGCATCAAATAAATGGGATACAAATTAATCACCAAAATATTTGATTGAAATATTAGATAAATTCTCTGAAGCGGTTAAAATTTTAAGAATAAATCATTAATCTTTCAAATATAAGAGTATCGTCAAATTAATCTTTCAAATATTTGTGTTAACAAATAATTATTCAAAAATTAAAGTACCACCGTGTTTGTCCTGTAAGTTTTTTTTTTAAAATTAAATCAGTCCTAAGATATATTCTTTTTACCATATTCGTCCTTTTGTGTGACTACTTTAATTGTTTATATGGACAAATTTAATGACGAATTTATATCTTCGAGTGAGCAACTTAGTAAAAAAAAGTTTAATTTACTGATATAATAACACATTGATTTTTAAAAATTAATTATTTACCAAAGGATTTTAAAAACTAACATGACAATAAAATCATTTTTAAAGGATCAAATTGAAAGTTTAATAGACACCTAATTATATAACTAAGTTTATGTGCGGTTTTGCCGGCGGTAGTCGGCAATACAAAAAATCTGTGGATAAAAAATTGTGGATAAGACAACTAGTAAACTGATAACATCCCACCCTTATTTAATTTTCTGACGTATTTCCAGATCTATAAGTGATAAAATATTGCATAGATCATCAGGAAGGCTATATTGTCAAAAAAAAAAAAATTCTTACAAATTTAAAAATTACATTAAGTCTGATTAGTCATACACTTTTGATTAAAATCTGATCAGTCAGACTTAGTATAGTTGGTAAGTTTGTAAGAAAAAAAGTTTGTCAATATATAATCCTTCCATACATTATTATTTAACATTTAAAATATTATAATATTAAAATATTAATTATTTATTTATTTGATAAACATAACTTGTCTGATTTAATTTATGCCTACATAAGAATCTTGACTTAGAAATTCACAAGTACGATTCAATTACTCATTCGCACGCGGTTTTCATATGTTAACTTTATCAAGGTTATATTCATAATTTTTTATCAAACAATTAAATCTCTTATAATTATTCTATTATCATTAGATAAAAATAAAATGACAATAATTAAATTTTAATTTGATCTAATAATAATATAATAATTATTATCGAGATTCTAATAATATGATAATATGAAATTTTGATACAACTATTTTATTTTTGTGTGTGTAACTCAAAATTTGCAAGAATTGAAGGTTTGGTCTCAGCAAGACTTACACAGTCATACTTATATTAGCATAAATTACAATTAAGTTTAGTAAGTATGAAACTTGGAGGGTTTTTTACTTTTATTTTTCAATTGAGAATACTTCTAATTGTGAATTTTAATTTTCTCATTAACCGGCAATTTCAAAGGAAAGAAAACATCAAATATTACAGGGACATGCATCTAATGGGAGTTATAAAAGTTCAGAGCCAATGAGATATGGAGTGTTTTTTTTTTTTTTTTCAGCGAGAATGCTTCTCAATATGAAATTCAACTTTTTCGCTTAAGCAAAGTCTTAGGTTCAAATACCTGTGAAAGCAAAAAAATAAATTTTGGGAGAGTTAGCACCACTATGATATATTATATATATATGGCAAAATTATTTCTACAGCTTCTTTACTTATAACAATGACAGGTTTATAATTATGATTTTCTATATTTAATATTTTCATCTTTTGTATGGTTATGATTCGTATATTTAATATTTTTATGTATATATATGATAAGTATTTGACTGTTATATGTATAACAACTGTAGAAATGTAAACTTATATATATATATATAGGAGAAAAACATTTCTCCAGCAACTTAAGATAAGTTTATCTCTGACCACCCCAAAACGACGTTGTTTTGTTTATTTATTTCCTTATATTAATAGATGAGTTCGCTTTTTGTTATGTTACATAACAAGACCATTTTCCTGCACACAAATCAAGTGTGGATCCCATGCTTAAAAAAAAAAGTCAAACCAAAATCAGGATACGGTGCCGTATCCTCAAGATACGTTGCCGGATCCTTGTTGCAGGAATGAATAGTGTCATTCCTGCAACATGATTCTTATATTTCCCTTAATAGATTCACCTTTTTATGATTTATTTTTTTCTTTCTTCCTTCATTACCATTGATCCACCTTTGTACAGTTATAATTTATTAGCCGGAAGTAAAATTATCTCCGACAGCTTGAGAAACGATAAGCCGGATATATATCATTGGCTACATGACTCTACTACTAGTCGAATTTGGAAGCCTTACACAAGCAAACGTGTAAGGGCACCACAGTGATATGTTATGACTTGCTAATGTTCGTGTTAATCGAATAACATGTGAGCTTATAAGATCTTTTCCTCCTCTCAATAGCTAGTTCTGGGAGATAGAAGATTTTATTAAATCAAACAGAAACGAAATAATATTATTGGAAATTTAATTTTGAGAGATGGGATAAGATTTTATATTTATTAGGAATCAATTAAATGAAGACTTATATACTGAAAGAATTCATATACATTTATTGTTTTGCAATTTCAGGTTAAGATATTTTGCCGAGTTCATTTATTACGATGAATTATCACTTAATTTATTTATGGTAATTTAACTCATAACCGTTCAGGGATATTACTTGAAAGAGGGTAGTAAAATAGTTTTTAATATATCTTTCATTAAATTTCACTAAATAAAAAACAATTTCAAATCATTTATTAAAAAATATATTTAATATATTATTAACGTTTGTTGTATTTCTTTTCTCGCCAGCACTTTTCTAAGAGGAACATGGAACCTTAATTAGAGCCAATAAATAGAAGAACCAACAAGAGAGAGCACATATTTTAGGATTTCGACAAGGTATGGTAGCATTCATAAGAAAATACAAAAGGGTGTGACCCATGATTTTTGTCACCTGAAAGAGATCTTAAGCACAGATAAGAACATCTCTAGGCACCCAATTAGAAAAGCACTCGAGGAGCAGGCTAATTAAATTGATAAGAATATGCACATTTTCATGCCCTCTTGTTTGGAGTGGAGGGAGCAGTAAACGTGCCCAATCGAGTTCTTTCCTATCATGCCCTGTTTCCTTTTGTTGGCACTAAAACAGGTACACCTCATCCCGTTTGAGATGCAAAGCATCGTTTCCTTTACATATTAAAAAACTACTTTGGTATAGATAAGTTAATCAATAATAATAAATTAAAAGAACCCCTCTGCACGTCTGTGTGTTATTTTATCATCATGGTCACTTTTTTAATATATTACTCTTTTAGTATGATGTCAATCAGGCCAATAACACATTTGAAATTTCACGAGCATGCTTGTTGTGGACCACCTAACTAACTAGTGACAAATCCCGGCCCCATGTTGTAGATCAAGTTTCCTCAAGAATTTAGCATACTTAAATTTGTGTATTTATTATGTTCAGTAAATTAATACCCATCTTTTATTTAATATGATTCTCATTAAGTATTTTCGTTAACTGTTAATATAATGTCAAATATAAATTATAAATAACATTTAGTAAATAATCAACATCTTACCGTGTTATATTCATCATGTATAGTACCCTAACAATTTCCTTTATAATGTGTTAATTAGTTATTAGTTTAATATTACACTATATGTTCAACATACTAAATTTATACAATAATATATCTCTCCTAGCATCCTAGCTAATTGGTTACTCACTACCCACCAAAAGGAAGAAAAAGGGATAAGCTTCTGTGCTAGGCACAACATAACACGTGCCATTAGGGTTATATTTTAGCAGTGGACCAGTGTCATGTTCAATTTCATGTATGAAGGACAATATATGATTTCAGTATTCCCATTCTCTTCTCTCTCTCTCTCTCCTCCCTTGTTCTCTCCCTCCTTCATTGGACTGTTTCAATGTGATGAAAGCATGGTTCGAGACAAATAATTGCTGATGTTTAATTATGAAAAGCATACGCAGTTAATTATTCATGTTCTTCCATTGACTATATCAACACGTCACATAAGCAATTTTAAGTAAGTAAATGCATATTACGACAAAAAAGAGGTCCGCAAGGGAGGCAGGATTAACCAAATTATTTTTTGTTTCTTTCTTTTTTGATCCCATCACACTCTCAAGTTTTGGATAACATCAGGAATCCGCAAATTTAAAATAAAATTTTCTTCTTATTTGTATTTTCAAGTGTCCTCTACACCATATAATCCACTTTAATATTGCGTGTTTAAAAAATAATCCTTCCCTTCCAGTTAGACTTTTTAAATATATTTCGTCAAATAAAAATGTTTTTAATAATTTGTGATATTTTAAATCATTTTAAATGTCAAAATAACTACAGATTATTCTCATATTTCCTCTTTCATTCACGACAATTTATAAAATATTGTCATTATAAATTTCTCTGTGCCATGGTTATTAGCATCAATCTATTCATAGTCATTTTTGGAAATGTTATTGTAAAAATTGTTCACTATTTGACTTAATTTTTAGTTTTAAATAGAACTTAAATTTTCAAAGTAAACCATAGAAGTTAACTGTAAAATGAACTTAAGAAAACCAGAGTAGGGGAGACAAAGTATAATATCTTTTTCCCCGTTGTATTTACCTAGCTAGTAGAATCAGAAGAACGGCAAAAGAGAAAGAAGTGGAAGATGTATAAAAATAAATAAATAAAGAAGAAGAAGGGAAAAAAAAATAAAAAACAGAAAATAAAGATGGGGAGGGGAGAAAAAGAAGAAAAGTAAAGACGTGCTCTACAAGATTAGGAAAGAAAGTGGTTTGTTTATGGCGTAGATATATAAACAAGGTCTTCCATGTTTTCTGCCACTAATGTTTGTGTTTATCATGTTCAAAGCAAAACATTCGCATCCCACGATCGCACTTGGCAAGAAAACCAACTGGGGGTCACAAACAATAGATTTAATATAATAAGTTGAAGCATATAAAAGAGGAAACAATCACAAACCCATTTGGTTTTTATTCTATATGAACATTATCTTTTACAATTTTTATAATAAGAATATGTATGAATTTTTTTTTCCTTTTAAAAGTTTTAAAACCTTTACCTAATACACGGGTCCATGATTAATTAGTTATACTTAATGACTAACATATATAACTCGCGTGATCAATGCGCATTGGATGCACGAGGATGTGACACATATCAGGCTGGCATTGACTGAGATAAGAAGTGTTTTTTTTTCCCCTTAACTTTAAGTCTCCTTTCCCACTCAAAAAAACACAAAGAAAGAAGGAAATAATAGGTGAAGAAAAAAGAGCGAGTATTATTTTGCTTTGCTTTTTGAAAGGGCCATTGCCCATTAAGATGCATTCGAGTTTGGTGGGGGAATGTGGGACCTACGACCATGGAGCCATTTGGTTGTGGATTCTCCAACAAAAACATCCACGCTTGGAAAGCTAAAACAACGCCCTCTCCATCCACCACCCCGCACTAAAAAGCTTAGTGTGTTTTCCTTTTTAAAAATACCCCAAACCAATGCAAAGTTTAGACCAAAAGGCTGGGTATAATCCTTGCTCCCTTCTTCCCTTATTTTATATGCTAAATATCATCCACTTTCTTAGACTTTTATCCCACCCAAACCTTTTTTTTTAATGTGAACATTTTCTTTGTTGTTGGGCGTACTCACGGAGCTAATGGCAAGGAGAGACCGCCAATCATGGGCCAAGTGAGCAGCAACATTAAGTGAGCTTGGAACATCACAATCAAATCCAAAACTTTAAGACATTAGGTGCATGGATCTTTCCATTTATATGGTGCTTACTTAGTACATTCTTAACCAATGTGAAACTTTTTTCACTCAATCATTTACATTTAGATTCCTCAACATTCTTTTCCTCGATAAGGAAAAGGTTGATTAGAACTTTCAATCCTCTTCATATATATTTTATATAAAAAAACAATTTCGTTGCTTTTTCTTTTAATGGGAATGTATGGAAGCTGCTTAAAAATAAAAAACTGGTCGATTAAGCAATTATTTCTTTAGGTTTTTGGTTAGGTTTAATATTTTCATCATCAATGCACGTGTGACTGGCATATATATGCTTGTGATTTTCAAGACAATTTCATATTTCATTTACGTCCTCTTCTCCCAATGAATTTAAAATATAAGAGTTTATTTACACATTCTCATAAATCTTAATCCTCTGTTTCTAAATAAAATTTCAAATTATTTTTTTCAAAATAGCAAAATGCTCACAATATGCAAAAATACATATTGCTTTCACCCAATTTCTCTATTTATATAGCTGAGTATCTACTTTCTTAAATATTAAAAATCAGTTATTTATTTTGAATATATCTTTGCTTAAATTGGAGATCAACATATAGCAGTAGTGCTTGAACATAATTGAGATAGGTTGTTGTGTGTATCAAATATCAATGTATCCCTTAGATGGCAAGAAAAGAAAGGATACTTGATAAGATAATCTTAAACATGCGATGTTACAGACAATAACTTCACATCTCTTCCACGCCATGAGTGAGGCATTGAAGTGGTGGTAGAGTTTCCCTTTTGCGAAGAATCATACGGTTTTTGAAATATTTGAATACAAGGGTGGTTATAATCATGTCAGCCCCGATTTCCTTGAATTGTTACGCACTAAGAATCCATCCATTATTTTTTTGGCAAGTCAACCCACAATAGTATTTACATATGTATATAAGACTTTGAGATTCCACTATTAGAGGCATTCCAAAAATTATTTTTTTTCTTACACGTATTTTCTTTTTCAGAAAGGGACTGTAAAAAAATAAGGGGGTGGAACTTGGAAGAGAGTTAGGAACGTAAGTGCTTGACAACATAATATATAATAATTTGTTTATTTTGCTCTATTATCAAATACAAATAATTTTAACCTCAAGGGATGATACAACTGGAAACTGAGTTGTGCCCAAGGAACATATTGTTGGAGTTGAAAAATCTGTAATTCAAATTCTAGGCGAAACAACTTTGGCCAATGGCAAAAACCCTAATGGTGCGTTTGCTTGAGGGAAAATTTTATGAATAATAGGGAAATGATATACGTAGGAAAATGGGTGGAAAGTGAGTTTGGTAGGGAAATGTTAAAAAAAGTTGTTTGGTTGGAAAATATTTTACCGGGTAAATTAGGTAACAATTATAAAGTCTATGTTTGGATGTAAGTAAAATATAGATGGGAAAGAAGGTTGATATTACAAATCAATCAGGCATTCTATCTTCAAGAAATGAAAAATATAACAGCATATCTTCAAGAAACAAAATGTTAAGGGGGTACGCTGGTCATCTGCAGCTTGGACAATGGTGAAGATATCTAGATAAGTCGCAAACCCACATAAGAAGTGGGATTATTTGGACGGGTTTTTGGTTACAGATAGACTTGCAAATATGAAGATCTAGGGAAATGATTTAGGTAGCATGGTATGTGTTAAGAGTGTTAGTGTTAATAGTGTAGAAGTCCCACATTGAGTGTGTCTCTTTGTATTCTTCAATTGGTTTGCTATATAATAGCACCAATGTTGTGTAGTTTAATACAACAAGGATTACTATCGTTTCCTCTTGTATCTATAATATTTAACATGGTATCTAGAGCCTAACAAGAGGAATCTTAATCCGTTTAACTTAGTTCTATTTTCCATAATTTCAATATGGTTATAGAGAGATATCACCCTCCTTGAGGGATTCCCGTTGCTATTTCTTTTTCGGGTTTTTCTTAGTATGCTCTGTGACTGCAGCTTAGACTGATCTGTCACATCAGAAAAGAATGATCCTTGGAAAGTTGTTGGGTTGACCACCGTTGACCGCGTCGTCCACCGTTGACAGTCGTCTCTGGCGACTTTTCCGATGACTTTCCGGCGACTTTTTCGGCGATCCACCACCGTCTCCGACGACTTTTTCGATTCCGCGAAGCTTTGTTTTTCTTTAATTTTCTTTCTTCCCAAGATGGAGTATTTATACTATTCATCATCCATCTTGAGGGGGAGCACTGTCCAAGTTGTTGATGTTGTCTCTGCTGATGTTAATTCTGACACCGAAGTTCCTCTTGAGGGGGAGCACTGTCCATGTTGCTGATGGTCATTCCAGCACAATTGTCTTTGCCGATGATAATTCCGGCACTGTTTAGAAGTTCCTCTTGAGGGGGAGCACTGTCCATGTTGCTGATGGTCATTCCAGCACAATTGTCTTTGCCGATGGTCATTCCAGCACAATTGTCTTTGCCGATGATAATTCCGGCACTGTTTAGAAGTTCCTCTTGAGGGGGAGCACCGTCCATGTTGCTGATGGTCATTCCAGCACAATTGTCTTTGTCGATGATCATTCTGGAATCTTCCATGTTGATGTTCATTTCGACGCCATTTTTAGCACATTGTTGATTTTTGGTTTCTCATTTAGGAGATTTATTTTGATGTTATGTTACTTGGTTTTTCTTATAATAAGCTTGTAGCATAGTCAAGGGTAAACCACGGCTGCTCACCAACTGTTAAATGAAATGTATGAGAGGGATCTTGATGCTGATGTCCTGGTCAGCTCAGTTGTCTTTGCCGATGATAATTTCGGCACCATCCATGCTCTGATGTCCATTCCAGCACTGTCTCTTTATCAGCTCTTCAGACTGATGGTCATTCCAATTGATTTGTTGTACTTAGTCATTTCATTTCGTTGATGTAGCATTGTTGTTTTTGGTTCCTAATGGGAGTATTATTTATGTATCAAGCTTGTAGCATATGATCTATATGCTACAGCTTGAGGGGGAGTGTTAAGAGTGTTAGTGTTAATAGTGTAAAAGTCCCACATTGAGTGTGTCTCTTTGTATTCTTCAATTGGTTTGCTATATAATAGCACCAATGTTGTGTAGTTTAATAAAACAAGGATTACTATCGTTTCCTCTTGTATCTATAATATTTAACAGTATGAAACCGGTTCAACCAAACATGGTTGTCCAACAATCTCACTCTCAATTTATCCATCTATTTCAACAAATTCCACGAACCAAATGCCCCCTAAGGCTTTATGCCACGAAGGGAATTAGTCTCATCCAAATATGTGACTAACATCTTGAAAAAAAAAACAAATAATTTTGTAGGTGATAGTATCTTAAAATTTGTCACTGCTTCCTTATGTAATTTATCTTTGTAGTTAATTATATTGAGCTTTTAAGTAAACATACACCACTTACATAGCACATATTATAAAATTAGTAAATGTAGGAAGCAACTATCTAAAATCAGATATAGTGGTGTTCATAATCACATACTTAACACGTACGTTATATAATATGATAAAAAAATCTCTCTCTCGATAGATAAGAATTATGGTAGACAATTTGGTACGGCATTCAATAATTAGATGTACATAAATATTCAAACAAAGTTACATTAAATTGGACATATCACGTTGTAAGGAAGTATTATATTGTCAGTGCAAGAGATATGTTTCTCCGAGGCACAAGAATTGGTCTAACGGTGAGAGATTTGGGTAGGTTGTGTTAAATTATGTATTCAATTTTTATCAATATATCCAAAAAGAAAAAAGAAAAAGATGTGTTTCCCCTTTTTTCCCGATGGCCGGAAAGAAGATGTGGTTTTTGACGCACAGTAATTTCGAATCAATACATATGCCAAAAGAAAACGAAAATTCCAATCACACGTGCGATGCTACTTAATGCAATGTGGTGGATGTATTGTGGAACTCATTTTGAGGTTATTATTAATATAGCAATGTCTTTGGCAAATGTAGTGGAGAACACATTATTTTCAGGTACTAATGAACAAGGACTTAATGAGTTGCACCGTGTGACCATTTCTGCCCAATAATATGGGCACTGCCAATTCCACTAATAATTCCCTACGAACCTACTTTACACTACCACTTTTTAATATTTTCAAGCTTAAAAATCCAATTCTTCATTAGCCGTATATTGTTATAGGATGTTGTATGGATCACGCCTGTAGTGACAAATATGGATGAAGAAATTTCTTTGAGTGATTGGTTTCGACGTTAGTGTGGTGAATCTGGCGTGTATAAAATGATTGGTGAATCTTCATATAACAATTTAAGTTTTTGAATAAGATGATTATGAAATAACAAGTTCGATCAGTATTGTCTTTCATTTTTTAGTAGAATTAAATTAACACAGACACGGACATGGTACATTATTCATATTTTAAGTCCAAATAACTTTTACATGAGAGAGTGTTTTAAAAAGATTTAATATAAAAAACTATTGAAGACTCGTCTAGGCGAGATAGTTACTTTATCATGACATTCAACTACAGTAACGAGTAGAAGCACTAGGAAACGAAAAAGTTGCCAGACCATATGTTACCTGTCAATCCAGGCCAAAATAGTAGTTATGTATATGATTAATTATTATTATATTTTTAATAGATTGATTAACAAAATTAATGCTGTAATTTGATGCCGTACGCATTCAAATATAATAATGTCATTCCCCTTACACAGCCATTATTAAATTTAATTACCAGGTGGAAAACTAGAAGAGAGGAAAAAAATAATAGAGAAAAAGGAAAGAAAATCTTTCAATCCCTGATCACTAAATCAGTAAATCTAGGATAAAGTCAGAAGTAGCAAACTTTAGTAAGAAAAGCGTCACACGCGAATTCACAGAACTTTTTTAATCAACACACGCCGTCTTACATATTTCTCTCTTATTTAGCTGTGGCAACGCAATTTCAGACTTGCTGTCTCACTCTCACTCATCTCCTGCTCCTCGCACGTGGCTTCAGAGACAAGCGTGAAAACTTTTAATAAATATGATCCTAAAAATGGATTATTAATTACTTATTAAATATTGTTTATAATAAATATTTAATTTTTTTGTTAAAAATAACTCTTGGTTAAGAAAATACATGAGGAGCATCGTATTCAGTAAAAAATAAAAGCGCACCGCAACAGTATCAACGTCGGGATCTCATGCATTAGCGCATGCTTTTGGCTCGTGGATCCAGAAGACTCTGATATTGGGTCAAACTATACTTATTACAATAACAAAGCTATATGTAAAATGTGACTTGCTCTGATTGGTTCAAGACTTCAATAATCAAGTACCATATGACCCATGCTCTTGCTATGCATCCTCCCCGCCAATTGCAATGTACGGTCACCGCTGAAGCTGAGAATAGTAGGTAAGAATAGCCTGTTAGGTTTGGTTTTCGCTAATGCTAATGCGATCGCACCAAATCCCAATGAAATACCGACGCGTGTCCAACTGTTAGTCCGCACAGCAACCACACCACCAATTTCGGATATCTGATGCTCCTTTTGCATATTTTGCGCTCATGCTGTATCGATCATGTGACACGTCACAGAACTTACTGTCACTTAATTGTGAATTTGAAGAGCTGTATTGTATTATCATGGAACTAGGGATTGCAAATAAGTTAGCACGTGAGTTATTTAAGACAGATAATTACTCGACGAATTAAGTGTACGAAGAGGAGAGTTATATTGATAAATTTCTTTTAATAAATTTACAAATTAAATTACGTCTAACCGATAATACTCTATTCAAAAATATATTATTAGTCAGATATAATATAGTAAAATTTATGTTTTCTTAAAGGATTCGTTTTTTCTGCGGTTACTGCATATAAGTTGTCTGCAGTAAGTCAATACGACGTCGTTTTGGAACGGAAATCATGGTGTTTTTGTAATTTTAACTTATTTTAGGGTTATAATAGTCTTTATATTTATAATTTTTAAGATTTCAATACCAAAACGACGTCGTTCTGGGAATAAATGTAGATAACTTCTCTGTATTAACTGTGAAAAGATTTTTCCCTTTCTTAAATTTGATAAACCAACTTAATGATACAGATTTTAGACAATAGGAGTTTTTCCTCATTCTTTCTTGAATATCCAATCAATTCAAAAATTACGTCTATAAGAACATATTTGATGTAATGTATAAGGCATCATAATATAAGTTTATATTAATATGTTACGATATTTTTAGTTATTTGGGTATGATCATTATATAGTATAAACCAATATTATTAAAATCGGCGTTATTGGCCCGGTCGAGGTACCGGATCACTGGTTCAACCATATGATCCAGTGATTATTGTAAATTTATAATTTATATTAAAACATTTATAACATACTCAAATAGCTGAAAAAGATAATATAAATTCTAAATATTTTAATATAAAAATAATAAATCACATATTATTGTCCAATAAAGGATCAAACAAACATATATAGCTTGTGATACTGGTGTTTCAGGTTCAGTAAACGGCATCTCTAATTATAAATCAAATCAAAATTATCTGCATAGCGCATAATTGAAATAATATTAGTATTGTATGTATATAACCTATATAAGTCAATAAGTAACAGATCATTCAAATATGTTAATTATGATTTGTTTTAAAATAAACTGGGTCGGGTCGCACCGAAACCAATGCATGCCCGATTTGCTGATTCACTCGGATCGGTTCCCGAGTCGACATGGCTGAGTCGGTCTGAGATTTTTAACAATGGTATAAACTTATACAACAAAATTCCTTAATACATTAAAATGATATATAATTTAAATAATATTTCTTGTGTGTATTTGAGTTAAAAAGAGGGCATCTACTTATTTAATGAAAAATGTCTTAAATATTTATGTCATTTAATTTTGGGAAAAGTATTTCTCCAGCCACCGGAGATAAAGTTATCTCCGGCGAGCTCAAAACGACGTCGTTTTGGGTTATAAAATTAAAAAATTATAATGATAAAGACTAATATAACCATGCAATATATTATAATTACAAAAATACATTGTTTTTCGTCTTAAAACGACGTCGTTTTGGGCTCACCGAAGATAACTTATCTCCATTGACTGGAGAAATCCTTTACCCTTTAATTTTTGAGGAAGGATCCGTTTGTAATATTTTTTTACAAATTATAATAAGTATGAGCGATCATATACTCTTGATTGAAGTATGACCGGTCATACTTAGTGTAATTTATAAGAGTTTGTAAACAAAAAATTTGTAAATATAACCTCTCTTACTTTTTTCATAAAATAGAAACTGAGTAAAATTGATCATTAAATTAAGTGATGTTATTTTAGATAAATCAAACATTCATGGGTACGTAATATTATGATTGATAATTTACTTATGTTTAAAAAAATATTATACTTTAAAATGAAAACGTGTGAGGGAGTATAAATTATGTATGAAATTTTATAAATTTCATCAACTCAATAAAATACTTTGAAATTATTTGTTAGATTGTTTCGGAATGATAATTTTACACCCAATATTAGTATTATACCTATTATTAGGCGTTGATTTTACTTGTATCTAATGATCATAATTTATTAATAATTTGAACTATTATAATTTGTCGGACAAAGGTCTCACTCTCACCTTTAATATTGTAGGAAAATTCATTCGTCACTTGCTTATTATAAATCAGGATATTCCCATTAGCTACAAGTATGTTCTTTTTGCTTTGATGTCATCACCCTCCCAAGTTCCTAATTAAATTAAGCACTAGAGTCTTTGTTCTTATATCCCACCCGTCGTGTACTTCAGTACTTGTACTATATACTATAGTCATACCTTGACAAATTCAAAGCTGGAGAGGACAAAACAAAAAACAAAAAGTAAACGAAACACAAACTTTGTTAAAATTAATTGCACTATCAACTTTTATTTTGAAATGAGTTCCAATTAAATAATAATCTTGAAACTTGACTCGTTAAAACTTAAAACTCTCAGGCCGACAAAATAAACTCGATTTGTAATTTAGTATCTAGCCAAACCTGAGCCCATAGCTGAATGAAGAGAGTGGGCCAGTTTGTTGAGTTACGTAAAGAATTGGGATAGTTGAACCAAACCAAGTAGCAGCAATATTTGATATTTGTTGATCACGCGTGCTGTGCAACACGAAGTGAATTCCCGAGAGAGAGAGAGAGAGTACACAAAGTTACGTACCCCAAGAATACGGAAGAAAATATCGATTATAATTTAGATTCCTTCCCCATTTCCCACTCCATAGTCAACCCATATTATCATATATAAAGGGGTCACCCATTCCCTATTTTCTAGTCAAAACATTGTTTTACAGATACAGCATTGTATAGTGTGCTCAATTTACATTTTTCGTGTTTTTTTAACATTAAAGTAAACCTCACGTTACCAACAACAACCAAGCAATGAACGATGCTTCCTGCCTATGTCCGTAAAGCTTTTGGGTCCGATTTTGGGTCAATCAGTTCGTAGCCTTTGATTGGTGGCTCTATGGATTGTCATGGGTCATGGTGCTTGTATTGGCACTGGCGGTACATACTTACATAACATAAAGTAGATGCCTGAATGGTCCATTATGAGAACCCCCACTCACGGTTCAAATGTTGGGCCATTATTGTTGGGTTTTAGGTTTTTTTTCTAAATAGTTGATATATAGATATATGGGGTCCAAAATCCCATCCAGAGAGGCCTCATGATTCATACTCTTTTGCATAAGTTTTTCTTCTCCCTATTGGCCTAGGGGATTCCTTCACTTGAGTTTTATCTATCAATCTATCTATTTTTCATTTTTTTTGGTAAGGATTTCATCTAAATATATTTGTTATTGAAACAACTCATTTTTTTATCATCTAAATTGAAATTAAAATAGTGGAGAAAAATATAGTTAAAGTTGAAAGCATTATCAGAGCTCGCAAAAAATATTGAGTTGAGATTTCATTCATGGCTTGAACACTTGGATATAGTAACTTCTTATAGTTTATGTTTATAATTCACACAAACATCTTATTCTAAATCATGTAGCAGTTCGTAATGTATCATTTAAATAATCAATTTACAATAACGATAAATGTTTTAAAATATAAGAAAATTAAAAATATAATATAAAAATAAATAAAAAGTGTATAAATATAAATACATAGACAAGATTAATAATTACAGAAATATAAATTTTAATTATATAAGCAGATAAGATAAATTAAAATGTACAAAAATATAAATTAATAAGTATATATACACACACACACACACATATATATATATATCAGATTACTAATAATGAGCTAAAACATAAATTGCACAAATATAAATTAATATATATATATATCTATGTATGTATGTATCTATATATATATATGTGTGTGTGTGCAAATAAAATTAATTATCATGTGTAGAAATATGAAATTAATAAATATATAGATGTACAAAATTAATTATTACATGTTGAAGTTACAATAATATAAATCAATAAATATATACATATATAAAATTAATTATAACATGGAAAAATATAAATTAATAAATATATGCATATTGCATAAATATATAAGCACGTCACAGCCAACTATATTCAAACCATGTCTTGACTTACTGGTAAATCATATGCAGAAAGGAAGCAATCCATGTAATTAATGGATAGAATCATAGAAGTGCAGAGAGAGGACCAATGCGAAATGAGATTTGACCTACAAAACAAAAAACAAAAACTGTTGAGATATATAGTCTCACATTAGTTGTATGAGTAACTAATATGGTCTTTATAAGGCCTTGGACACTCCCACCCTTTGAGATAGCTTTTGGGGTGGTGTATTCCAATGTTCTTTACATAGTATCAGAGCCTCGTATCCCAGGTTCAAAACTTCGCTGCCCCCCACTTTCTCTTAGTTGTATGAGTAACTAATATATTTATAAGACCTTGGGCACTCCCATCTTTTGGTGTATCCCAAGTTTCTTTACAAAAGCAATTAAATTAAGGTAAGATGCATTTTTTTTAACAGACTCAATTATGCCTTTGAGAACATTGCCTTTTTCCTAAGCTAAGATGGATTCTTGGAATGACACGATAATTTTTGCATAAATCAGAACTTAGAACCCTCAATGAAGCCCAACTATTTGCATTAAATCATATAGAGGCCAGCGCTCAATTTTATTTTAAACAATGGGGAAAATAGAAGGGATAACTACCAATCACCAAGAAGGTATTCAAAGCAGTACAATTAATGGCGTTTGGCGTGCTACTGCAATTATGAAACGAAGACAACTGAGAAAATGAAACTCGTGGAGTAAGTAACAATTATTGTGTGTTGTTGGAATAAGAGGTTTCTTCTGTTTCATACCATTAAATATACAACACATCATTTATATGGTTTATTACTCCCTATTTAAAAATATACATCCTTTATATGAAAAAATGGTCATATTATTTAATTACAGCCACTCGTTAATAACAATATAAGATAGAAAAAAATGTATAATTTTTTAAATGAGTGAATGCGATCAAATAACATAACTATTTTTTACACGAGAGAATCCAAATTCATCTTTTATCAGTTTTCGACTTAAGTAACTCAAAGTTCAATAATAAGTGAAGTCTACAAAATTTTTATGAAGTTTCACTTACTATTGAAAAACAAAAAGTGGTACGCCTACATCCAGATACCACCATATAAAATTTAAATTTTAATAGACATAAAATACAATAAGTTTACTTTTACTTTATTATCAGTATACATTTTTCTTTATTATTTAAGTAACTATTATTAAATAATAACGTAAAAAAAAAACGTTATATGTTTGCGTGCATAAAAGTTTAAATTTAATCTATTGCTGATATATAATTTTTATGTTACAAAAGTTAGACTTAGATAGTAATTGTGATAATTAATTACAGAAAGTTTTAATAAATTTAATTATTTAATATATAAAGAGATGATAAGGCAAAATAAATTTACTTGAGTTAAAATTAAATTCAAATATAAAATGTAGCTAATTGAACTTGGATCGAACAAATGTGTGCGATGTGACAGCATAATTGTATAGAAATAAAGATATGACTACAAGGGTCATCAATGGTGATTCATGCTGTAGTTAAGATTCAAGTTTTGGTCCATTTACGACTCAGCTGGAAGATAAACAGTTTTTCATTTTAGTACATTTCTTCTAGCCTAACAGTTGGTGCATGCGGAACAATGATGTTATCAATAATAAAGCAATGGTCTAACGGTCAAAGCGTCACATTGAATTGCTAATAAAGCTCGTATGCAGTAAAGTAGAATCTGCTTGATAACAGAACAATATAGAATTTTTTAGAAACTTTTTCAGAATCTGAACATGAAGCTAATTTTATAACTAATAGCATAAAGATAATGACTTAAAATATTTCCCGCAAATGTACCTTAAGCTAGTAGCTCTGCCATTTTTTTTGGTCTATTTTCCTCCCTCATTTTAAAAGTAGAACAAAATTAAACGAATGAAAAACTCTGAATGTGTACTTACACAAACAATAACTAATCCTTATTCCTCTCCCCCCTTCAGTTTCTCAGTTTTCTCGCTGTTAAGAGATCTAAAATATTTAACAGCTGGTGATTACTCACTTCATGCAAAGAGCATGCAATGCATGGACCATTCATTTGATCACCCATCTTTCACTCATGACCCACCTTATAGTTTTGGTATCCTTTACCCTCAGCTCAGCTCAGGTCTTTTTTTTTTTTTTTAAAGAAAGAAAAAGAAAAAGAAAATTATTTGTAGCTATCTCTTCTTGACTCATTTTGGTATTTTTACTTTGTGGGGGGCACTTTCCATAAAACACTCATAATGTCCTTTTCTGGAAAAGCATCCTATGGATGATGGTAAAAATCCCAATCCACATCATTCTACAATAGCTCTGCTCCACAGGTTTTGTTTAGTTTCCTTCTTTTGGCATCTGGGGTATTATGTGATGAATTTGCACAAGAACCAGCATCTGTTTCATCACTTTTGTAGCTGAAGCATAAAACATCCAACACACCTATTGGGCTTTGCGGCACACAAGGGACAGAAACACTTGAATCATTGGCAGAGTTACTGTTTGATGACAGCTCCCGGATCATGTTAACACACTTCAATAATCTCTCCTGCCAAAACCCCAAAAACACAATGTTAATATCAATTAAACAACCATCATCAATTAATTTGATTAATTGCAAGTAATGAAATCAAAATGATCATGACAAAAAGTAAAACCATCATTTATATTCACTTTTTTTTCCTTGTCATTGGACCACCATCTCTACCTTTTCTACATATTGAATCAGAACAGAAATTGTTTTCCCAGTGTCAATTGTTTTGGTTCCCCCCACAACTGATATAGCCACTGCTGCTGCAATCTCAGATGGTTTGAATTCCAAGAAGTCAATCCCTGCATTGAATTCACAACATCTAAATTATCATCTCTGAATCCTCCCATCCATAATTATTATTACTTTGGGCAATGAATTCAGGGAGGAAAACAGACGGGTACCTTTTACAGTGCTGAGTATAAGTTGGATGGATTGCAAAATTGAAGATCTTAATGAATTTTGATCATCATTGATCTTGCAAAGGAAATAATCAATGAAGGAGAAAGGAGTAATTGGTTGCATTCTCCACTTCAATGTGCTCAGTACAAGGAGCTCCATTCTCTGTATGGTTTTAGCTTCAAATACAAACCTGGATTCACCCACCTGAAGTAAAGACAACGCATCAGCACATGCAAAAATTGATACATTGATTTAACAAGTACCAAGCATTGAAAAGAAGATAATTTCTTACCTGCAAATCAAGACACGGAGGAACTTCAGTCTCTTCTATTTTGGCTGCAAGAGATAAACACGCCACAGCCATCAATTGCATTGTCCAAGCTCTTCCCTTCTGCGAGTGAAAAGACTAGATCATAACCACTAGAGAACATTGAAACATAAAAAAAAGGATTTTTTTTTTCCTTCTCTTCATTCCTTGACTTACTGGTAATTCATATGCAGAAAGAAAGCGGTCCAAGTAATTTATGGATAGATATGCACAGAGAGGACCAAAACCAAAATGCGATCGGACCTATAAAACAAGGGTATTGGTTCGTTAGTTAGGTCATAGCAAAAAGGTCAATCCTCATATCAAGCCAAATCCAGTTTGTTAGAGCAAAACTGAAATGTGAGTCTAGTTTAGAACATCTTAAAATGGATGAAAAAAAAGAATTCCATTCAGAATATCCAAGGAGAATCCAAGCAGCCCAAAAATTACCAATGTAATCATCATCAAACACTGAATGATGTACGGAACTGTTATAATGAGTTCATTAACTCACTGCTCAGATTTCATTTCAGACCATCAAAAGCAAACACAATGATTTCAGAAACAACCCATTTTTTCACAAGCAAAAACATTAAAATGAACATGCTTGAGAAAGATTAGAGTTTGGGCTCATTAAAGAGCATATAAAACCAAACTCACTCTTGAACCCACCTTTTCAATCCAATCAATGGCCTCTTTTCTGGCCCCTAAGTCCAAATCCCCACTCTGTAGCCTATTAAAGTAACCGGCACCAGGCCAGTGTTGGCTTTCCTTTTCCACCATCAACGCCAAGCACTCATCACTCTGCACTGGCAACTCATCTGGGTAACCAAAGTCATCGCTCCTTCCATGATGGTACCTAGGACGCCACGAATCCTCGTACACATCCATCGTACCCCCATAATGACTATCGTCGAAAACACTGCTGTCCTCTGCACAAAGGAGGCTTGAAACACAATCAAAACTGGGTGCCATTGCAGTACCTTAAAAAAATCTCCCTCCTTCCAATTGCAGAGAACAAGCAAAAAAATGAAGCTTTTTTTTTTTTAAGATTATAGATGGGGTCTGTGTTTCAGACACAATAGTTGTAGGTGTAGTATGATGGAGTTATTGAAATGATTAAAAGGAACAAATAACAATCTATGAAAACAAGAACAAAATCACTATAGAAACCACACAGTCCTTTGTTTCTCTCTGCCGATACTCTCTCACTCTTTCAAACTTTGGCTGAAAAGACTGCCGCAGGATAGAGGCTTATGAAGGAAACGAACGCCCCTTTTTAGGGTAAAAGGCTGAGAGAGAGAGAGAGAGTGGGGTTGGGGACAGTGTTGTATATGTAAAATTCATACAAAACAAGAAAGTGCAATTACTATTTTGTAATCATATTGCGAGATAGACACGGATACTGAGAGAGGGAGAGACACTCCGTAATTAATGAAAATAAGAACAAACAGAATTAATAACAAAAAAATAAGAGAAAATAATAAACATATTTATGTGAATATTTATTAGAAGAGAAACGTTGGAAGGTGTACCTGAAATATTTAGGAGAATATAAATCAATTTTAACGTGTCTGCATAATTTGCGGATAGTCACCAATTTCTCAACCCATCGTCGCATCTAATCCCAATTAGATCTTACTCTATTTTGGCATGTAAATATTTATAGCTCAGCACATTAATTTTACCCCCAAAAAAAATCCTTTAAATTCGCTCAACATAATAAAGTACGAGCGCCAATTATGTCTTACCTTCTTTCTTTTCTTTTTTCGGTTGCCGATTAACCCGAAAGTAACATTTATAATAATGCAATTTCCAAATATACAGAGCGTCGCCACTGTTGGTCAATACAAAACGGACATCCCTCTAATAAACTACAAACTTTCCTAACAAATACCTTTTTTTTTATGTATTGAAATTTCACACGGTGTAAAAAAATAATAATAAAATAAATAAATAAAGAATCGATTCAACCTGAAAATTTAAGTTATTATGTAAGAATTTTTTTAATAATTTATGTTATTCTCTAACACATTTTTTCATATAAAAATCCTTTAGACTTGAAGCGTGAATATTGTCCATGCTTAATTTTTAGTTTATCTTTTGTTTTGTTTAATTCGACTAAAAAATGGAACGGTAAGAATCGAATACGCTTAATCACTTAGTCACTACTGAAACTCAGATACTATATATAAAAACAATTAAATTCAAAGACATAAACTATTGGATAAAAACTTTTTTAATGATTTATATTATTCTCTGACAAAAAGAATACAATTGAAAAATGTTATAAACCTTTTTTTCACTCTTGTGGATGTTTTGTTGGGGGAATTTTTTGAAAAAGTGATAATGATAATCATATTTATCCACATTTGATATAAGATTTCTGAAATTTATTCTGAAAATTTGATTTTTTTGAAATTTTGTTTTCTCAGGTGCTGCAAAAATTTTACATTTTTTAGGAACAAAATCTCATTAATATTTCAACCTATTAAATAATTTTTTGATAATATTTTAAAAATAATAATTTTTCAAATTATTATTTCCGGTATAAAAAATTATCCTCCCCCTGATCAACGAGAAGGGTTAAAGGTTGGTAATATTAATAGACTAATTGCAATGACAACTGTGGGTTATGGTTATAAATGGAAAACAAGGAAAAAAAGGGCAAAAGAGTAAAAGTGGAAGGGAGAAAGAAGAGGGACCAATGGTACGTGCAGAGTGTGTTGTTTTCTCCCGTGTCGACGCGTGTGCTCCGCTGACATGAACGAAAGCGTCCGTTGCATTCTCATGTCACTTTTCTGTACTACGGACTACTAGCTGTCATTTCCCTCCACCCTTCCCCGCCAAATATGAACGTTTATTCAATTTAATATTTTTGTTTTACTACATATTCAATTTAAGAAAAAATATTTATCTTTTTAAAAGATATAAAATTATATAATTTTAAATAATAAAAAATTAATATTTTTGTTTTAAAATAAAAATTAAAAAAATTACTCACTTTTTTTCCATAATTTTTATTAGTTATATCTTTTTTTTATTTAAAATGATATAACTCTATATTCTTTAAAAGACAAATATCAAACTGTCAATTTAATACTAATAATTAATAAATAAATAACTTTTATTTTATATAAATACGATGCTTTTTTCACATAATATATATTGTTGCACAATACAGGACTCACAAAAAAATAAATATGAGGTATCGAACTTTTAAAATGTGAAGAAAAAAAAATCGGCTGCAATGGTTAGGATTAACGAGTGTATTAATTAAGATTTTAAAATATTATTTTAGGATAAAAAACTATAATATTTTAAAATATTATTGAAAGACTTTTTTCAAAAAATTATGTTCGAGACTTTATATAACTGTATTTTAAATGATTTATTATTAAAAATTACAAGATTTGAAAATATAACATGAATTTATAAATTTTTTAAAAAAGTATATCAATTTTAAAAAAAATACAAGTAAATATAAAATTATTTTATTATTTTTTATCTAAACAGATAATTTAAAAAATTAAACGGGGAAAAAATAATAAAGCCAACGATAACACATCATTTCCCTTTTAAAAAAATAAAATAAAATAAATAATAATGCCGAAAGCATATAAAAAATGACTAAATAATAGAAACTGAATTTGATATAAAAATAAACTCTTCATTCTCAATTACAATATCAAAATAAAAAATATTCAATTCCTACCATAGAGTTTTAAAAATCCTTTTATAGGCTAAATCAAAACCAATTCATATGATAGAAGCATTGAGTCCTGAGTTAACTACTCTGCATAGGAAGGATTCTGAATGCCATCAACGCAATCTTATTCTGACTCAAAACGAAGCGGAATTTTGGGATTTACTAAGAAACAGTGCATATGATGCAAAGTAATGACCAGATATACAATCTCACTCCAAAAATAAATAGCTGTCCCAATTATCTTGATTGTCACTTGATGATTAAAAGAGCGGCTTTATTAATCTTATGCAATAGGAGGGAGTTCTCTCATGTTATAGAGACAATCATATGTGGGATCCACTCACTTATAGAAAAAAAAAAAAAAAAAATAACACGAAAATCGATGTATATGTAGGAAATAAAAACACTCTCCTATAACATAAGAGTATATTTTCCCTTAAAAGAGTTGTGATGCTAGATATTCTTTATTTGCATTTGAACATGTAGAATCTAATGCATAAGACAAGACTTGGTTTCGAAATTGATCAAGCCCTGAAAATGGGTTCTGATATCATAAAAGTGATCAAGTAGAAAAGGTGGGAAATTAAGAGAAAGCGAAAGAGAAGAAACCATTGATAATTTTGGAAGGAAAGCTTGTACGTTGAATGATACATGAAGAGTAAAATTTATAAAGAGTTAAAATAGATTAAGCGAAAAATATTTCTCTAATTACCGGAGATAAAGTTATCTTCAGTGAGCTCGAAACTATGTCATTTTAGACTTATAAGATTAAAAAATTGGGTAAAGGATTTCTCCAGTGATCGGAGATAAAATTATTTTCAGCGAGCACAAAACGACGTCGTTTTGGGACAGAAATCAAGGTGTTTTTGTAATTATAATATATTACAGGGTTATATTAGTCTTTGTCTTTATAGTTTTTTAGGGAATAATATTTCTCCAGTCAGCGGAAATAAAATTATCTCCAGTGAACTTAAAACGACGTCGTTTTAAGCTCACTAGAGATAATTTTATTTTCGCTGACCGAAGAAATATTCTTCCCTAAAAAATTATAATAATAAAGACAAATATAATCCTATAATATATTATAATTATAAAAATACCTTAATTTTCGCCTCAAAACGACGTCGTTTTGGGCTCATCGAAGATAACTTATTTCCATTGACTGGAGAAATTCTTTATCCATGATTAATAGACAATAAAAAACTAAAACAAGATAGTTTGCTATCAATAACATCCAAGATTCATAGTTTACAAAATGACAAGATTCCAAGTCACCATATTTCAAAAATAATAAATATATAATACATTGGATCGTTTGGATCAAATCGATTTTCACCAACCAAATTTAAAATCAATCAAATCCAATTAAAATATGTGAGTTTTTGTGATTCGGTCACTGCGATTTGAATCGGTTTGAACGGGCTCATATTCGGAGCGACTTCCTTAATATTATAATTTTTTTATTTTGATTCGAATTTTGCTTTTTTATTTTAACATGATTTTTTTTGAATGATCTGTATTTTTGTCCCGAATCTTAAAAGGTAAAAAAACATTTATATTTTCTATAGCTTAATAAATACTAAACCCGTTAATATATTGTAAATAAGAAAATGTTATACTTTATCAAAAACTGTTAAATTTTTTGTCAGATCAGTTGAAATTACAACTAACCTTTTTATGATAAATGGTTTCTATTTTATTTTTTCACTGGTTCATCATAAACCTGGTCAATTTGATCGGAGCTCAAAATCATATAGAGGACATCAACACTATAATTGCTATTATTTTGATTTAACTAGTAATCAATCACAACATTTCGATAAACTTTTGCTGATTTTTTTCATAACTTTCTTTTGATATATGATCAATCTATATTTGTATAAGAATAATAAATTTTATCTCAAATCTTAATTATTATTTTATTTATATTTTAAAGTTTTAATTTATATATTCATCACAAAAATTTCGTTAAATATAAATAAAATCAATGAATAAAATTGACCCCATTTCTAAATACACAGTATTGTTATTTTGTAAAGTGTACAATTGTTACTATTATTCGATATTTAAAATTCGATATTATAAAGCAGTACTAGGATGAGTGACTCATGAAAAGTTCTCGTATTGCACTTCTTTTAATAAGATACCAAAAAAAAAAAAATTATAAAGCATGGCGGTCGAACAGACGGTGGAATAGGCATAATATACATGCATCGAATACTCTGCAATTGATCCCTATCAGACATCACATGCATGTCAATATTTTATTTTATTTTGTCAAAAGAAAAATAAAAGTGATAAGATAAATTGGAAAATTTACCCCGAAAAAAATAGAAAAAGTAAATCTAATAAAATAATTGAACAAGTTTTAACTATGCATTGGTCTAAGATTCAAACTCAGAGAATCAAGCAGAAACCAAACATCTTTAACCACTAGGCTAATTCAAATAATCAAATCAATGATTTCTCCACATTTTCTGAAGATACTAAGCGAAATACTGATATAAATCGAATTTAATAACAAAACATTATTGATCCAATGTCTTAGTTAATAAATTTATCAAGCCATATAGCATTTTAAAATCAATTGCAATATTTTTTGTGCATTGATACAAGTTTTATTCAGATTTGATTTTATAATTAAATTATTTATTAAACTCAGAATACATCAAATGCTGTTAAGAGAATATTTATAATGAATCTGATAATGATCGAATCAGATTAGTTGGATAATAAATTAATTCGTGAATATATAAAAGAATAAAATAAGATTAAAACCTTCAAAATCAGTGAAATTACTATTCTGTGTTGGAAAAAACGAAAGTGTTGTCTTTTGTGTTTGGTCAGTGGTCAATTCATACAAATCACAGAAAAAAGAAACGCACTTTTGCCATTTTCTCACTTTTAGACGCGTCTCTTTTTGGGATCTATCAGTATTGGTTTGCAAGTACGAAATTGTTGTTAACACTAAGCATTGACCACTTTGAGTAGGACCTCATCCTCCTAATGACTAATTACCAATGACGATTACAATGTGAATTAATGACTCGACAACATGTACTAATTGGTCCGCAATGAAAATTAGCAAATCTTTTTTTTTTGTAGGTTACAGGAAATAGAACACACAACCACACACTCACACACCCACACCACTAGACTAGCCCTAGTGGTTCAAATTAGCAAATCTTTGCTAATGAGATATTGTAATTGGCTGGCTTAACCATGATCCATGTTTAATTACGATTTATAGTCGGAAAGTTGCCAATTTCAGTAACGTCATTGTAATTATCTAAACTTAAACGGATACCTTCCTAGACAACTAGACATTACGTCTTTTTCCTTGGTAATGATAATGTGATTTATTTTTTGATAGACAGAGAGAGAGGTGGGGGCTTGAACGTGTATTTTTGCAAAGGAAGAGTTTTGGGTGTCGATGAAATAGATTTTGTAGATAAAGTTGGTCCTATCCAACGTGTTTTTGGTTTTGTATCATTCACTCAGATGCGCCTCGACTAGGCAATGCCATTGCCCCTACTAATAGTTATTCATTTTCATGTATGCTCTTTGATTATTGTTTGTGGGCAAAGTAATATTTTTTTTCTTAGTTGCAGGCAAAGCAATATATATATATTGCGTTGGGTTTTTCTACGACAAAGTACCACTGGAAGATTTGAAGTACAATATATAAATGTTAAGTGAAATGAACTATATATATATATATAAGTATATATAATGAATTGTAGTTATCAACTTATTTTTGAACATCAGCAAATCAGCATACTCCAATAATTGAATGTAAAGTGTACCTGTAAGTTTTACTTGGATTCTTAAAATTTTGTGTAGAACAAGGCTGGCAATTGAGCCAGTTCATGAACATGATCACGGAGTGAGTTGGGATTTTTTGTTTTGAATTAATTATATATGTTCGATTTTTTAATTTATAGGTTAACTCAATAATATTTATTCATTTTTAAAGAATAATAATGTTTTATTCTATATAACTCAACCATTTATTTTGCATTATTCTGTTTATCATATTTCTCAATATGCATCAAATGCAAACATAAATCTCAAATGAAGACTCAATTCAGGTGAGAAAGTAATTTTTAGCAAGTTCCACACTCTTACGGTAGTAATCCTTATGAATATATTTCACTCTATCCAAGTAAGCATTTCCACTTTTTTTGGGCTAGATGCGTAATGTTTGCATTTCTTTCTTTCTTTTTAAATAGTAATAATATTATGAAAAAATGGTCTCTAAAGTTAGTTTAGAGAAATTATCTGCAGTTTTAAAAATATAACTATGTACTCTCGAAAATACGTAGTTATATTTTTAAAACTGTAAAAAAAATTTCTCTCTTCAGAATTGTTGACTGACATGACGGAGAAAAAAAAACAATTTTTTTTATTATAACAATGTACTTCCGAGAATACATAGTTATTTTTTGAAATTGCAGGTCTTTAAAATTACTTTTAGAAAAATTAAACCCTAATATTATCATAAGAACAGTTTAATCAACAAGCATAGTTTTCTTAGCAATTTTGACTCTTACTATTTTATAGTTGTTAATAATGATCACCAGTCAATCGTCCATCTCCAAAAAAAACATAAGGTGACAATGCTGAAAACTTCGACCAATAGTTACTCGAGATCCCTTTAGTGCGAGTCTTGCAAAATTTACTTAAGATCCCCTGTTCCTGTTTTGTAGCCGTTTGACCGTAGATCATCATTTTGGATGACCAATAATTAACCTAAAAATTGGGATTGAATTGGACCACAAAACCATAAGCAAGCTCAATTTTAGTTTCACTTAGGATGCCGGTTTCTTGGATTCAATAAGCAAGCAACAAACGTGCTTAACATGCATTTCTAAAAGAGACTTTAGGACACAAATTTCGAACCCTTTTCCAATCTAATCTTTGAAATTCTCCTCTCTCTTTTTTTATCTAATATCTCAAATTCAACTTTTACTGCTTTTGCAGTTTCCCTCTCATGGTCATAGGACTAACAAAACACATACGCTTATCATGTCAGTTTTTGTGCAAATTTCAAAGTCTATATATTCCCACCTCTTTTTATGTTTATTTTAAAGCAAATCTTAGAGAGACACGAGTAACTGAGGATGAGGCCCTCTTCCTAAGACTTTTCCTTATGGTCCAAAAGAGAGTCTTCTTCACTGTTTGAGATCCGAGCTTAACAGAGTGTCATTCACACCCACCCGTATATAAAAAATATATGTATATTTTAACTCATCCCTTACGGTAGTTATTTCTCTTGGTTTCCGTTATCTACTGCTTCATGCCCGAGGACGAGTCAAATGTTTGTTGCATATGACAATGTCTTCAATTCTGATATACATTTACTGCATAAATACTTCCCATGCGGACATGTTGATGGCCTTAATTTTATGCTTATATTTGTTGTGCCTGACTGGTTGCACAGCTTATCATGTGTGAAAATATACGTTATGTCAAAGGGTATCGTTTTACGTTTTTGGCTTTGCTTACATACGTGGTCATGTTTCAACATCACATGGGTATCAATAAACTGTCACATTTGAAAACTAGACATTGCATCTAAACTTGGATTGGGTATACTGTATACAGTGTGTTATTGAATCCAAACTAATGTCACAAGTTAATGATGAATATAAACAAAACAATGGAAACTTTCCAACATTTCCCATCAGGCTTATTTTAAAATGTTATTAATACATATTCCTTGAGGAGGGTTATATGGACAAATTTTTTTTAACAAATTATAAACTACATTGTGTCTTACATATAAGATTTTACTTATTGGTAAGACATAGTGTAGTTTGTAAACAAAAAATTTGTAAATATAACCTTCCTCATATTTCTTATACCATGCTACATTTTGAGTTTCTTTTTCTTACTTAACCATGGCAAAGTAAAAAAATAAAAAATCTGCGGTACCTCCCAATTTAATCATAATTTTGATTTCACTTTTTGTTCTTGCTAGTTTATTTATGGGAATAATGTCTCTCCAGCAATAAGAGATAAAGCTATATCATACAACTCTAAAACAAACGTCATTTTAGGGGTATGTCAAAAAATGTAGAGTATTTTAATAAAATTACATGATATAAAACGAAAGTAAAAATATTAAAATAACCCATTTTTTTCCTAAACCGCAAAATGAGATTGTTTTGAAATTATTGTTAGAGATAATTTTATCTCACATTGCAGGAATTTTTTTTTTATTGCAAGAATTTCTTTATTAAAAGAATTGTAGCTTGGTAAGGGCTCGTTTGTATTGCCTTTTCAAGAAAGTTCTTTTTATCACTTCTTTATTTTAAAAGTACTTTCTATAAAAGTTACAACTATTTAGATTTTTTAAAAAATATTTAATTTTTAAAAAAATATATTTGGCTTTTGACTTCTTCTTTTTTAAAAGCTAAAATGTTTAGGTTTTTAGCTTTTTTTATGACTTCTATTTTTTTTAGAAGCAGACATCCAAACAGACTTTTTTCGAGAAGTGCTTTTTTTTTCTTAAAAAAAGCAGCTTTTGAAGAAGAAAAAAATCCATCAAAACGGGCTCTAAATACAAGTATTGTATTATACATTAATTATTGAGTCCACGTAAATAATCACTCAAATCATTCTGATTTTATTTGTATTTTGTTTAAAATATGTGCTGCAAGTGGTGCACAGAATTTAATTCCCATCTACAAATATAAATTCCGGAATGTAGAAATAAGCATGTCATTGGTGAGACAGGTAGAATATGTCTGTTTTAAAGAAATGATTTCCAGCCATTCATGCAAGTCCGTGAGATTCACTACCTAATTAAACTAGTTATCAACACACCACCATTCCATCCCCTTATTCTAATGTGTGAGATACAGAAATGATATATAGTAAGAGGAAGTAATTGGTTGATTAGAACCCAAAAAGTAAAATAAAAAATAAGAAGAAGATGAAGATCACTCCGTAGATTGTACTTTGTTGCAATATATATAGTAAGATCATATATGCAATAATGCAACCAATCCAAAGCCGCGGAATGGCACAGCCTAACGCCTCATCCTCAGTCACAAGCGTCCAGAACATCTGCCGTATCTTCAGCGTCTCCACGAGAAACCCAAATCTTGTTTCTTGATTAATAAAAAAGTTAAAAAACAACCCCAATAGCAATATACAATTATACATTAATGTGTAATTAATTAAGAACTACTATTATAGTACATAGCTTTGTTTTTTATGCATAGGATCCCACGTGGACTGAGATTGGGTCCATGGGTCTCCCCATCTATGGTGCATCTTGATTCTTTCCTAACAGTCGTGTCGTTTTAGTTGGAGTCGTAATTGAGTCACAATCAGCATTTTTAATTAAAAATTAAAATGAATTAAAATAAGCAATATATATATATATATATATATATATATATATATATATATATATATATATGTATGTATAATGGGAGTACTCTGGTTGAATTTATAATACAAATTCCTCTAACCCCTTGTTATTAAATTAATCCTAATGGCTTAAGTAAGCTGCTTCTTTTTTTAAACGAAAATTGTCATGAATTACAGTGTGTTTATTATTTATTTTTTTATCATACTTCCTTCCAATTTATTGGATTGACATGTATTTTTAGCTTTCACGATCTATTAGTCGCACATGAAAAAGTATCCTGTTCATTTTTTATTTACTTTTTGGTAGATAGTATCCTGTTCATTTAACAATAAGGAGATTGCTATTTACAACGAGCTCAATTCAACAAAACGGAGCATATCTACACCGATACGAGATAAATTTATAAAATGATATTTATACGTCGATACGATAACTTTTTAAAAACAATAAAATATAAGTTTATTTTATATTATATTAATTTAAAGACGCAAATTTTAATTTAAAATATCAAAATTTATGTTTGATTATATATTTTGTTATTATGAACACAATATATTTAGTTATTTTTTCTCATTTGATTCAAGTCGACCAAATCTGATTCCTTTTCATTATCATCTTCTATTGAAATATAGGAATAAGTAACATTAGGCATGACTTTGGTTGCAGTGGATCTAGATACATAATTTTTATTTTATCGCTTCATCAATTACTTGACTAATGCACTATATTAATAGAATCTCGAACTCAGATCATCATTGGTTAAGCTAATACAATTCTTTACCAGTTGTCCATATGGAAACTTTAACGGGCAAAGTTAAAATCAGCAATGTATTTTAGAGAGTAAAATCAGCAATTATAGCTTTACAGTTTATGTTACAAAAGGAGTCAAATTCTAACATCCAACAAAAAATATGCTGTCCAAGAAGGAAGTGCAAAAAATGAATACGCCAACAATTAAGACCCGATTGAATGTCACGTGATACAATCTTCAGGTTAAAACAAAGGTATAATAATTTTGGTTTCTAATTTGATCAAAGGCAATGTTAATTAGAATAAAGACAATAATGTTTGGTAAGTCATTTTTCTTACTAATAATGAACCTATAATTTTCTCTAATCATTGTAGACACATTCATTTATGTTATTATTGTAAACCTCATTTTGATCAGTTTAAAATTTTAAAATCATTCAAATAATTAGGATAAAAGATATTTATAAATTTTAAAAACCACAATTGATCCTTACTAAAGAAAATTGTAAACAATGTATACCAAAAAAAAATGTAAATAGAATTCACTTCAAGAAAAAAGTTTATTTATGACGAAAAAATTTTGTCATAAATTTTATCACAAATGATAATTTTTGACATAAATAATCAAATTTCGTCACAAATAAACTTGCGACTCAGGAATTTGTGACGAAGTTTACTTGCGACGTAGGAATTTGTGACGAAATTTTACAAAATTTTGTCGCTAATAAGATCTTTTCTTGTAGTGATTGGAAGCAATAGTAGTATAATGAGGAAGAGCAATTGTCTTGGCTTAAGCACTGTCTTTATCGAAATCCAAGAGAAAATCCAGACAAAGAAAGGCATTTAGTTATTGGCGACAGAAGGGGGGTCTACATGCCTGGGGAAAAGGGGTGAGAGAAATGTGAGAGAGGGTAGTTTGGTTGACACTTTGGCAACCCAATTTTTCTTGTCTCCTCTCTTTGTAGTTAATTAAATTATTAATCTCTATGGTTTGTTTTGCATTAGTCAAATCAAATGGACACACTCAACTTCGCTGTGTGGACTGTGGACGGCGCATACTTATATAAGAATACCAATGAAGAAAATGAATTATAAAAATGTTAAAGAAAATGTCATATATAGCATTGGCAACAAGCCAGGCGTGAAGATCCTCTGCCAAAGGGTAACCAATTAAACATTGGCGGGTTCATAACTTGTGCGCACGCTACTTGCCTTCTAGCTGAATGTGACAACGGATCTCTATGCGCTTTGTCTTTCATTATTTTCATTATTCTTTAGCCGCCAGCTTTAATCTCACTAGTCTTGAATTACTAGTATATTTTGTCAAAATAATTTGCTGCTAATGTTGTTTTATGCACTTGCTTATGGGTGTTTTTTTTATCCCCACTTGGGGTTTCATCACGCCTGTTATTGGACCTCTTCCTAGTAACCAGTGGATGGATGGATAACTTGAGAAGACAAGGGTCTCTCGGATGAATGAATTAATCGCAGTGCTAGGATCATATATATATATAGATTTTACTATTTTTATGAAGATAAATTATATATATTCACTCTCAAAATGACATGGTGTTGGGTTAAAAAAATTATAATGATAAATACTATTATAACTTTGGAATAAATTATAATTACAAAAATACTTTGATTTCTCTCTCAAGTCGACGTGAGTTCAATACAAATAACTTATCTGCATTTATGGCAGAAAAAACGAACTCATATATATATATATATATATATATATATATATATATATGTATATATATATATATATGAGATAAGATACTTTGACACCGGTGTCAAATTTTAAAATTTGACACCAATTCTTAATTTTTAATTTTTGTCAATCAACAATTATCATATATATATATATGAGGTAGAATCCTTTGACACCAGTGTCAAATTTGAAATTTGACACCTCATCTGATAGCCGTTAGATACAAAAAGATCAACGACTCTGATTTTTAAGCATGTGACACCATTGATCTTTCTTAATCTAACAGCTCTCAGATGAGGTGTCAAATTTCAAATTTGACACTGGTGTCAAAGGATCCTCCCTCTATATATATATATATATGTGTGTGTGAATTTGATAATTATTAATAGGTGATATGTATCTAACTGTTATTATTAACTTTTCATGTAGCATGTCGTGTCTTCAAAACGCGACAACCTTTCATTTTCTTAAGTTTTATGTTAAAAAACATACATAAAAAATTAAGATAATGTATTTAATTAGGATATTAAAAAATTTTAAAGGATTGTTTTTGAATAAATTTTTTTATTGATATTCAATTAAGATTTTCAAATAATTTAAAAAAATCATGTGATATTTCATTAAGGACAATTTAAAAAAAAGTAGAGGGTGTTCAAATTTAGTGGTATTCAATTAAGATTTTAAATGAGAGATAAAAAAAAATTTGGTATTAAAAAATTTGATGTTTTTAATAATTTTTTAAGTAATGTAAATTTTGTGTGACTTTTTAGTGGGAGATATGAATACTACACATTGTCTCACAATCTCATCCTAGTCTATGAAATATCTTGAAATTACTCTGCTACTATGTTTTTCACACCAAGGAGTTTATTGCTCTTCTCAAAGTCAAGATATATTCTTTGTGTACTTTTTTTTTCTATTTTGATTTATTTTTCATGTTTTGGTACTATATTGTTGCTATTATTCTCCAACACATCAAATTATTGTAAGATTGAAAAAATTGTATTAGGTTTTAGTTTTTTTTTTATTAACATCATCATTGTATTTTTTTATTGATTCTTCTAACTTTGAATGTTTGCTAAAAAGTTACATAATTTTTAAAAATCTGATAATTCTATATTGACTTACAAATCTTATAAATTCAAATAATAAATTCTTTAAAATTCATTCCTGTAAATTTTTTATTAATATTTAAAAAAAAAAACTCTATAAAGTTATTATATTTCAAAATAGTCTTTTCAAATTTATATAAATTTTTATCCCAAAATATTTTTTTTTAAATCTCAATTCAATGCAGTCCTAAATATAATTAATTAATGGATTTTTTTAATTAAAAACAACCTTTTAATATAATATCATGTTTGATTTTTTTTAGCATATCCAATTTTATGTTAGTTTAAGCTTTCCTCTTGTGAGAGCCCATGAGAAGAGTGGTGTATTCTTCCTTTTCCAATGACAACCCCACCTTCTCAGTTTCCTTTTCTTTTTTTTCAACAAGTTGCTCAAATCTATCAGATCTTAAGTTTTGCAATTGAGATCTGATTTTGCAATGGTAGATTTTTTAACTTTGTTGTCCGTTTTACGGGGTTTTGATTTTTTTTTTTTATATAGTATTTTTTTTGTAAGCTTTTTTTATAGTATTTTCTATAAGTTTCCCTGTGATTGTTTCTTTCTTGATGATCTTACAGTTAGAGCCTAGAGGAGAATTTCAAATCTACTTAGAAATGAATCATATTGCACTTTTAAGTTGTGTAATTTTTCATGATGATTTGTTATTAATAATATTTATGTAAGGAGTAGATAAAAGTTTATTAATTAGTTCTAAGTATAGATGATATCTTTTTCTCTCTTTTTAAATGTGATGTATCTTTTTTCTTTTTTTTGGTAAACATGTATCTTTCTTTTTCTTTTTATTAGTGTTATTGAGTTTCATTGATGGTATTTTTTTTTCTTCCAATCAAAAATCAGGTTTGATTTTAATAAGAAATTATGTACCATTTGCTTTGTTTAATTCTTGTTTGTTTTATTTTGGGATTGATGTTTGTCTTTTTAAGTAACATAGAATGAGAAAGAGATATATAATAAAATTTTGGGAGAGAAAATGAGAGGTTTTTTTTTTAGTTTAAATTTTAAATAAAAAATACTAGTTTTAACTAAAATGACCATCCTTTTACACCAAAAAAAAAAAATTAAAAAAATGACCATCCTTTAAAAGAAGAAATATTTTTTTCTTTTTATTTTAGACCTCTCCTTCCCGTTGATCATTTCTTTTTCCTGATACAAACTGTTCGTCTTTAATAGCTATGATAAGAATAAATAAATTTATGATGAGATCTGATTGTTAAGTTCTGGAGTATTTTGGTGCTAAGGTGGGGAGGGGGCTGAACCTTTAGCCATCACTGTTCCCCCGCACTTCGGATTAGTCTCATAGCCGGCTCAAAGAGTGGAAGCTCGTGGGGATACCGGAGGGAGCCAACTCGTCTCAAAGAGATAATTAAGGTTGGGTAACTCCAAAAAAAAGAGTATTTGGCTTCATATAAAAATCCTAACATTGCTTACCAAAAAAAAATTAAAAAAAATTCTAACATCGAATCTTCTCCAATATGTGTATGCAGCAGTATTTCCAAGCATAATTAATTGACTGTTGGTCTTAACGGCTAAGAGAACAATAAAGGCCATAAAAAATGGCAATCGGATATATTCTCCATTAATGATCAAAATGGCTGGACTTGATGCAAGTGCTGCAATGCATGTTATGTAAGATTGAAATGAATTTATTACAAAAAAAAAAAAGATTGAAATGAATTAAGGGTATGTTTTAAATGATTGTGGTTGGACGCGAGTGCACAATTAATAACTATCAATGCATAAAAGAAACTTTAATATTGTTAGCTTAGATTAAGATGAAATTCACCATGTAGTTAAAAACTTAAAATCCAGATTTTGTGTAAATTTGGAAGGAGGATAAAAAATCGTAAAACATAAAATCATAATATAAAAAAATCGAAAAATGTTATAAAAAAAAAAATCGAAAAAAACATAAAAATATAAAAACATTTAAAATTTTGATAAAATTATTTTGATAAAAAAAATCATAAAAACGTAAAATAACAATAATAAATCAAAAATTTAACTACCATGACCAATAGAGATGCAAGTAACAAAAAACTTGGAACTACTTAAAAAATGGGGATGCAATTAATTGCCTAATAACACCTTAATAATATAACTAGAGTGATGTGTTTCAAACATTAGTTCTTTAGGCTATGTTTGAATCTATCCAAACGATGAAATGGAGGAGAATAAAACAAAATCACATTAGCACTCATTATTTGAAAATCCTAAAGTGTCTTATACATATATACTACCTTAATCAATCAGTACAGCAATTTAAGAAGGGTGAACATACCAGTGATGCTGAGTCTTAGCATGGGCTACTGTAAGAGAATAGATCCTAATCTGGTTTTTGAAGGGCCTCAATTACCATTCGTTTGATGCTTTGAGCTCTAAATATATCAGGGATTTGAAAATCCAACCGGAATCTAAAATGTTAAGTCAGTACTCATTTTTTGTTTGCATTAATTGGTTAGAAACATTATTGGAAATAATAATGACATTACATCATTTTTTTACATTGTTTTCTTAGATAAAAAAAACTTATGTTCCTACAAAATTGCTCTTAATCTATTATTTTCCAAAGTAAAAAAACTGTAGAAATAATATAAATGCTTTAATGTATAAATATTATGGGAAAAATGTGTATTATTTTAAAGGATGTAAAGTTGTGTCATTTTAAGTGAGAGAAAGAGATAGATAAAAGAAGAAAGAGACTGGACAGAAAAATATAAAAGTGTGAATCTCACCTCTTTGTGAGAGTGAAATGATATAAATTGTGTCATTTAAAATAAGAAATATTTTTCCCAAATATTATTGCCCATGATGTGCTGTTCTCTTGCCAAACAGTTTATATGTTACATCATACATGAATGGGCTGAAAGGGCCTTTCGACTTGTGTGGTATGCCCTTTAGTCTACCCCTGAGCCTCTTTAATTTTTGGTCCATGATGAAGAGATTACCCGTTTGCAATATCTCAAACTAATTAAGAATTTAATTTCAATGTAATTTTTTTACATTAGTATCTAATTATATATCCTCATGTTACCTATACTATATTATAATTCAGAGTCATTCTGTCAAAAAAATTCACACATGTAATTCATATAATGATTTAGATTCTTTTGAAAAGTGTAAACTTTCTATCTTAAGCAAGTTTTTTTAAAAATTATATTATATACATTATGGGTCAAATGAGACTTAGAATCTGTTTGGATCCTCTCTTTATTAAGTTAGAAGCTACTTATAAGTTAAATCTAAAAAAAGAAGTTAAGAACTGTTTGGTAATTACGTAAAAAAATTAGCTTAAAAGCACATATTTCAAGAAAATTTATCTATTTCTCTATCTTTATAACTCTTCATTTAAAAAAATCACACAATTCAAGAAAAGCAAATAAGAGTTTAAAAAAAAGCTCCTCCTAGGAGCTTTTAGCTTTTAGCTTTTTTCTTCATTATAAAAAAGAGTTTTTTTCAAAACCTGTTTGGCACAGCTTATGCTTATAAGTAGCTTCTACCTTGAAAAAAATATGATCCAAATAGGCACTTAATCTATCGTGCAACCTAACTAATTTAAATGTTAAATTAATAAAATTAATTTGAATTCTAATTTTAAATTTTAAATTTAAATATAGTCATGAAATTAGACTTAATGACAGTGGAAAAAATTAAGGGAACCAATTAATTAGATTAATTTGCTCAAATTAAGGAAATCAATTAATTAGATTAATTAGCTAAAATTAGGAAAATCAATAAATTGGATTGAATGGATAAAAAAGAGAGGAAATTACCCAATATGATTGAGAAGTGATGAGGCGCTAATCAAGGGGTTGATTAATCATCATATTTAGTTTCCTTTTTTCCTTATTTAAATGAGACATTTTTCTTATTTTACTTCATCGAAAACCCTAGCCGAAAATCTATGTTGCATCGACACCGACACAGGACATGAGATACGACACGACACGACATTCCGACACGTTAATTTTAAAAAATGTTAAATTTCGACACGGTAGGACACATTTTGATATTATATAATATTTTTAATTTATGTAGTGTATATTGTATTTAGTATTCAATAATTTAACAAAAAAATAAAGTTAAAATTATTATACCCATCAATTTTGCAAAGAAATATTATATATCCCAAATGTTTATATTAAATTCAATAAAATCATAATCGTGATATAACGAATTTAATAGTTGAAACTGAAAATGCAACGCAACGTAACTTTTGAACCTTTTTTGAGTTTTTGCAACAAGTATTTGAGTGTCGGGAAGTGTCGGACACGACACATCAAGATTTTTGAAGTGTCGGTGCTTCATAGTCGAAAATTACTCCATTCTTTGGAAAGTTTACTAATGTATTACTGTATTTTTATTTCTTTTTGGTAATTGGCTTCTGTGCACGTATTTTTTCTGTTCTCTATCTGTTTTTCCTTTTCTTTTTCCCAATCTGTTCTTTTGCATTATGTATTCCAAATACGATTTTATAAAAAGATCTTCTTCTTCTCAATCTTAATCCTACCAAGGAGGGGTGGAGGGTTAAGATTAGGGTGGTTAGGACTTGAAAGGTTCCTAATTAGTATCTGAAAGATTCTAGAGATGGTTCTATTTGATGAACAAGTAATACTTTTGAATTCTACTTGGTATAACTATTGTGAAATGATATAATTTGGTTTTCATTGTTTTATTAATGTGTACGCTTTATAAGGTAGAAGGATCCATGCCACAGTGAAAAGTTTTTTACAAGTCTGAAATAAAATACATGAAGGAGATATCTATTTTATCAGAAATTTTGGAGTTGGTTTAAATAGGGACATTTTCAGACCAACTAGGCATGATTAACTCTGTCTTTCAACTTGAGGACTAATGTTAAATCGATTGTTGATGCTACTTTTCCTGCCAATGAATTCGATTTTGTTGATTTTGACATTATTGAGAAAGAAGCATTTGACTGTCCTTATTTAGTAGGTAATGTGTTTTGTCTCTAGTATTACTCACTTAATTATTTTGTTTTTAAGATTATCATATGTCCAACTTCTTTGTTTTGTAGACGTCATTGGTTTATTGTTAGGAATTGGGAAAGTTCGTGAGCATGTTGTCTTCGGTACAAAAATAAAAATGGTTGTGTTAGAGCTTTACAATCTAAGGTATTTATGTTTATTGTACGTTTATATAGATTTCTTCTTGGTTAAATGTGTTTAAATATATAACATGATTTCTTACAACCACTGCGAAATAAAGGACACAAGCTTGAATGTACTTTGTGGGAGCAATATGTAGATAAGTACAGACTTTTTTGGCAGATAATGAATCTCCCCAAGATGTGATCATAGTGCAGTTTGTAAGGATAAAGGATTTATGGGTGGTGATTTGGATCATTATCTAGAAGAGCTTAACGTTCTTAATGACAAATCCATGTTATTTAAAGTCAATGTGAAAAAGGAAGAGTTTTGAATCATACACAGAGCCAAAATATCAAGTTTCTAAAGTTTGCTGCAACGAAACTATTATCGCAGCGTACCTTAAGTATGTTGTTTTCGTTTTCAAACGTGATTTGATTATATTAATACTTTGTATTAGTTTTACAAGTATTCTTAATTTTCAGGATCAAGCAATATTCGATAATGCCTGCGACACTGATGTTGTATAGCAGATTAGGAAATAGCTGCAATATCTTTAAATTAAAATCAGATTTTATCAATTAAATATTTTATGCGTTATTTGTATAACGTTTCATAATTTTATACAATTTTAATGTCTTACCAAGATTATGAGAGTAAAAAATGTGATAGTTCCGATGTGACTTATGTTTCCCTCACTTTGTTGTCACCGTTAATTATAAAATTTGATGCCATCAAGGAAGAATATTTTAATTGTTTAGTTAACTGTCCTAACAAAAAGATTAAGATAGAGAAAGAGTTAAGTACTTATCCATTATTTATGCGTTTATAATTTTCTACTACATATTATTTCTATATTCTATATCATCAATACCATATAGTGACCCTAACAATTGTTTTTTTTAATTAGTTATATCGCTGAAGTCGGAGACACCTTGCTAGAGATAAGGAAGTTGTGTATGGACAAAGCTGTTGGCAATGTTATTAAAATCGCGCGTCTACTTGTAAAATCGACCGCTCCTACGATTTTTCCCATTCCTGCGATCTGAAACGCATGCAAGATCGTTTTCTTCTTTGATTCATCAAGATCGTCGTTTAAGCTCATGAAATCAGTTGGATCGTAAGATCCCACTGTTTTTGTGATTTAACTCCTTCTGAAATGAACATGGAATGCCAACCTGATAATGATTCCAGAACCTTCACACCCCAATGCTCCTAGAATATGTTGTCAGCAAAAGGTACACCTACCCACCATTTCTACCACGCTTTCGTCATCCAAAGAGGTCTGAAGCAAGATCACTTCCTCATTTCCCACTTCATTTCCCTCGCTAACTCTCTTGCCTCTCTCGCCTATTGTGTCGCCATTTTCGATTGCCTTCTCATGCCTTATTTCTTCCTCTGGAACACTCTTATCAAAGCCCATTGCTAAAAGAGTTATTTTTTTGATACCTTCTCTGTTTTTGTTCAAATGAAGGCAGATGGGGCTCTTCCCGATAGCTACACATACCCTTCAGTGATTAAAGCCTATTCCAGCATATGCAATGCCCGGTAAGGAATATTGATTCATGGGTCAGCGTTGAGGTGTGGAGTGGAAGAGGATTCAAAAGGTGTGCAATGTGAAATAGCAAAAGGTGCATTTTTTGGAATGCCTGAGAAACTAATCGGCACCGTTGATTCAAAAGGTGCACTTTTGGCCGTCCAACCAAGTGTTATGCAACGGTCCACTCACCAATAGTCATCAGCTCCCATGCGTCCATAATGTTCTAGTGGATGACAACTCACTTATATGTAAAATCAAGTTAATATTTAAGCTTAATTATCTGTATTATGCAAAGTAAGGGTGTATTTATATAAATATTATTTTTTTATAATTAAAATTAAACAGTAACAATTTTACGATCCGTTTCGATTCAACGATTTATGATTTTTTTATCCCCTTTCGATCTCATGTAAGATCTCGATCTTAACAACCTTGGTTACTGGGGAAGAAGTTGTGTAGCATTAACATTGGTCTGGGTGTTGTTGAACTATATATTTGAGAATTATTAGACAGTTAAAAAATATACAATGTCTTAATATTTATTACGTCTCATTGAACAAATGTGGATTATTATTTTTTTTTTGTAATTGTCCAATGTTCAACATGATGTTAAACATTAATTATTTGACATTATGATATTTAATATAATCTAAATATTTTGTGTTTGTTTTTCTGCTTCGTCTTTTGAAGTTAATCTTCAACAATAATTAATATACAATAATTTGCTTATTATTTGAAATTTGAAAATATTTATTCCTTTGTTTGATTATGAATTTTTTTTAATAAAATACATTTATGGAAACCATCTTTAACTAGAAAAAAATGAAGAGACACATTCTGCACTGTAAAACTATGTTTGTCATTAAATTTTTTATTATTCACGTGTCTACACTTTAACCGACTTCTTCTAATTTATATGTGTGAGGAAGTTTATTTTTTTATTTTTTTTATAAACTACATGTTATTCTCTTAATTCTAATTATTATATTTTAGATTTTTTTTAATCTTCTTTCATTGGCTGATTCTTCATCTTCTGCCAAGTGGAGAGCAATTGAGAAACAGAGACAGATGCCCCTGAAATATGTTCAAAGAAATTTATTATTTCAGATTTTTGAAGTCACTATTGTAACATATTTAGAGTCTATTATAAACACCCATTCAATATTAAGTTGCAAATCACTTATCTATTTTATCTTTTAATTATTTATTTAATAATTGTGTCCTTGAAAATTTTATTTATAAAGTTTATTAAAAATTTGCGTTAATTTTTACTAGACAAAAAAATCGATTTCTTTTTTCTCCATACAAGGTAGAAAATTTAGTTAATATTATACTACTTAATCTATAATTTTGCAAACAATAAGTAAAAGGGTGATTGATTCCTTAAAAGGAGCTAGGGGATGAGAAATAATGTAAATACTTCCTCAAGTTATCATGAACAATTTAGATAATGTTTTTTTATATGTGTTGAATCTTGATTGAATTAATTTTAACACTCCGAAAACGGCTTTTTGACCCTTATAACATTTTATTAATAATTATTTATCAAATTGACCTTCATTATAAACTATTTCAAAAATTTAACCTAAAAAAAAAACATAACACCAATCTACCCCTGTTTGACCGTTGACCACCAAGCCTACCCAGGTACACCCCTCCTTACCCGGATATATTTTGAAATTTTATGCCTACTCGAGTAGGGAGGGGTGTACCCAGATATATTTCTTGAGATCTGAGAAATTGCTTGAATTATTTACTCGGGTACTGAGATGGTGTACCCGGGTAAATTCTGGAACTGCAAGTAGTTGCTAGATTGTCAATTATAGAAAACGCAAACTAGTTTATCATGATCGGAGGCTCAAATTATAAAACTAGCTTCATATTTTTAAACAACAAAGATTCTAAAGACCTTTTGAATTGCCTTCTTCATTTTCTTCCTAGATGCCAAGTATTTTTCACCCTTACTTGTGAATTCATTTTCAACACCCTTTCTTCGGATAACTGACTGAATCTCGTACATGTTTTCCTTTGATTGCAAGAGGCAATCATGGGCTGTACTACAAATATCCAGAAGCCTCAGAGACCCTTCTAATAGGTCATCAACCCACTTGTCACTGCATTTTAATGTCAAGGATTGTTGGGTAGTTGGCAACAGAAGCAACTTCCTAGCATAATTAGTTTGTGACATATAGAAGATGATGACAAAGAGGTGGTGGTGGCGGCTTCAGAATCCTTCAATCTCTGCAAATGCTCCTGCAAATCCGTCAACTTCTTAGCTCACTTGGTTGCTTCTACAAAGAGGTGGTGGTTGCTTCTACCTAGTGAGATTTACCCGGGTACACCCCTCAATACCTGGGTAAATAATTCAAGCAATTTCTTAGATCTCAAGAAATATATCCGGGTACACCCCTCCCTACCTGGGTAGGCATAAAATTTTAAAATATACCCGGGTAGGGAGGGGTGTACCCGAGTAGGCTTGGTGGTCAACGGTCAAACAAGGGTAGATTGGTGTTATGTTTTTTGAGGAGGTTAAATTTTTGAAATAGTTTATAATGAAGGTCAATTTAGTAATTAATTATTAATACAAGGTTATAAGGGTCAAAAAGTCCTCCGAAACCACTTAGAGGGTGTTTGGTAGGGTTTTTTTAAGGGGATAGATGGGTAAGTATAGGAGGGGATTTGTGATGGATATGTTTGGTAGAGGAGTCTGAGAAATAAAGCTGGGCAATGGGTTTCCCCATGAATCTCTGAAAGCAGCATTAAATTGGCTCCAAAATACTGTTCTAGAACACCACTTTGGAGGTGGTATAAGAAGAAAACTAGGAAAATGATCTTTTAGGAGCCAAAAATGTTACGTTATTGCCCCTGACCACTTACCTCTCTCCTTTGCAAAACTTCTTCCTGTGTAGTTCACTGACCTGTGGACAAGTGAGACATGAAGATGGTTGAATTCATTTTAAAGAAAAAGTGGAGGATGATTCAACACGTATTTAAGTAAGTGAAGTCAGAATGTTTATTCTGATGAACACCCTAAACAAACGGATTTTCACAAATACAGGTGTTAAGATTTTTGTTGGTTGTTCTGTCATGCCATAGCCAACACCATACTGTTATGGAATCATTCTGAAATGCATCGGTGTTGCAAGTGGCCATGTGTGTAGAAGAACTATTTTTTTTTTTAGCATTGGGGATTCAAAAAAACCTACCAAAACGTTTCGATTATTATATGTATTACAACTTATGGGATTCAACCATTTCAAAGGCGAGTTAACAACAAAAATAAACCAATTAACTCAGACCGCACACCATGGAATCATATAACAAACTCAAAAAGCAAACGAGGAAACCCACCTCACAACGAAAAAAAAGAACACTCTACGCATGAAAGGATAAAGCAGAAATTACTCACTTTTGATGGCACCTTGCAAGTCGATCTTGATGTCAAAGCTTGTAAGTCGGTGTAATATTAAGGGAAATTTTGGAAATTTTGTCATATTTCCCCATCAATCTTTTACTTTCAACCAAACATAGTTTTAGTAAATTTTATATAATTTTTCTGGTATTATTTCGGTCTACCAAACAACATTTTTAAAATTTCTCTACTTATCTAAGTTTACAACTATTTCTCTACTATTTACATTTATCTGGTTAAAAAAAATTTATCCTTTACCAAACACTCATTTACGCACCATAATCTGGTGCATCGGGAAGCATTGGGGGCAGTTCCTGAACTTTACAGGTGTCACAAGCAAGGACATGATACGTAGGTTGTTGAGAGAAGCAAAGGTTTAGTTCAGTGTGACAAGCAAAGGAGCAGGAGGGAGCTTGATGGATACGCGCAGCACCATATAAGATGTTGTCGATCCTCACTTCCCAAAATGGCTTCAACACTCTGCTCCTCCGTCTCTTCATCATTCCTCCCTTCCTCTACGTTACGACGTCGTCTACCCCTTGTTGGTGCGTTTTGCGTTCTCAGTTTGGGATTCTCCAATTTCTACGCACCCTTGTATTCCTCTGCCTTCAAAACGGGGTGCGTTCAATCTCTCTTACGGTACTCACTGTGCCACCGTCATAACGGAGTTTCTCTTCGATTTCTCTCTCTCTCTCTCTCTCTCTCTCTCTCTCTCTCTCTATAATTCAATTGCTTCTTTTTCAGATCCAAATTAGGTAGCCATAGCCAGTCTCGTGCGAAGAGCAGTAGCTTCATCAGAATGGAAGGGAGTAACAGTAACACCACTGTCCCAAGCATCGTTGTCTATGTCACTGTTCCCAACAAAGAAGCAGGTTCCAGGAACATGTCCGGTTCTTTATTTTTAATGTTGTTTCTTTGTTATTTGATGTATGTTATTGTTTCTGCAGGTAAGAAGCTGGCTGAAAGCATTGTTACAGAAAAGCTTGCAGCTTGTGTAAATAGGGTACCGGGTAAGAATTTCCTACGAATCATGTTGTTACCTTTTGCATAATTATTGGATTTCTAAGCGTGTATTGAGGTGAGAATTTTCGTCTTGGACTAGAATTTTCTAATGACTACCAAGATCCTGATTAGAAATTTCACTTCGCATTATGGGTTACTTTGTTTGCATCTATCTGTATAAGGTGTTCCGGGAAATACTCTAGCAATATGAACATGTCAGACAAAGTTTCATAGCTTTCTTAAACTTTTACTTTTTTAATTTTTTTTATTGGACTCATTTGTCGCTTGAATCACTAGAATAGATGGTTCTATTACTGGTTCCTCAAATTGAAAACGTTTTTGGGTATTTTTTTTTTAATTACTCCATTTCTGATCATGTAATTGCTAAATTGTGAACTATAGATATATTTATTTTGATACATGGTCAGAACTACCTTTTGCATCCTTTGTTATTTGCGTGCCCACATGTAGGATTGTAGGTAACTTAGACTTGAATGAATTCCAATACCTGACATCTACCTTCACTTTGAGCTTATATACTTGTTTCACATATGGTGTGTATGATCATGTCAACCACCTGTGCCATCGTAGTGGTAGGGTGGAATGGATCGAGTTTGGTATGGTCTTGAGTTAATTTGTTTTCTAACCAAGTTGATTATAGAAGTTGCATCCCATGTCTGACTTTTAAAAGCCACATGTATTATGTCCTGTGCAGGTATCGAATCAGTGTACCAGTGGCAGGGAAATGTATGACCTACTATTTCTCAGTTGACCTGTTTGAATACTAAATTACTGATAGTAGTATAAACCTTTTTCTTTTATTTTTAAGAAAAAGTTTTCATGCTAACATTAAAAGTTCTTATTTTCTAGTGTGCATTTAGGTTCTTGTGGAGTTTTTTAAGAAAATTTATTTGAAAGTATTGTTGTAGCTTGATTTTGCAAGCTTTGTGTTGCAATTTGACAGATTGAAACTGATTCTGAGGAACTTCTCATAATCAAGACTAGGCAATCCCTTCTGGAAGCTCTGACAGAGCATGTCAAAGCAAATCACGAATACGAGTAAGGCTGATACATCTAGTAAATAATCTTGCAATAAAATTTGAATTTGTTTTGTAAAATGAAAAGTTTGAGTTGCATTTACTATTCGATCCTAAAAGAAAGCTTGAAGAACGGAACACTTAAACCATATATCTGCCAGGACTCAAGAATCTTGACGTTAATATTTAAATCTATGTTGAAATGAACTTGAGGTGCAACTGCAGAAAACAGTAATGCATTCACATGCTTCTTACCTCTTCCTTTTGTCTCTTTCAGTGTGCCAGAGGTGATCTCCTTACCCATCACTGGGGGCAATCTTAGATATTTAGAATGGATTAAAGAGAACACAAAGGAGTGACTAACAAGTTTAGCCAGAGGGAGTGAGTTTAAGAGTTCATTCTTCTGCCTTTGTGTGATAAATAAAGCTGGCATGTCATCTATGTAACTAGGCAATGAGTTTTAAATATAATTATGCCGAGAATGATGATCAGACTTGTGTTACTGCTGGTGGCTAGGGTTGAATGTGAGATTTTATGAGTAGACATTTTCGTTGTGATTTATGTACATTCGACCTTTTTTTTTTTTTTTTGTTATGGCTGATTTATGTGTTCCCAGCACCATGCACCTATCTATCTGCTTTGGGGTTCAAAAGTATTTTTTTTTTCTACATAAATTATGGAATTAGCATTCCGCCCACTCTTCTGGCCGTGTTATTCCTGTGTTTCTCTAAGACAGTGAAACACCCTTGGTGGGTTTGGTATATAAGCTTTGCCTTAAGCACTCCCCTACAAAAATATGACTCTGAAAAAAAGTTAAGGTAGTTTGCGGCGCTCGGACATAGTAGAATAAAATAAAATAAAATAAAAGCATTTTTTTTATAAGTAAAGTGAAGATGTATTATTGTCTAAGCTTATACATTGTTCTGTTTTATTTTTAAAATGTTAAATATAAAATAGAATCTGATGTCTTGCGTACTGTTCTAATAAGCCTGTCAAACGTAATTCATAGCCTGTGGTACCATAAAATAGTTATATGCCTTATTTTCAAAGGCATCTGTTAGGTCATTGAATTATTGCATGGAAGTGGGAGGCAGGTGGCCAACGTTTTAAACTTTACAGAGTTATAGTTGTAAAGCCAACAAATTGGTTTGGCTGCTTAGAGATTTTATGTTTATTTTGTTTTAAGCACATAATAAATACAACTAGTATCTAATTTCGTTAAAACTAGCCCAATAATACGTATAACTTTTACCATGCATTGAAATAGGGTAGATTAGTAGTGCATAAAATTATAAATTTGGTAGTCAATCCCCTTCACCAAAGTTCTAATCGAATCGTCTTTCAATTTCTGCTTCACATATAAATTTGGTGGTCAGTGCCTTTCAAAGAACATTCTCCCAACTAAGCTCCACTGGTCCGATTCTGATTTTCAATCTCAGATGTTTAGTTCTGATAGTGACTAGCTGCAATAAGATACTGTACAGTTTATTTTATTTTTATTTTTTTGTTAATTTTTTTAATGCTATCCTTGAATCTAGCCTACGGTTAAAATTTTTGAAGAGGGATTGACGGCATGGGTTTAATTAATTTTTTTCTTCAAATTATAAGGATTTAATTACAAACTTTTAAAACATAAAATAACTAAAAATTCCTAACTTGTATAGGTAAAAACACATTGATTTAACCTACAATTCTTCTGTCCATACAAATATAAAGGAAAGAAAATTGTTATTGTTCAAGGCTGGTAGCTAATCTAATAGACAACTTTTGTAGTGAGATCATTTACTGCCAATACTCAAGAATAAAGAAAAGCTCAAGCGTAAAGGACGAAGAGGATTGCTGCTTGTTGAGACTTGTATTTATAAAACCAACGCCAACACAGAACTTACAACTTTTTAGCCACGAGAAACAAAAAATATCTTCAATTAGTAGAAACAAAAATGATTGGTAGAGAATAAATTGTGCATTGCTCCAAATGTTGTAGATAGACAATACTCAACATCAAGTGTAGTTTTTTGGAATCTTACAAAAATAATGTGGTTCGCTACAGCAAACAAATTTGATATTTGTGTTTCCGAACAATATACCTGTCAGCATCATGTACGACGGAGAATATATTCCATAAGCGCCATCATAGTTGTTATGAATAATGCTGCTACAAGCACAATTCTAGTTCTTAGAGGACCACATGCTTGAATGGCGGCGTGCCCAAAATTTTAAAATAGGACCCCACTTGCAATCGAGTGTAAACTATGGTGGCTACTTTTATGACCCTATAGAAGTAACATGACCCTATAGAAGTAACATTTCTCGAAACAAATTATATAATCAATTGTCAAGTAATCTCATTCCATCAGATCAATTTCTTCCTTGAGTATTAAACTTGGATGTTGCACTCTAAATAATCTTTTCACAAAAAAACGTAGGTAAGGGAAGATTGCACCAGATATAATTAATTGGATTTCACATTATATAGTATCCTTTCCAGATCATATAACACAAAAAAGAGAAAAAAAGAAGAAAAAGGAGCCTGGTCTTCTGTTCACACAATATATCACAGATTGCCAATCATTTATAAACTAGGGTGATTCTTAATCAGCACAAAGAAATGACATTCAAAGCCCACCTCCTTCAGAGGAAGAATACGAGCCATCAACCTACAAGGGGATATCAGGGCTCATCTAGCTGGTCCTGCAGGAAGTCAGATATTGCTTAAACTAAGATTTTGATGCGTCATGTGTAATATTAGGAAGAGAGATTAAGCAAAATGCTTTAACAAAAAAAATAAAATTCTGTAATGTAATGAGCGTGGTTCTATGATGACATAAACATTTACCTGGACATCAGAAGTCCAAAGGGTGAGGTTGTCTCTTAAAAGTTGCATTATAAGGGTGCTGTCCTTGTAGGATTCTTCTCCCAAGGTGTCCAGCTCAGCAATTGCTTCCTCAAAAGCCTTTCAGAAAAATGAAAACCAATACGGTTCAGGAGATTTTAAATTCAATAAGGCTGAGTTCTTGTCCGAGTACTCAGTACACTAGAAGCCAAGCATGTTTTCTAGTATTCCAGGTAAATTTATTTAAATTTACAATAATATTTTTGCATTAAATCACTTTATATTAATATCCATGTTTATTATCACATTCATCAAAACACAATCATATTAAATGAGAAGAGGTGGTCACATTTGGTAAACACACTAGGGGATCCAGCATGTTTCAAACACGCCGGACCTCTTAACGAGTTTACTAGATGCTGCCATGTAGTAGCAGAGACACGCTTGGTGAGTTAGCGTGTTTCTGCTATACTAAACGGTAAATAAGTTGACTTTGTCAGCAAATGAGTATATTAAATTTTTAATAATAACGGTCAAAAAGCTCAAATCGAAGTGTACCTTTCCCAGGGGAAGAAAATCCAATTTTGGGTTAAAGTTAACAACTCTTCCAGTTTTAGTACACAACTAATTAACTACATTTTACAATTTAAAAAACAATAAATTTGTTTCAGATGAATAATAAAAAATTTCAAGCAAAATATCCCATTTAGTAGCAATTCAACATCAAAATCTCCAGTTTGCTTCATAAACAGATTTTGCAATAGGATAACCATAATATCATACATTGCAGATGAATAATATAACATTTTATTTCCAACGATAAAAAATCTGATGAACCAAAGTGAAAGTATTTCTGTTAACCAGCTTCTGTGTGTAATTTCGTCTGTTCTCTTATAGTTCAATTCAAGTAAAAAACTTACCTAGCTTCATGAGCACATTCAATGTCACATACTCACCAAACACAGAAATTTTTAGAAAATATAAGTTCCCCCACAATAACCTTAAAAAATACAAGTAGTCAAATGTAGCAGTAACACTGCTCTGCATTTCGTTGTTCATCCAGCTCAACTATCATGTGTACATATAGGAACTACGATTTATGCTACCAACCTTTTTCTTGTTTACTGTCAGCAAGGACTAACATTTAGAGCAAACAGATTGCTATATCAAGCCAAACAAGAGAAATTCACCCATCTTCTCATAAGATACACACAAACATATACCCAAGTCGCACAGTCAAAATCTATTAAACAAACCCTACACCCGATGAAGATAAAAAAAGTTCTTTTTTCTTGATAAAGTGGCAGGATAATTGCTTGACCAAACAAGGTGGCCACAAATGTTGTAATCAAGTTAACCAGAAATTTTCAAGGTAACAAATATATAATGTATTAGTAGAGCAAGCAAGCAGGTAAGACTTCATACATCAGTAAAATTATGTAATTTCAGATAGCACTCAACTCACAGCACAAAAATACAAACAAGTTATTGCAAAACAAATAATAAAAATGAGAAGATGCGTTACCTGTTTAGCCATACCACATGCTTTATCAGACTGGTTGAGAATTTCGTAGTAGAACACAGAAAAGTTAAGGGCCAAACCCAATCGTATAGGATGAGTAGGGGGTAGATCCGCATAAGCAATGTCCTTCAAGAAACAAACAACAATTATTATAATAATAAGAAAAAAATATTGAAATAAAAAAGGAAAAAAAGAAGAAGAAGAAAAAAAAAAACCTGGGCAGCCTTGTAAGACAACATAGTATCCTCAGCAGCAGTTTTTCTTTGATCCCCAACCTTAAACTCTGCCATATACCTATGATAATCTCCTTTCATTTTCAAATAGAAAACCTTCGATTCGCCGGCAGAAGCAGAGGGTATGAGATTCGAGTCCAAAAGGTTCAGAATACTGGCACACACATCGGATAACTCCGATTCCACCTTGGATCTGTAGCCTTTCACGAGACCCACGTGTTCGTCGTTCTTACGACCCTCCTCCTTCTGCTCTATCGACGACACAATCCGCCACGCCGCTCTGAGTGACCCAATCACGTTCTTATACGCCACGGACAACAGGTTCCTCTCTTCCACACTCAGCTCCGACGAAGGGGTGGACCCCACCACCAGCTTCTGCATGAACTCCACCATCTCCTCGTACCTTTCCGCCTGCTCCGCCAGCTTGGCCAGGTACACGCACTGATCCCTGCTTAGGTTTTCCAAAGCCATTGCTGAATCGCTATGCCACACAACACAACACAACACAGACAGAGTGTGTAACTGTAGCTGTATAATTGGGGTTTGTGTGATTATATCATATGTTGTTGGTAGGATTGAGCTGTCTTTGGATATGATTAAGTCTTTCGGGTCAAGTTGTGTTTCCTTTAGTCAAATGTTGGGTCAACCTCATAAATCGGGCCTGGCCCATAATTAAAAGGACAATACATTTGGGCCCATTATTAAAACGCTGCGTTCTGAATTGATACCACCATGGATAAATGGAATTGCAACCCTAACTCTAGTGTAGTAGAGAGTGAAGTGAGCATTGGTAACGTTGATTTGAATAGAATCATCGAATTTCATGAAAACTTCAGCGTTTTGCTGTAGCAGGTGTGTTACTTCCTCTCTGCCATGGATATCTCCACTTAAGCTTAGGAAAGCTGCCGAACGTAAACCAGATCCTCCTCCTGAAATCGGTGTTGCTTCAAACGAAGAAGCTCGGAGGAAGCACAAATATCTCTCTCATGAATCTGCCATCAACTTGATCAAACGAGAGAAAGATCCACAGCATGCATTGAAGATATTCAACATGGTAGCGGAACAAAAGGGTTTTAATCACAATAGTGCTACTTATGGAACGATTCTCCAGAAGCTTGCTCAGTCGAAGAAGTTTCAAGCCGTTGATCGAGTTCTGCATCAAATGACCTATGAGACTTGCGAATTTCATGAGGGTATATTTATTAACCTAATGAAGCATTTTTCGAAATCATGTCTTCATGAAAAAGTGCTTGAGACGTTTTTCTCCATTCAGTCAATTGTTCGTGAAAAGCCCTCTCCCAAAGCAATCAGCACTTGTCTCAATCTCTTGGTTGATTCGAACCAGGTTGATTTGGCACGAGAGTTGCTCTTGCATGCTAAGAGGAGTCTAACACGCAAGCCAAATGTGTGCATTTTCAATATCTTGGTGAAATACCACTGCAAAAATGGGGATATTGATTCTGCTTTTGAAGTTGTTGAAGAAATGAAGAACTCCAAGTTGTCCTACCCTAATTTAGTTACATACTCAACCCTGATGGATGGACTATGTCAAAAGGGAAGACTCAGAGAAGCTTTTGAGCTTTTTGAGGAAATGGTCTCAAAGGATAAGATCGTGCCTGATCCCCTTACTTACAATGTTTTGATCAATGGATTTTGCCGTGGAGGTAAACCTGATCGTGCTAGGAATGTGATTGAATTTATGAAAAATAATGGATGCCCTCCAAATGTATTTAATTACTCAGCCTTGGTGAATGGCTTATGTAAAGTGGGGAAATTGCAAGATGCAAAAGGGGTTTTTATTGAGATGAAGAGCTCTGGTTTGAAACCTGATACAGTTTGCTACACTGCTTTGATCAATTTCTTGTGTAGGAATGGGAAAATTGGTGAAGCTATAGAGTTGCTTAAAGAAATGAAGGAAAATGAATGCCGGGCCGATACTGTTACATTTAATGTGATTCTTGGAGGCCTTTGCAGAGAAGGTAGATTTGAGGAGGCTCTGGATATGCTCGAGAAACTCCCTTATCAGGGTGTCTATTTGAACAAAGGTAGTTACAGGATTGTTCTAAATTCGTTAATCCAAAAGGGTGAGTTGAAAAAGGCAAAGAAATTATTGGGGCTAATGCTAGGTAGGGGGTTTCTACCCCATTATGCTACCTCAAATGAACTATTGGTTAATTTTTGTAAGGAAGGCATGGCTGATGATGCTGCTATGGCACTGTTTGACTTGGTGGAGATGGGGTTCCAGCCGGGACTTGATTCTTGGGAACTTTTGATTGAATTAATTTGCAGAGACAGAAAATTATTGTATGTTTTTGAGCTGCTTGATGAATTAGTGATAAAAAATTCTTGATATTTACATTGTGAAATGAGTAAATGGGTTTCAGAAGCAATTGCTGCTTAGAATCCCTTCCTCACTTGTATAGAAGTGTATTCAGAAAAAACAGCAATGCGATTGATGAATTACAAATGTGGCATTCTCCATCAACAATTCCAAGAGGAAATTTCATGTATCAATTTCAACCTTGGTTTTGTCTCTCTTCATTTTCAAGCTAGCACTTCCCAATACCCACCATGTCAATCTAGGGCTGAAATCTGAAGTCTGAACCCTTCTAAAAGAATGAGACCATTGACAACTGCCCAAACAAAGCAGAAAGCTAGAAGCATTGACATTTGACATCATAAACGAAAGCTAGAATCTTACATAACTTTTGCTGAAATGTGATGACTGATGATTGATTTCTATTCATGCACTCCATAAAGAAGCACTTTGCTTAATGATGCTAGCGTAGAGGACATCTCTCCTGTCAAAACAGAATTAAGTCGAAAAACTTTCACAATGTCCAAATCAGGCCCTCCGAACGGTTAAGATTTTCTTGCAGCAAAAGAAATGGAAGAATTCAAATAAAGAAGAAGATTCATCATTGCAATTTAAAGCATTCTTTAGAAACATTGCTAAATTGGTACCGTACAATTGGCTGAATTTTATCGAATAAACTAATGGACTTAAATAGGCAAAATGAGTTACAAATTATAAGAATAAACATATAGACATATACAAAATTTGAATACAATTCAAACTATATACAATCTGAAAACAATCATGCTGATAAACACAGAATTCAAATGTATTCATGCAACAACTTATCCTATCAGGTAGTCTCCAATAAACATGAGTCATGATAGAGGAAGCTCGTCTCCAGTATCTGAAAGTAACACACACATATATAACGGAAAAGACGAACCTGCCACTACTTTTATATATATATATATATATATGTCACGGGCTTCAATAAACATAATTTTTTAATTTTTTTTTTACAATATTATTAATTAATATACTTTAATAAATATAATTTCTCGCACACAACATTGGTTAAGGTGAAATTTTTTTTTTGGCGGGGGAGTCGGAGATTGAGTTTAGTTTTACTTCAAAATAATTTAAAAACAATGCACAAAAAAATAATAATTTAAAAACAAATATCTAGATTATTTAATATAGCGACATCATATTCATTAATATTAGAAAATTTACTATTTCAGGAACAAATTTTGTGCACCTCAGCTGCCGGCTTTCAAGGAAAAAAGACATGGTTGGGGGCATTTCGGTAATATTGCAAGAAATGGAGAGTCATTTTGGCAAGGCAACAAATACACCAACCAATCAGCGTGCGAGTCTGGTGATGTGGCAAAGCACACAGAACCAGAAAACTAGTTTTAAACTAAAAGACAAAAACCACTCTCTCCAACGCTGTCACCTAAAAAACCAAAGCAAAAATCAAGTGACCAACCACATCGTCACATGCTTCAGCCTCACTTGTTCCTTGTTCCCTTCTCCTCCCAACAAACCTTAACTTAAAAAAAAGCGTTTCACAGTTTCATTGTCTCGTGAATAGCGTTGTGATGGCATCAATCTCAGGCATTTGTTCCTCTTCCCCAACAACTCTCAAATTCCAAAACCAATCTCCACCGTTGACCAACCCACACCGCAAAGAACTCATCTCGTTCCCCACTCGTCGGAGCCTCAGCCTCGTCTCCACTCGCTCCGTCGCTCGGGAGGTTCCGGCGGAGGTTTCCGATAAGGCGATAATTCCGAAGGAGCAGAAAGGATTGGAGAAAGATCCACGTGCACTGTGGCGTAGATACGTGGATTGGCTTTACCAGCATAAGGAGCTTGGACTTTACGTTGACGTGAGTCGGGTCGGGTTCACCGATGAATTTTTGCAGCAAATGGAGCCCCGGTTTCAAGCCGCGTTCCGAGCGATGGAGGAGCTTGAGAAGGGTGCGATTGCGAACCCTGATGAGGGTCGCATGGTGGGGCACTATTGGTTAAGGGACCCTAAGCGCGCACCAAACTCATTCCTCAGGACACAGATTGAGAACACTCTTGATGCTGTTTGCAAGTTTGCTGATGATGTCATCAGTGGTAAGGTTAGTAGTTCAATTGTTCTTTTTCTTTTGGTATTTTGTTATGATTTTGTTTTTTTTGTTTCAAATTAAGGTTTTAGTAATTTGTGTATGGCAATGTACTTTGGCAGATTAAGCCTCCTTCTTCTCCGGAAGGTCGCTTTACTCAGATACTTTCTGTTGGAATTGGAGGTTCAGCTCTTGGACCACAGTTTGTTGCAGAAGCTTTGTCTCCTGATAATCCTCCACTCAAGGTATCCATATTCTTGTGATGTTCACTGCTACTTCTGTTAATGCTAAATTGCAAGAGTTAGTAAGGACTACGGATTTATTTTATTGTGCATTCCAATTTACCCCTCAAATGTGGGACTTCAATTCAAGTTACATTACATAATACATATATTCTGATATGAAACCCCACACCAGAACCTTATGTTTCTGATGTGGGAGTCCAAGTCCCATACCTTGGAGTAAGAGCGTAACATTCCACCACACTCCGCATCCCCGGCACCCATGCGGGCTAGCTTTGCGCTAGTCTTTTACTAGCCCTGAGCGATCACTACAATGCCAGTGTCACCACCCGCGCGGCTCGATTGCAACTGGAAGACATAGTGGAAGGTTCTGATACCGATTGTTACGAACCTTGGGAGAACCTCACCTCAAAAACTAGCTCATGAGGTGGAAGAGCCCAAAGTCCACATAAACTCCATACCAGAATCTTATGTTTCCCATGTGGGAGTCCAAGTCTCATACCTTGGAGTAGGATCGTAACATATTCCTCCTGACACCTGAGTCCTGTCTAACATTTGTAAATCTTGTGATTTCAATTGTCACTAGCATTGAATAATGTTGTTACCTTCCTTGACTTCTCTACCTCGGCAGAGGATATTCTTTCTTTCTTTTTATTTGGAGGGGGGATGATGGACTTAGAGGTGTGGGGAAAAACCAAATGAACCCAACTGAACTATAAACTATTCCAAACCGTATTAAAAGAATCACATTTTTTTTAATCCATTCAAGAATCAAATCATTTTTTTCAAATCAGTTCAAGAACCGAACCATTTTTTTAAAACCGGTTCAAGAACCGAATCGCGTTACCAGTTCAGTTCGGTATAAGAATTGAACCAAACCATATCCACTCTTAGGAGTGCTAAAAAGCCAAATGAACTGAATTAAACTGAATCATGAACCAAACTGAACCGCACCACAATTTTCTAAACCGGTTTAAGAACCAATCCATTTTATTTGAACCAGTTCAAGAATTGAACCACTTTTTAAAACCGGTTCATTTTGTCCAAACCGAATCACTTTTCCAATTCGGTTCGGTATAAAAAACTGAACCGAACCATGCGCAACCCATTGATGGTAGTGATTAAGTAAGTGTGCCTTCTATTCTAAAGTTTCTGTTATTTGAAAATTACCTGAGCAACCAGTGTTGTTAAGTATAGATATAATTTTTTTGTTAGGCCTCGGGACTCACGTGATGTTTTTGGTCTTTTGACAGATAAGATTTGTTGACAACACAGATCCTGCTGGAATTGATCATCAGATTGCACAACTTGGCCCCGAGCTAGCTTCAACACTTGTAATAGTGATCTCAAAGGTCTGCATGGATATTATACTTATTTTGTTTGGTTACGATGTTATTAGTGTGTAAAAGATTTTTTTGACTTGAAAATGTCAATTATCTTCAGAGTGGAGGTACCCCCGAGACTAGAAATGGTTTATTAGAAGTACAGAAGGCATTTCGTGAAGCTGGCTTGGATTTTCCAAAACAGGTTTAATCTCAGGTTTTCATTTTTATGTTTTTTATTTCCCCATATTATTGCATAAACATTTGTACCTGAAGTTTAGGTAGCATTGTGGTGCTAGAATTCTGAACGACTGTTTTTTATGAGGGTGAACATGCCACATGTACTTAGATTGCTTTGCATTTACATTACTAGTGTGAAGATGCTCAGAATTCCAATTTTTCTCGCTGCTATACTCTTTATAATTATCATAGATTTGCTTACGTTGTTCAGCAATAGTTGAACTTCTGGTGTTATTTATGTTCCATTTCCTTTTTACTGCTAAACTGAAAAGCATGGTTAATTTTACTCTTTAAAATTGTGGAAAATTACCTTGTTTATTGATAGCAAGACTATTGTGGTTTTATGTATCTATTCTATAATTAAAAGCAATACCTACTGGAAAGTTGCCACTTTTGTCAATTTCTTTTTTGTTTTCACTGTTATGAATTTCCGAATTCTATTGACCCTACATCACTTGCACCTCTTCTGTCAGTGTCATTTTGTGGAAATTTGTTATAATTTGCTAGCGCATGCTATAATGCAGGGTGTAGCTATAACACAAGAAAATTCTTTGTTGGATAACACTGCCAGAATTGAGGGCTGGTTAGCTAGATTTCCTATGTTTGATTGGGTGGGAGGTAGAACATCGGAGATGTCTGCAGTTGGCCTGCTTCCAGCAGCCCTTCAGGTAAGTGGAGGTAAATGTAAATGTGTTTATTCCTTGATATTTTCTGTTCACTTATAATATTTCTTAATTTAGGCCATTGACGTTAGAGAAATGCTTGCTGGTGCATCATTGATGGATGAGGCAAATAGAAGTACTGTGGTATGCATCAGTTTCTAAACCATCTTCTTCTTTTCTTTTCTTTTTTTAAATCTAAATATTACTTTCAGAGTTGTACCCATGCAGATGAAGGAATTCAATTTGTAATAATGCAGGACTTATATCATATATAGAGTTATTCGTACTTAATAATTTGCCATACCTATGCTTAAGAACTACTGGTGCTTCATGTGGCAAATACATGAATGGTGGTTGGGTGTAAAGTGTATGGAAATTGGCATGAAACTAATTACAGCCTCATTAGTAAAACATTTTATGCATAACATTTTGCTGATGAAAATGTTTGTGACTACCTGACCCTTTATGTATCTGTTGGGGTTTGGTGATGTTCAGATCTGCTTCAGAAAATACTCATCTTTTACTGACTTTATCTGGTGCTTAGCAGTTTAGAGGCTGAAAAACTGTTTTGGGAGCTTTCACAGTACCTCCTTGAAAATGAATTATGATAACTATGATTCTGGGGCATGTTTGAGGTACTTCATATGCAGGGATCTGATTATGGGTGTGGCAAGTAATGATGTCATAGGGTAAATGTGTCATATATAGAGCAAATCCATCAAGTTGTATAAGCCAAGAAACTTTCTTTCTGAACCATACGTCATGTTTTCTTAGCCCCATTAGTTTTCTTCATCATGGATGTAGGAGTTTGATCCAGCATCTACTAAAATAACTTTTCACTGGTTTATTTTTTTAAAGAAGCTATATGATGTAGGACAGCCTGGTTTATTTTTATAAAGAAGCTATGTGATGTAGGACACGGCGGGGGGGGGGGGGGGGGATGAATTAGGTTTTGGGATTTCTTGGGCAGAATAGGGATGGAAATTAACAGATTTTATATGGGATAGGATCCTTTGACACCGGTGTCAAATTTTGAAATTTGACACCAAATCATAACCGTTGATTTCCGCGAATCAACGGTTATCATTTATTGGCAATTAATGATTAATTAATAAGTGTAATTTCCAGTAAATGATAACCGTTGATTGATGAAAATCAACGGTTAGGATTTGGTGTTAAATTTCAAAGTTTTACACCGGTATCAAAGGATCCTGCCCCTATATAAATGGGTTAAAGTTGGTAGGTAAAGGCAAAGGGATTTGCTAGTAATAGAACATGGTTTAGGTGGTAAATTAGCAGCTGTAGGGTGCTGTGAACTGTGCGTGTGGGATTAGTGTCTAGGGTTTAATGAGTTTCGAGACAAATTGAAGGAAGAATCGACTGGAGTTTTGATGAAAACGATCTTGTAAGGTTAGTTAATGCATGCAGCCCCAGAATCAAAGCTAAACTAAAATTTTGAGATATTTGATCTCTAATCTTATGTTCCTTGATGCTAGTGCGCCTTGCATCTATATTTTAGAGTTTTGTTCTTGAAAACATGTCTTTTTGTCATCATGGTGAGAAAATCAATAACGTGAGCTTGTGCTTAGAATAGGGATGTCTCAATTTCAACCTATAGCATGCTTTGTGGTGTTGTAAATTACTATTTTCTGCTTGAGATGATAGGATGCCCAAAATCATGTGAGTGTACGAGCACAGCCAAGTTGAGAATATTATGGTTGATGCGCCAGAATAGGGAAATATATATGATGATAAACGGAAATATTTGTCCAGAGGCCAACTTTTTAGAAAGCCCTTGCCTTCTTAAGAACAAACATTCCTTGATTGATTGTAAAATGCATTTTGTTTTTTTAAAGCTACTTTACCATCTTGGCTGCTTAACCTTTCTTCTCTCTCCGAGCAAAGGATCACTGGTTAATATATACTTTTGTGCAGTTAAGGAATAATCCTGCAGCTCTGCTGGCTTTATGTTGGTATTGGGCTACAGATGGCGTAGGATCCAAGGTGAGAATTGTATAATATTAAAGATTAGCATCTGTCTTCTGTTTTATTTCACTGTTGCTCATTGTTTTCTTTTCCTCCTTATTCCATAGGATATGGTTGTTCTTCCATACAAGGACAGCCTGTTATTATTTAGTAGATACTTGCAACAGCTGGTCATGGAATCTCTAGGCAAGGAGTTTGACTTGGACGGTAATCGGGTATGTCTTATTCTTATGGTAGAAAATCTGAAGATTATTTCCATATATTAAGAGATTTTGTCAAGTCCCTAATTGATGGGATTCAATCAATTAGGATTATAGGATTGATTAGTTTCCTTTTTTCACTTTATTTCCTTTTTACAATCACACGTGATATGTATACATACGTGTACCCTCTCCTTATTGCAATTACAATTACATAGAAATAAAATCCTTCTTTTTATTCCTTATTTCTGTTTTTCTTCATTAGTTCAATTCAAACATGGTATCAAGAGCTTTGACAATCCAACCTTAACCCGCTTTTTTTGTCACTGCCTAAAACCAGAACCCACCCTTACGAAGCTCCAATCGTCGAAGTGAGACCACCAGTCAATAGAGGAGGAAAAATCCAGCCGACCCATCCAAGTCCCATCTCCGGAACAGTGCCCACGCGCTGTCCGATCAACCTCCAGTCGGTCCTATTCGTCTCGTTTCCTTATTCCCATTTTGTTCCGGGGATCAAATCCTCGATTGGAGAAAAAAAAATTCCGGGTTCCTAAAGCCAAACCCTAGTTCTCTGTAAAGAATCAATTCAACCCAAAAGCCTAAGTTGTTAGGTGAAGGCCTCTTTAATGGTTTATATTATACTCTAATACGCTCCCTCACAAGAGAGTCCATTGGACTTGAAAGGTGGATGATGCATCAGGCCCAACCAACCTGTGCTAAGAAATTCTACAAAGAAAATGGGGGGCGGCGAGGATCAATCCCGAGACATGAGACTTTGATATCATGTAAAGAACCAATTCAACCCAAAAGCTTAAGCTGATGGGTGAGGCTACATTAATGGTTTTATATATCTCTAACATTCTCTCAGTCAAATCCTTATTCCATTTTATGGCTTCATCTACTGCCTCTTCAGGATCATCGTATGCAGACTCTGGGAGACAGTTTGACTCTGCAGATTACAAATCATAGGTTGAACGGTAAGAGCTTTCTACAATGGTCTCAATCGGTCAAGATGGTCATCTGGGCTAAGGGCAAGATGCGTTATCTCAATGGGAACATCAAGAAACCCGCAAAGAATGATCCTGAATATGAAGATTTGGAGATCAATAATTCCTTAGTGATGGCTTGGCTAATTAATTCGATGGACTGATCATACGTTTTTTCACAAGCACTCCGCAGATGGTAAAATTACTATTCTTATTGTTTATGTGGATGATATGATCATTACAGGTGATAATCATGAGGAATTGGATTCCTTGAAGAAGTATCTGGCAAACCAATTTGAAGTATTTTCTTAGCATGGAAGTGGCTCAGAGCAAATCAGGAATCACTATTACTTAGAAGAAGTATATCATTGATCTTTTACAAGAGATAGGCATGCTAGGATGCAAGCCAGCTAAGACCCCTGTGGAACCTAACTCTAAGTTGGTCATTGAAGATGGGAAAGAGGTGGCTAGAAAACACTATTAGAGATTGGTTGGAAAACTGATTTACATATCTCACACTCGACCTGACATTGCCTTCGTAGTAAGCATGGTTAGTCAATTCATGCACTAACTTAGGGAGAAACACTTGGGTGTTGTCCACAGGATCCTTAAGTACCTCAAGAACACTCCTAGCAGGGGACTATTCTTCAAAAAGGGGTTTAAGAGGATGATTGAAATCTACACTGATGCAAATTGGGCAGGTTCATTAGTGGACTGAAGATTTGCTTCAGGCTATTGCACCTACGTGCAGGGAAATCTTGTGACTAGAGGACTAAGAAACAAACTATAGTTGCAAGAAGTAGTGATGAGGCAGAATTTCGAGCTCTAGCTCATGGAGTTTGTGAGGGAGTGTGGTTGAGAAGACTATTTGAAAAATTAAAGATCTCTTATTCCCGACTAGTTAAACTATACTGCTACCACAAAGCTGCTGTAATCATCGCTCAAAATCTTGTCCACCATGATAAGACAAAACATGTGGAAGTTGACCGCCACTTCATCAAAGAAAAGCTAGATGATGAAAGCGTGTATGACGTACATTCCTACCGAAGAGCAAGAAGCAGACATCCTTACCAAAGGCCTGCATAGACCAGCATTTGAAGACCTAATTGGTAAGTTGGGAATGATTAACATGTTTCTCCCAACTTGAGGGGGAGTGTAGAAAATCTGAAGATTATTTCCATATATTAAGAGATTTTGTCAAATCCCTAATTGATGGGATTCAATCAATTAGGCTCAGTTTTTTTTCAGTTTTTATTTAGGATTGATTAGTTTCCTTTTTTCACTTTATTTCCTTTTTACAATCACACATGATGTGTATATATACATGTGCCCTCTCCTTATTGCAATTACAATTCAATAGAAATAAAATCCTTCTTTCTGTTTTTCTTCATTACTTCAATTCAAACACTTCTGTGCAACTAATCTAATTAACAATATATTTTTGTTCTTCATCCTGTATTTTGGGTGAATTTCTTGATGTCTTTTAATCAGTTTACAGCTGTGCCTGTATCAGAAAGTAGCCTGATGGACTCTGTAGACTGTAGGTTTTAATTGATGGTTTCTGTGTGGGTACAGTGTATGTATTGTCACACTTTCATGTGGAGCCTATTTGCATTACATGTCATATCATTAAATCGACCGAACCTTGTCGATAAGGGATCCTAGTTTTCCTAGGATGGTGGATCTTTCTTTCTACATATTATTTCACATTTGCTAACTATGCTAAGTTCTCAATGCTTCAATCCTGCATGAGTTAATGATATATCTGAAACTAACTTTTGGATTCCACAGGTTAATCAAGGAATTAGTGTCTATGGAAATAAAGGAAGCACAGATCAGCATGCGTGAGTTTTCATACTAGTTTGTAAGTTGGTTTGATATAGTTTATAGATTTGATTAATATCTACTAAACTGCGACCCCCCTTACAGCTATATTCAACAATTGAGGGAAGGTGTGCACAATTTCTTCGTTACATTTATTGAGGTGCTACGTGATAGACCCCCTGGTCATGATTGGGAACTAGAACCTGGTGTCACATGCGGTGACTACTTGTTTGGTATGCTACAGGTCTGATCTACTAATCAAGCATATTTTCTTACCGAACTCGGTGGTTTTGTTTAAGACTGGTTGTTGTTAGTTGTTCTTTTTGCTTAGTGCTAAAATTGGAGTTTCTGCAGGGAACAAGGTCAGCCTTGTATGCCAATAACCGAGAGTCCATCACTGTCACTGTACAAGAAGTGACACCGAGATCAGTTGGTGCTCTTGTTGCACTCTACGAACGAGCAGTAGGAATATATGCCTCTCTTGTCAACATAAATGCTTATCATCAACCTGGTAAATATGATTTCTTCAGCCTGTTTTACAATTTTCTTGTTTTCTAATAAAGAATTAAAAATTCATTTTTTACCCTTTCCTGTATTGGGGTCAATGATTTATGTTTCTTTGAAATTTTGAGTCAGTCAAGCTTAGTGAATTACACACGCAAGTTGTATTGTGTTAGTTTCTTCATTGTCATTTAACTCCCTCTGAATTGTGATAATTACTTAGGTGTGGAAGCCGGTAAAAAGGCAGCCGGTGAAGTATTAGCACTTCAGAAGCGAGTGTTGGCAGTGCTAAATGAAGCAAGGTATGATGTGTATTTTGACTGTATCAGGGCTCTCTTTGTCTTAGCTAGGATTATTTTGGGTATAGTCTTTGCTCTTGAGACTAGTGAAAATGAAAGCATGAGTTCGGAAGAGTTTTTCAGTGTATTTGAATTATTTTCTTTCAGTAAGATGTGTTGGCCCTTCTTGTTATCATGAGTACAAAATGACTATCCTACCTGGGACTTATTCCAATAATACTGTGATGCAAGGTGCATCCTACTGAAAATATTTGCAATTATTTGTTAAGGATAATAATCAGAGGATATCAATATCTGTCTGGAATGTGAACTTGTGCTTAGCATCTTTGTATATATTGTCAGTTAGGTCTGTCTCTAAATTATATTTATCTGTTTCTGTTTTCAGCTGCAAAGAGCCTGTTGAGCCATTGACGCTTGAAGAAGTAGCTGAGCGTTGTCATGCTCCAGACGATGTACATATATATATATTGGCCCTCTTTATTACTTTCTCAATTATGTTTAATAAGCAGTTTATTAAGGATTGTTGGAGAGGTTTAATAACATTTTTCACTTACATGTATGCAGATTGAAATGATTTACAAGATTATTGCTCACATGGCTGCCAATGACAGAGCACTTATTGCTGAAGGCAGCTGTGGATCACCACGGAGCTTCAAGGTTTTTCTTGGGGAGTGTAACGTTGATGAATTGTACGCTTGAGTTTGGGCTAATGAAATTTCGTGTTTGATAATGTTACTGTTACGGATCAAAAGAAAGGAAGCAGCTTGCAATAATTTGGTTTCGATGTTGAATCTCCATTCATTAATAATGAAAGTGGAGATTTTTGTTTAGACAAATTCCTGAGAGTGTTGAGTTTTGGTCGTCTGAATTGGAACCACATTTGATAAAAACATCATGTAACCAAATGGAGAACCAAGTACATAAATATAACTAAATAACTTGTTATTCTGTTGGCTTAGTTGTGTTGATGATTTGGGAGGTTTATGGGATTTGGACACTGTCTGTGCATTGCAAACAAAAAAGGAAACTGTAACATTTTGCGTGAACAGTACCATTGCCTGTTTATAAAGGCTAGAAGCAGGATTTGAAATGGCATTGGTACCGATATCACGACCTTTTTATTAGTATATCAATATTATTAGTGACGTCTTATATTGCTGAAGTATATATAGGAAATAATTTATTGTATTTTATATTTTAATCATCAGGTGTCTCATTTAATGAAAATATTTTATATTTAAAAAATAAAATACGCAGTTAAATATTATTCACTGACTGTCAAAAACATAATAGTGCCTTCACAAAAAAGCCAAGGTACCGAAAAAAAATCCTTTAAAAATTCCTTCGATACCTCGGTCCAAAACTACTACAACTACACTCACATTTTGCCCACTCTATTTGCGTGAACTGATGTGACTCTACCATTAGCAATAAACGCAAATGAAGTCAAAAGGGTTATGGGGTGATGGTTAAAAAAAATAAATGGGAAAAAAGATTAGGGAGCAAAAGCAGCAAAATGAAAGAGAACAAAAGGCAACCACAAGTTGGGTTCTCGGATGTGGTGGAGTGGGGAGACTGTTGCAGACCTGAGTTTTGAATACGATTTTGAATTGCACTTGGAAACATTTGAGTATTGATATTTACAATATCAAACTATATTAAGATCAATTGATCTGTGGTGCAAAGGAATTGCATCTATAATCCAACACGAACAGGGCGTGGAAAGCCAAGCTGAATTGCAGCACAAGCAAGAGTACGAGAGTTAAATTACTACACCACAACTTTGCTCCAAGCTGCATCGGTAAATCAGAGAAGCTTTGATATGACATGACAAGAAGTCCAGAAAGCTTTAGTTGCAGCCTTAAGAATAACAGGGTTTTGATATATCCTGTCAAGAATGCCAAATGTAAGTGGTAAATAAAAATGAACCTATTAGCCGAAAAAAGGTTGAAAATAAATCAGAATGACTTTCTCTTGTTATACTAAATGTAAAAGCAAATAACAAGAAAATGACACGCAAGGTATTCGGTATCTATTACATGAGATTATTAAATGTATGGTATCAAGCTGCAGGCAAATTATATAGGCAACAAATGCCACAACATTAAAGCAAGTTATGCGACGGGTGAATACAACAATAGGTTCCTTAACTATAAAGAGAAGTGGGGATTGGAATAACCACTTACCCAATGGCCGTGGCCCCCCATGATGCAACATTATAAATAACTTTGCTCCCATCCCAAGCCTTTCGAAGCTTTCCCTTTTTCTTTTTCACTGAAAATGTCTTGCTGAGCGCTAACAAAAAAACCAGAAAAAGTCAGAAATTCTTTCCCAGTCTTTTAGCTAACTGGCAATAAATTTGTCTCCACAAGAGCATAAAAAAGTTATTTGAATGAAAAGGTAGATGATAAAAAGTTATTTCTTCCGTGTTTTTCACTCAATTATATGGAGGAATAAGGTATCATATTAGGAAGGAAGCAAACAAACTCACCTTCCTGGAGTTGAAGAGGGGTCAAATCCTACAAATGGCAAAGAATCAATTAGAGAGAGAGAGAGAGCAGAAACTTCAGATACATTTGGCAGAATATGTTTGCTGTTATTGATCATAGATGGAATTAATAAAACAACATTCTTCACAGGCACAGAAGAAGAGAAAGACATGCCTTATTACTCAATGCAAGTGATTGATAGCCTACAGAAGAATGAAAAGGGCTAAAAAGATGCAACTATGGAAAAGGCATGTACATTACATGATTAAGTCTGTACTTCAATGGAATGACTTCTTGAGCATTGACTTGCAAGAAGAATCTATATCCATATCATCAAAGAAGCACAGACTGTAACATGATAGCCAGAAAGGCAGAAAGGAATGAAAAACATAGTATGATACCAATAATAAAGTCTAACAAATGCATTCCCAGCATAACAAGTATCTTGCATCTCTCTATTTTTTCGACATTATAGTTAATAACCTAATGATTGTGAGTTGCAACAACTTATTTCCTGAGATTAAACAGTTACCAGCCTCAAAGTGGGACATCTTTGTAGAGAAAATAAGCATTATAAACATAAAGTTCGATATTAAATATTAAATTCAGAAGTTCCCAGCTCAACTTCGCAAACAAGAAATAGTAGTGGTATATAACTATTCTCAAGTGACCACACACAAGTGGTAGAACACAATTTCATACAAGCCACAATAAAAACATAGAACATTTGTAAATTTAACACCTATATAGAGTAAAATTGTGGTGTCACAGCAACCAGCAGTACTGCTTCAAAATGAAACACTAGGCAAGGCAGCTTAGAATCCATCGACTGGGATAATAAAATATACTAGTAAATAATAACACTCCTTATATATATTTAAAAGTTTAGTATTTTTTTAATATAATATTTAAAGTAAGACCAAAGGAACACATTTTTGCATACAATAAAACACTAGGCAAGTCCTGCTTATATAGCATGGCAGCATATGATGCTCAGGTACAACGCTGATTTGGCATCTTATGAATATGCGTATAATACAGGTACGTCCATAATTTTGACGTTCTTTTTTCTTATTTTTTTGGTCGGATACGGTCAAGCCGATATGTAGCACACCTGTGCCAACACCAAGCTGATACACGACAATATAGAAAACTCCAAAATTGGCAATGAGTACCACTCATATTGGTGCAATTTGACCATTTATGAGTGAATTGTTTGACTCAATACTTCAGAGGACTGAAAATGGTTGTTTCTCAGCCAGGTTGCAACGGATTTAAATCAGATTTCACAACTAGCATGACAAACCTGCTTATTTGTGCTTCGTTGCAATTTTCTTAAACCAAAAATAGGTCTTTCTTGTATACTTATGTTCATTTCATATATAGGATTTTATAAATAATTTTTTATAAATTTTACTTTTGGCATAATTATATTTTGTGATATGATAATTAAGGTTTATTAATTGTGACTCAAGGAATATTATGTACTATGCAATATCTGTTACAATTTTAAAATATTTTATTTAATACCTTACCATATCCATACCTAGATTTTTTAAAAAAAATTGTATATGCATCACATAATCAACTGATCGTGATTTGTACACGTTTCAATGCAAAATAGATCGCAGCATATACATAGAAAAACAACTTTAAAGATGATTAGAGAAGAACAAATCCGCAAAACCTTTCAGCAAACATACAAGACATTTTTCAGTGTGCGGAATTTGCATCTCAATGGAGAAACATATATGGAGGTACGAACGGGCACAAGAAGGGAAAAGGTCCAGTATACATGGGGCCCTTAAGTAAGGCGAACAGCAGAAAGCATAAGACAGCTGGTTCCTATAGCATGTCAAGAAGCAATTGAAGTTTGAAGCCAAAAGATTTGGATTCTCATAAATTTCTAATTATTGCACAATAATATCATTCAGATGATGATATCGCGATGAATTAAATTATGCATAAGAGAAGCAAAAACAATAGGCACAGCACAGAGCGAACTGAAAAACAAGAGCATATACAGATAACATACCTTGGTCTGCTTGAGGGATAGCAAATATGCAGCCATGAAGCAAGCAATGCCCTCCACTATATCTTCTTGCCTAACAAGGACATAATCTTCTTGGTCTGAGTCAACATCTTCACCTTCCCAAAGATCATTTTCACTAATCATATCCCAAGAATTACCTTCTTCTGCCATAAATAACCCAATTTCCCCCACCTTTTATTAGCATTCCAAATTTAAAAGAATAAGAGAGAACAACTTTTATTAACTGAAATCATGAAAATGTAGAGAGATCATACCAGCTGAATTCTGTGAAACTGACACCTGGGCACACTCTAACTTTTCAAGGAAGGCAGGGCATTCAACTCTAGATTTGAGCATATCACATAACTGCATTGGGGCACATGGGGAACATCACATGTTCATTGAATAACATACATTTCTCATTAATTAAGACTCAATAATAGTGATAAATATCAGTGTCTAGATTCTAAACATATAGATAAGTGATATATTATTAGTGTCTAAATTATTAACAAGTTATTCTAAGCATATATCATAAGAGTCATGGCCTATCCAAACCCTAAAATTGAAAAAATTAAAATTAAAATTACCTCATCGGTTTCTGGATCAGGAGTTGACGAAGAGGTTGAGGTTTCAACGTCGCAATCGTCTTCATCAACATCAGCAGAATCAGTAGTGTTAATCAATTCAAGAGCTCTCTGACACTGCAAGAGCACGGCCTCAAGGGTCTTCCTCTTAACCCGAAGCGGGTCAAGGTCCGGGTCCGAATCCACCAAGGGTTTCGGATCCATTAACCTGATCCTTTAATGCAGCAACAACAGATTCATTCGTCGTTCGTTGTTGTGCATTTATTTGTTGGGTTGGGTTGGGTTTGGTGAGTGGGAGAAATGGAATTATTGGAATGGGACACGTGATTTTCGATTTTATGGATGTTAATTTGTTGCGATGCTGTGTTTTTGTCTCTTGCAGGTTATCAACGAAAAATATGAATTGAAATAAATAAAGAAAAAAGAAAAAAAGGAGGCGTTAGCGTTACTGCGTTAGGCTGTAGGGGCGTTCCAGATTGATGCCAAAACAATGTTTGCTTGGCATCGCTTTCGTGTACTGGAACTGTTCCCTCCTCCTATACGAAATGCCTCTATTTGCTTTACACAATCATCTTTGATATCTTTCTTTTTTATTTATTTATTTATATATATTCTTTAGATCTTTCACTTTGTCACGTTTGAAACTTTGAATTCAGTAAGACAGTAATATTCAAAACAATGTACGGATAAACTTTCAGAAATGAGAATCTTATTTTTGAATCTAACAGTGATTCTAATATTTTTAGAGAAGAACTTTGATGAGCTTTTTCAAGTATTATTAAAGGCTAACCTAAAATATCATTGTTCACTAAGTTTTTTATCTAAATGTCATGTGAACTATGTTATTTTTCTATTTGCCACGGGACCAAGTTCGCTACCCGGTGTAGCGAACTCGATTTGCTGACATGTCACATTTCTAGTGGACACCAAGTTCGCAACGTAGCGAACTCCATACTTTTTTTTTTAACTTGGTACTTATCATTCACTAGAAATGTGACACGTCAGCAAACCGAGTTCGCTACACCGGGTAGCGAACTTGCTCTCGTCGCAGATTGAAAAATAATACTGTTCACGTAACATTTAGGTAAAAAACTTGGTGAACAGTGACATTTTTGGTTGGTATTTCACTTGCATTATTAAGGATAATCCGTTTGTTTGTTTTGTTTAAGCTAAGAGTTATTTTTAAATTAAATTAACAAAATAAAACTTATAGGATATTGTAACAACTAATTAGTGTTACTATCAATGTTATTATCAATCAATTTCACCGTTAAATCGATTATGTTGATTCAACGGTTATATTTATTTTCATCTTTATATGGTTATGATTCTTCATATTTTATATTTTATATTTATTTTTACCTTTGTATAGTTATGATTTTCTATATTAAGATTAAAAAATATAAAGTGTTATTAATCCACTAACACTTGAATTTGTATAGCTATTAATGACTATAATGCAACAAACTCCTTTCTTCAAATCATGATCTAATAAATAAGTTTAAGAGGTGTATTCAATAAAGCGATGCTGTTAATTTCATCTGTATAACCTTGAAAAATATATATATATAATTTAAGCTAGTTGATATCAACAAGGTAATAACTAATAAAGATTGGCTTTCAAATAAATCATAATTTAAAATTGTTTTTTCTAACCTTTACTCTCTTACTTTCAAAAGTTACACTAAAACACACACAAAATAAAATAAAAAACTCATTCCAACCGCTTTCTTGAACATTACCTGGGTCTTTCTTTTTCTTTTTTGATACAATACAACTATGCTTTTTGACCATTATAGCTTTTTTTAAATAATTAATTACCAAATTGACCCTATTTATAAACTATTTCAAAAATTTAACCTCTTCAGAAAACATAACATCAATCTGCCCCTGTTTGACCGTTGACCATGAAGCCTACCCGGGTACACCCCTACCTACCCGGGTATATTTTGAAATTTTTTACCTACCCGGGTACACTCCTTCCTATCCGGGTATATTTCTTGAATCTAAAAAAATGTTTGAATTATTTACCTGGGTACAGAGGGGTGTACCCGAGTAAATAACAAAATCTCAGAACTTCGTTGCTCAATCCATATAAGTTCTGAGAACACCTTTAGAATTGTTTTGACATGCAGACGGTTGCTTTTATTAAAGCTGTGCTTAATTTTCCTTTCTGTGCAGGTTCTATCACAAAGGCATTTTGCATTGCATTTGTGATGACTTTCTTTAGTGGGTTTGATGTTCCAGTGTTCTGGCCAATACTTCTCTTCTACTGGGTAGTACTATTCACGCTTACTATGAGGAGACAGATATCACACATGATCAAATACAAATATGAATAATCAATTGCATAGAAGCGTCTTTTTTTTGTGTGGTGATGATTGTGGTTTAAATTTAACGTATGGCAGTGGTATGGCGGAGAGGTTTGAGTGAAGAGAGAAAGCATGGGGAGGAGTAAGGTTAAGCAGGGGAGGAGATTGCAGAAGATAATGAAGTGCTTGTGTTCGGGGGAGCAGTTAAGAGCAGCAGATGAAATGGTTCCTTGTTCGAAATCTGTTGCATCGAAGGATTATTATTTGGCAAATTCTGGCTGTGATGGACAAGTTGTGAGGAGGAGTGGTTGTGCTTGAAGTGGCTTGTAAGATATGCTTTTTGGGATCGAGATTTACCTGGGTACACCCCTTCCTACCCGGGTAAATAATTCAAGCAATTTTTCAGATGTCAAGAAATATACCCGGGTACACCCTTCCCTACCCGGGTAGGCATGAATTTTCAAAAAATACCCGGGTAGGCTTGGTGGTCAACGGTCAGACAGGGGCAGATTGGTGTTATGTTTTGTTGGGAGGTTAAATTTTTGAAATAGTTTATAATGAAGGTCAATTTGGTAATTAATTATTAATAAAGGGTTATAAGGGTAAAAAAGCCATAACTACCTGGGTCTTTTTCCGACAACTTTTGCCTACAGCGCTGGTTACTTTTTGAATTATTTATACCCGTACATTAATTTGGTTTTAGTGTATCGAAGTAATGCATGTTAATAAGTATTAAAAAAATGTGAAGGCAACAGAATTTTTATGAAAAAAAAAACATTTTAAGTGACAAGAGCATATAATCATACATTTTATTTTATTTGTATGTAATTAATAATAGTTAATATGAGCGACGAAAGTAATTGAATAATTGTAAATTATTCGGCCCAAAATGTTTCTGGGCAGCTTGCTGAAGCCTTATTCCAATATGTCTATTGGGCTTAAAAAGACACTTAAAGCCCGTCGAGCTCATTAAAAGGACACAACAAAACCCCTAGTAAAGAAAGAGAGTAACAAGGTTTAGAGGTAGTTTCTTTCAGCTTTAAAAAGAAATAACTTTTATCACTTCCTTATTTTAAAAGTACTTTTTATAAAAGTTAAAACTATTTATATTTTTATAAAAATATTTAGTTTTTGAAAAAAATATTTGGTTTTTGACTTTTGCTTCTTAGAAGTTAAAATTTTAGCTTTTGAAAAAGTAGGTTGTTGGCTTTTTTTGTGACTTCTCATTTTTTTAAAAGCAGACATCCAAACGAACTAAAAACGAGAAGTGCTTTTTTTCTTGAAAAAAATAGCTTTTGAAGAAAAAAAAAGCTCATCCAAACGGACCCTTAGTTGACATAAAACATTTGTTTACCCTCTTTTCTTTTTTTAAAAAAATTATCTATCTCCCATCTGTTTTCCTTGGACCCTTAAGAAGGTCACCTAGGGGGCGTTTAGTTGAGGAGAAATTTTTTTAATACCAGGGAAATATAATTGATAGGAAAATAGTTAGAAAGTGAGTTTGATAGAAAAATGTAAAAAAAGTTGTTTGGTTGGAAAAAAATTTACTGGGCAAATTAGGTAAGATTTATAAAGTTTATGTTTGGTGTGAGATAAAATATAGATGAGGAAATAGAGTTAAATTACCAAAACAACCCTTGAATCTTATATATATAATATTTAAATTATAATTTTAATCACCAAAAGCAACCCAATTCATTTCTCATTCTTCAACAGAATTGAAAACGACAAGGTAAAACAAAATCAGTTTTTTTTTTTGTTTTTTGTTTTTTGTTTTCAATGTTAAAGAGTAATTGGGTACTTAAATGGAAGAACAAAATCAATCAAAATGATGAAGAAGAAAATAAAACAGAGACTCCACTTTCAACAATATATACAAGGTCATTATTGTCTCCAGCATATAGCTCTTTTTCCCCTTCCCCATCTAAATCCCAAATACTACCCTCCATGTGGGTTTTTAAAACAGTATTTTTGATCAATTTTTACAAAAGAATCATAATGGCTGGGGAAACCAATTTGCTAGCAAAATTTGTTGAAACCATGTACCAAACATGGTCAAATAGGAATGCTGATAAAAGTTGCCCAGCTATTAAAATTTTAGCTTTTGAAAAAGTAAGTTTTTGGCTTTTTTTGTGACTTCTCCTTTTTTTAAAAGCAGACATCCAAACGAACTAAAAACGAGAAGTGCTTTTTTTCTTGAGAAAAAACAGCTTTTGAAGAAAAAAAAGCTCATCCAAACAGACCCTTAGTTGACATAAAACATTTGTTTACCCTCTTTTCTTTTTTTAAAAAAATTATCTATCTCCCATCTATTTTCCTTGGATCCCTTAAGAAGGTCACCTAGGGATTTATAAGAAGGCCCTCCTCCAAATTCACATGATAGATCATAGTTCTTTGAAAGAAGAGAAAAATGAAAAAAAAGATTTGAAAACAATGGAGATGGAGTGAGAGACAAAGCTTTGAATCTCTACCCTAATATGTTTAGATCAAGTAATATTAAATTTATCTCCTTCTTTTCCTTTTGTCGAAAGAATTAATGGATACATTTTTACTGTTGTACCGGTTATTCGTGTGTATTTTTATGCAATAATAATTATTATTATTATTATTATTAGGGGAATGATCCGTTTACAAATTTTTTTTATAAATTATACTAAGTATGACCAGTCATACACTCTTGATTGAAGTATGACCGGTCATACTTAATATAGTTTATAAGATTTTGTAAACAAAAAATTTATATATATAATATTATTATTATTATTATTATTCGGATTAAATTATGCATATCATTTTAACATGTATTTGTATTAATGATTATCAAGATATTCAAGAAGAAAATGAACTTTGAAATATAACATTTCATGTTCAGTACAAGTTTGAAAAATATAATAAGAGTAGGGTTATATTAACAAATTATTTTTTTAACAAACTTACAAACTACACTATGTCTGACCGGTAATACTCTACTCAAGAGTGTATTATCGGTCAGACATAGGGTAGTTTATAAGCAAAAAGTTTATAAATATAATCTTTCCCATATAATAATAAACGTTATTTTATTTTATTTTTGATTTTTCAATGTATCTTCCGGTCGACAGTCGAAGGCTAATCCTCTCGAGCCAAGAGATCACATTAAGTGAGTAAACCTCTCTCAATAAAGTCTTTTTTATACATATGACTATCTATCAACTGTGCTAGGCTTTGTTGGTACGATAAACGTTATTAATTCTCATACAAATGACGTTGTTATGTTTTGCGTAGTTTTTATTCATATTATGAGTAATGAGTATGTTATTTTTTTCAAAACATAAGAATTAAAATTGCATTTAACTTGTTTCATTAACCTTTTTTTAATTTTTTTTTCCACATATTCCTTTTTATTATCATCTAAACTTTTGTTGCGAGCTAGATAAAATTTACTTTTAATATTAATTGTTAATTAAATATATTTTTAAATTCATCTAAAATATAATTTCTATTGATGATATTTTTAAGAATGTAATTTTTAAATTTACAATTATGACTTGAAAGAAATGAGGAGCTTGTTCCTTTAAATAAAATTGAATTTGTTTACCAAAAAATAATAATTTGAATTTAAATTCTGAAAATGAAAAAAAAATCTTTTTTTAATATTAAAAAATAATTTTTAATATTGAAATTGATGACACACAAACTAAATTAATCGAAAAATAAATAAATAAATAAATAATCCTTAAACTTAGCCAATCAATTATCATGCTACCACTGCTTTGTATCTGTCTTTGAATTTTGGTAGCGTTTGACTTGGCAAACCAACAAGGGACAAAAGTTGCTATCTTCATTCAAGCTGTGAGTTTTGCAAACGGGAATGGATAGCAAAACCAATGCTATCAATTATGTTTTTTTTTTTTTTTCTCTCACAATAAATCATGTATTTTGTTTTTCTTTGTGAGCCATCAATCATGTATTTTATATTGAGAATTCCCCGTTAACTTTTAGGTAATTATAATTTTTTTACATAAAAAAATAAAGCTATTTTATATTATTTTTTATTTTATGAAATTTAAATATATTTTTAAAAAATATAATGATTGCAATTTTTTAACTCTCTCCACCATTTTTATTTATTACTTGAGGTTATATTATAAGAATTATTTTTTAAAAAAAGTTTTAATTATAAAAACACATTTAACTATGAATGTATATTACTTGACTAATTTTTCTTTGATTTAACAATACCAAAGATAAAATAAAAAAAATGACTCATTAATTTTATATAACGACAAATAACAACAAATAATTATGTCAAGGTTTTCCTTCATTCACAATAGTAAAAATAGGGTTTAATGTATTACAAAAAAATAGGTTTAATGTTTATCATATTGTAGGAAATAAATTCTATCTCCTACACAAACATAAAAGTGTGTGAGGCCCATGTGAGGAGATAACGTCAAACATAGACTAGGCATGTTTACTTTCTGAAAATGTTAGCACAAACATAAACACACGTGAGATAAATCTCAGTAATATTGAGGTTTTCAAACTATAACCAGTTCGGCCACTCTAACGAAAAATATCATTCTCTCAAATCATGTTCATGATAACAAAATCTATATTTCAATAGTAACTGGAATAATAAACATAAAAAAGAACATGTAATATTCAACTAAAACTACTAAAACCCAGCCTCTGAGGGTTTCTGAATGTAAAAGGTTACTGAGTGGCCGAGCTCAAAGCCAAGTAAGGCGTCCCATACAAGTTACAATATTACCGTGTGATCCTTAACTTCTTTGGTGTTAGGAATGTGGCTTCCATACTCAAGGGGGGTGAATTGAGTATTACAAGATTTTCACAAAAGTCCCCTTCTAGTTTCTAAATAATCATTTCAAGCAAACTTTGATATGTTGAAAGCTAATCAATACATTCAAACAATCCATAATATATAATATATCACAATTATAGAACTTATTCTAACACATACAAGATATCAAAGAAGCAATTAAAGTGCTAGAAATAAAGAGTTTAGAGTTTAAAGAATTGCAAACACAATATATCCTTGTTCGGTCACTACCACTTGTGACCTACATCTAGACTGAAGTCACTCGATCAACTCTTACACTAATGGTCAAGCTTCACGGGTGCTTAACAAACCTTTACAATCTCCAAGACTTCGGATTCTGTTATGGGTACTTGGCAACCTTATAATTCACTCTAAATTTACTTAGGTATTTGGATACCTCTCAAACAATGGGTTTCATAACCCTTTCAACTCAAGAATACGAGGAGGGAAATATTTGGAAATGAACATACACTCTCAAAGTGTGGATATACAACTTGAAGCACTATGGGTATATGGATTTTCAAGATATGAGCTCAAATATGTTTGATATTTGAAAGATATGAAAGAATATGCAAATGATAGTGTAGAAGCTCTCAAATCATCCTTAAGATGTGTAAGAATAGTGATCTTAATGTTTTAAGGTCATAAAGAATGTATTTATAGTGATTTTTCTCAAAATTATCCATTTATAGCTGTTATGGGCTTTATATTGCAGGGGGAATCAATTTCCATACTTAGGGAATCGATTCCCAACCTTTCCAGGAAGAGAGAATCGATTCTCACATGGTGGTAATCAATTTTCTAGTTTGGGAATTGATTCCCATATGCAGAGAATCGATTCCTAACCTGTTGGAGGGCTGGAAATTCGACAACAATAACACTATTTCGTATTTTGGGCATAACTTGAGTTATTCTTGTTGGATTGATGTGAATTTTGTCTTGTTGGAAATATAAAAGAAATATCTACAACTTCTATGAATAGCACAAGATCCAAATTTATCATATTGGATACAAAAAATTGTATGGAAAGCAGCAACAAAATTATGCAACAAATTCTAAGTTCAAATGTGTTCTAGCTTGCTTCCAACCATTTTTTGTGTGAAAGATCTTGACTTGATAAATATGTTTTGAAGTTATAAAATATGTCAATGATCTTTTTCATGAGTTTTGTCAAATTTCTTTCAAGTATATAAATGTTATAATTATGCAATTCGAAAAACACGTTTACTTTGAGAAAAACTTTGAGCTCATGCATTACAATGCAATCTACCATATACCCTCACATATATTATAAGTCCTAAAGATATATTCTAAATATGATTTTAGACTTAGCTTCATGTCTTGTGGCTTGGATCTTTACTTGAGTTTGATGCTTTGACTTGTTGGATATAATAATACTTGACACTTTGTTGGATTTGATCATTTTTCACCATGGTTATGATATTGAGCTTCTCTTAGATGTTATCCATAGTTTGTTGTCTTTGATCTTAGTGTTACTATTCTAATTATTCTTTGTTGCTCTTGATCCAATGATCTTGCCACTTTGATATGACATTACTCTTCTTGTGTGGCTACATTATATGTCTTCAATATCCACATATAGTTGATATTTTTTGCTCTTGATCAATGCTCTTCTCTTTTTGTTGTTGTCACTTTGTTATCATCAAAAACATACCTTGTATCTACATTTGGGTCAGTTCACATCAGAATTATTCGTTAAAGATTATATATTTTGTTAAATATTCATTTGGTATCAAAGGAATAAAAATTTAGTTCTATAGTCCTTATTCAATATTATTTTTATAGCCAATATGAGCATATCCATCAAATCCATAAAACCAAAATTTAGAAGATAAAACCAAAATATAGAAGAAATCCATAAGAAAATAGTTTGCCAGAATAACAGCACCTCCACAACTTTTAGAGAAATATCTTTCAAAATACAACCTTTAAGTATATAAATAGGTGAAAAAATAATGAAACTAGGAAAATGTGGTTCTCTCACAATATTTTCTTTCTCTCTCTTTCTCTTCCTAAAAGAGGGGTTTTTATATAGAATTTTGATTTTTTTAAATAATAATATTTTAATAAAATAATAATTTTGTAAACTTGTAGGGGGTGCCTCCATATTGCCGTCCTCCTTGCCATATTTTAAATTTTATATTATTTTATTATTATAATATTATTTTATTATTATAATACTATTTAATTATTATTTTCATTTTTTTAATGTTACAATAGGTGAACATTCAAGAAAAAGAGCGCATTGCACGTGTTTTGAGTATTTCTTCTTAAGGTGCACTCAAAATTATTTGGAAACCAAGGCATAAACAGATTCATGAAGTCCACCACTTAAATTTGATTAGTTCCTATTTGCTTATTGATTAAAAGTTTGTAAGATAACTCTTAATTTTTATTTTTATTTTCTTTTAGCTATTGCTAGAGTAGGCAATACGAGAGCATTTATCTAGTGATAATTGAGGTTTTACACTTTTGGCTTAGAGTTAAGCTGAAAGTGTGTTTAGCAATGGTCAGGGGTTTGACAAGTGGGGAGCAATTTACTAGTATAAATTTGGGTATCTAAATCTAGAGGTGGGTTTGGTTGAATTCTTATACAATGATAAAATATGTTTTATTCTTGTACTTTGAATTAAGCGTGGCTCATAATAGTGGATTTCTTTTCCAATTGGATAGAGGTATCCAAATTTGGGGTCGTGGATTTTCCCCCTCCTTTTGGAGTTTTTCACACGTATTTACTTGTGTTATCTTTTTGCTATTTTCTTTATTGGTTAAAATTATTATTGATTTAAATTTATTAATTTTAAATAACTCAATTCGGCTCTTGAGTTTAGTTGGGACCAACAATAAAAATTGTTGACTAAAATCGTCACCCTATAACTTTGTATATACCATATTGGATCATCAAGAAAGATAAACGAATGCAACCATACTCATATCCAATGGCGGACACAGGTTGGTGCAATTTTGCAGACACAAAATTTGGGGGGGGGGGGGGAATTCACATGGGGCGGGTGATTTAAGTCAAGTAAAAAAAGAAAAAGAAAAAGAAAAAGAAAGATTAAAAGAAAAAGGTAGAAAAAGGTAAAAATATGTCCAACCCAACTAACTCCTGCAATTAAAAGCTTAAAGCTTAAACCCTAGTCCATTGTTTTGTTTTTTGTTTTTATAAACCTTATTAGTTCCAAATCTTAATAAACATCAACATTCCTAAAATTCAATCTTCATCAAATGGAGGAGAATCGCATGAGATTTCTCACGTTTTTTTGTGAAACAAAAGTGGTCAACTTTGGATCAAATAAATATCGACAAAGGTGGATTTTTGATCGATTAACTCCTACAATTATACTATATTTTACAAATGTCTTTTGTGGTGTTTATTTATTTTTTAATTATCGTTATCTATTATTTCCTTAAAACTTTGGTTGATTCACCAAAGCTTTATTTTTGAAGTGGAAGCAAAAATTAGATTATGATCATGATCTTAAAAAAAAAATTGAGGGCAGTGCCCCCGAACCCTCTGCCTAAATGTGCAGACATAAAGTAAATATACTGGGTCCGCCACTACTCATATCCATGGAATTCAATTTGTGTTCTTTATCCTCATATGGGATTGGGATTCTTAATCTTTCTTATCCAAATCACACATTCTTGATTGAGATTCTGTTAGATGTAGAAGAAAAAATTGCTAATTGTTTAATGTATTGGGACTATAACTATAACCTAATTTATCTATTATTGGGTCCATTAAGCTCTCATTATACAAAATTAGACCAATATGAATATCCACTCATATAACTCATACCAATTCAGGAGTCCATTTGTTTTATTTTATTTTATTTTGATCACTTAATCTATTCAATAAATTAAATAACATGATATAATTAAAAATAAAATATAAAGCCCACAATAATATTAGGAAATAAAATTTCCAAACTATAAAAAAGATAGAATACAATTTTTTTTTCCTATTTGGTTCCCTTTTGATTTTATCTTTACCACAAAATCTAACTTAGATGTGTATTTATATAATTCTTCTTTTAAAAATTATACTACAATAAAACAGTTATTTCCTTCTTCTTTTTTGGGTGAAAAAAACAGTTATTTCCAATTTTCGAGGATACCAACATAATGTGGTAGTGTTATTACTTTAAAAAATATTAACAATACTATTTTGATATTTGGAAATATATATTATTTATTATTAAATAATTTTTATTGAATTAAAAATAAAATCAAACTATTTAATAAGATCTACATAAACTTCATTTAATAACAAAAATATTTAAAAAAATGTTGCCGATATTTCTTCTTGAAGTACTCTCACTCGTGTGATTATCGATAGCTACTACCTGATCATGAGCTATGAAGCACCGACACTTCAAAAACCCTGACGTGTCGTGTCCGACACTCCTCGACACTTCCCGACACTCCAACACGCGTTATAGAAATTCAAAAAAAGATTAAAATGTTGTGTTACATTGAGTTTTTAGTTACAACTATTAAATTCGTTGGATTACGACTACTATTTTATTGAGTTTAATATAAATATTTGGGATATCTTATGTTTCTTTGCAAAATTGATTAATATTATAAGTTTAGTTTCATTTTTTTGTTAAATTATTGAATATTAAATATAATATACACTACATAAATCAAAAATATTATTTAATATCAAAACGTGTCCTAACGTATCGAAATCTAACATTTTTTAGAATTAATGTGTCGAAGTATCATGTCGTATCGTGTCACGTGTTCCGTATCGGTATCGGTGCTACTAAAATTGCTTAGTCGTGAGTCGTGACCTTAACTCGGAAACAGAGACACGTGTCCGCACGTAGTGCGATTGTGCCATTTGGCAACCTTGTAACTTGTACTAAGAATAAATGAACACGTTATAAGCCAAACATAGTAGGATTTAGATTCTTAGTACGGAAAAGTGATACATATTCATGTTATTTTATCAGAATGAATTATTTAGAAATTATATATTTTTCTTTCTCTTATGATCATAAATGATTGTAATCAAATAATATGATACTTTTTTACGTGAGAATATCCAAATTTATCATAATAATAGAATAGGATAAGAGATTAAGAGTGTTGTGAAATGACAAAAAAGACTCGTTGCTTCGACCTAGTATAGTTTTCCCTCCATCATGGTGGTTCGTTTTTTAAGGTAGACATGTACAACTGCCATCAGATTAGGAAGACCCGCTCCTTCATTGCGAATTTTGGCTTTGCTTGACCACCCAAACATTTCTCACATCACATTCCATTTCGAGAAGACAGAGAAAACACAAATTCAAAGCCAAACACCAAAACACTCTTTCTTCACTTTCACGCTTTTCCATTCTCTTCCCTTTTTTCTTTTTTCTTTTTTCCCATCCCTCTCTTAACACGTTCTCTTTGATTATACTTTGTTCTCTTTGATTGATTTCTGTGCCAGGTATGGTACATTGCAAATTCAAAAAAAAGTTATCTTTTTTTTGAATACCCTTTTATTTATTTATTTTAATTCGTTTTAATGAATGTGGATGCAGGGTCTGGGTAATTGAGTGTGGTGATTTCTGCTGGCTAATCATTTAGGATATATTTCTGTGATTTTGGGATCACAGATATGACCAACACTAGTGGGGAATTATCTCAGGTGAGTTGCTCTTTTTATTTATTTACTTCCAGTGATTTTTAATGCATATGATGACATACATATTTATGACCATGAGTTTTGAATTAATTAAAGAATGAGGATTATGGTACCTTAGAATATGGACATTCTGAAAAAATATACATGTATATTCATCTGGCTATGTGTTTGTTTTGTAGGGAAATGGTGGTGCTTCTCTTCCCCCTCCTAATTCCCAGCCTGGACCACTAGAGCATCAACGTTCTCATGGTGGTAGCGGCAATACGGTAATTGTTGTCCTTTGCAAACGTGATATTTTGTGTGAATTTGGATCAACGGGACTATTTATTTTCCCATTGGACTTTTGCATGATCGTACATTTTTATTTTTATTTTGTTGGGAATCATTCTCAAGATTTTTCTTTTATTACAGTTTAAGCATATCCTAATTGAGCTTACCCAGATGATGAAAGGCATGCAAATTAGCAAAAAAAAAATTTCATCACTTTTAAATTTACCTGGATTGGAGTGAATACAGTTTTCATGTCCCTCTGTTACCCAAGTTCAAAGTCCTTTAATTTCATATCTTGCAGATTTTCAAGAGTGGGCCACTTTTCATATCTTCCAAAGGTGTGTTTTACTCCACTAGTTTTCACATTTTTGTCTAAGAAACTACACATTTACGTAATTTGTAATGCATAGAGTAAGTGCACAAGTTATATCTTTTTACCTGTAGTACAAATGACAGTCCTAAATGTTCAAAAGTAGGGGTGTAAATGGGCTAGGCTGGGCTTTGGCCATCCTGGCCCAAGCCTACGTAAAAAAAAATTCAGCCTATCTGACCTACTGGCCTGTTAAAGGCTTTATTTGTAGGCCAAACCCGGCCTATTTTCAAAAATAAGAAAGCCTGACATGGCCTGCAGGTCTTGTAGGCCTCCCACTATATATATACTAAGCAAAAAAAATAATTGTATAGAGCAAAAAAAGTTCCATTCATGTATGCACTAGTACTTCTCATAAGAAAAAATGACAAACAAGAAAGAGTCAACATAATACCTCAGCTCTAGAATGTATATCATAGAGGAATAGAGTCAAAGAAATGGGAAAAATAAGAAAAATACAATTACTGAATGCTGAAATAAAGTCTACAAGAGAATGTCATTCATCTAAAAATCTTTAAACTACCATCAAGACAAGGGAAATAAGAGTATTATTGAAAGATCTTCATTAGTAACATCATAATCCAGCAAGATACCCATTGCTCCATGGTATTAAGCTGCAACAGCATGTAAAATTTGGAGACATTAGACAAGTTTTCCTTTCATAAAATAAAATAGCACAAAAAGTAAGAGATATTGGTATTTGGTACTTTGTGTCTTTGCCACATAAAATAAATATTATTTTAATAAATTAAATAGGCCCGCCTACAAGGCTGTAGGCCGGGCTCGACAAAATTGGCCTATGGCCTATTTGTTAAAAAAACTTTTTTATAAGCCTAAGCCTACTCTACTTTTCTAAAAGGTTGGGCCTGGGCTGGGCTCAATGTAGGCCGGGCTGGGCCAGCCTGGCCATTTACACCCCTATTCAAAAGCCAAGCGAAAAATGGGTGTGATCTGCTAGTTTTTTTTCCCATTTTACAGAATAAATCACTCTCTTTTCCCATGTATTTTGCATCTACTCAAACCTATTCTCTATTATGAAAACATATAAAAATCTCTCTTAAATATTTAAAATAAACCATAACTAACTCCAAAGTGGCATTCCTACAAAGAGATTCATTAAATTGAACCGTCAACACATGGATGTTTTGTGGTCAATGTCATTCATACTTTTGTTCAGCCTTATGTGTTGACAAAAGGGAAACAAGGTATTCATTTGGTGCAACTTAATTAAAGATTCACTTTGGTATCGAACCATTTCAATTGAATGCATTCTTCACATTTTCTCAACATATGTAATGTTGAATATGGATAGGAAAGACATTTGACCACAAAGTATTCATTAGTTAATGTCTCAGTTAGCAATTTCGTTAGGCCTGACAACATTTTGGATTTAGTTGTAGCATTTTTTTCAAACAATGGAGTTGTATATTGGTTTTCATAATAAAAGGGAGATGCAAAATACTGGGGAGAGTAATTTACTCAAAAAAAAAAAAAAAATAACATAAAAAAACGACAGACCAGGAATTGAAGAGAACTTTGTAATGCCTCATCTTTGAAGAATAGTTAGAAAAGAAAGCTCTGATCTAACTCAATATTAGATAGGTAGGACTTGAGGAAATAAATATGCTACAGCATGAGTAATTTATTTATTTTTTTGGCCATCTACGATGTCAGTATTGAAATCCTTTATCTTTGCTGATTCTTCTTTTAATCCTTCCAAAATTTAATTGCCATATTTTTACAATATTTATATCACTCAAATGCAAAACTAGATTTCTACTCTTGGCAGAATGACCTAGGAGTTTGTGAAGTCATTATTACTGCATAGTATGTGTTTCTTGATGTGTAGGAATCGGATGGACATCCTGGAAGAAAAGGTGGTTTATTTTAACACAAACTTCACTAGTTTTCTTCAGAAGTGATCCTGTAAGTAATTTTGTTTGGTATCTAGTTTGTAACTATTGGTTAATCTTGTTCAACTATGTTTTCCTGAATTGTGTAAGCATTTGAACTGTGTTTTTAACACCCCAACCCCCACAAAAAAAGAAGAAGAAAGAAATCAAGTGCTTAATTAAAGGAATAAATCACATTCGTAGCCAATCATGCAGTTCATTCAATTTCAGAACAAAAATTACTTTTTTAACATCATTTATAATTCTGTTGCTATTTTCTTAAATAAGTGAAAATATATCTGTGGAAGAAGGGTTGGGTTTAGCGTTTCAAGTTTTAGGTACTTTAGTTAAAAGAAGGCTAATAGAAAGTGGATATAAGTTTATCGTTGTTTATACTTGTTGAGATATATAGTCCCACATTGGTTGTATGTGCAATTAATGTGGAGTTTACAAGGCCTTGGGCACTCTCATTCTTTGAGCTAGCTTTTGGGGTGGTATATCCCAAGGTTCTTTACATGGTATCAAAGCCTCGCCGTCCCCCACTTTCTCTTGTGGCATTTCTTAGCACAGGTAGGCTGGGCCTGTTGCATTGTCCACTCTTCAAGCCCAATGGGCTCTTGTGTGAGGGGGCGTGTTGAGATATATAGTCCCACATTGGTTGTATGTGCATTTAATGTGGAGTTTATAAGGCCTTGGGCACTCCCATTCTTTGAGCTAGCTTTTGGGGTGGTGTATCCCAAGCTTTTTTACAATACTAAAATTTCTTTGAGTAATTATATTTTATTTAATAATTTCCTTATCGTCATCTTATAGGAGCCATATTCTTTTTCAATTATTTACTAAGGGAAATGCCACATAGCCAGAAATTCTAAAAATGCTTATTAAGTTTTAGATTGATGAGTGATCTCTACCACTTTATAGTATACAACAGCCACCCTTGAATCTAGCTAAATTTTGGCAAAGTCATGGCTAATTTTTTCTTTTTTCCTGGCTATGAGGCACTGTTCTTTTAACAAGTAGGAACAGACATATTCTGCTTTTACTTGTCCTTGTATGATTAGGCACAATAGGATTGTCTTCGGGTTGAGGTTGATGCTGATTTTGATGACAAGAATACTGACCGGAAAGAGCTGGAAATAGTAAACAGAAGATTAGTTAGCCATGTATAACGCTTGATTTCACAGCTTCCTTGCTTTATCCTTTCAAATGTAGGGGATGCGATTTTGCTTTTTCTATACAAGTTTTTGTTATCTAAAGAGAGATTATGAACACTGATACATTGCTCGGAATAAATTATTTGTATCTCTCTTTCATTGCAATGGTTTTTGGCATACAATGTCAGATAAAAGAAACCTTATCAACACACACGAGCACACATGGAACTCTAGCATGTCTACATGGCTTTTGTATTGAGCAAACTTGTTACCTTATATATTTATTATTCTGTTTTCTGCTTTTCAGAATGCTGTCCCTCAGAAGGGAAACGAAGTGAATTTGACCCTTGGTGGCATTGACCTCAACAATTCAGGCAGGTTGGCTTGTTTTCCACAACTACACATTATTATCATTCTGTTTATCTTCATAATGTCAAGATATCAGGATCGTAAGTTTCATGACCTTCTGTAACTTATGATGGTGAATTTTGTAGTGTTGTTGTCAAACCAGATAAGAAACTTTTGACTGTACAATTTCCTGATGTTCATGATGGACGAGCTTTCACACTTAAGGTGCTTTATTTTTCTTCTTTTTCAGAATTTTCAATTCAGGAAATGTCTTTTTCCTTAAAAAGATATTAGGAGTTTTATTCTGTTGAATTGTATTTCAAGCCAAATTATTATTCAATGCTCTGATCGTGGTTGGTTTTTTTTTTTTTTTTAGATTGTATGTTTCTCTATCTGCATGATATATATGCTCATTGGTTCAACACAGACAGAGATATAGACAAAGAATGGAGAATTTAAAAAATTTCATCTGCTGCTAACATATTCCATTTGTTAATTCTGTAGGCTGAAACTACAGAGGATTTATATGAGTGGAAGACTGCACTTGAGAATGCTTTGGCACAAGCACCCAGTGCTGCCAATGTGATGGAGCAAAATGGTATCTTCAGGAACGATCAGACTGATTCAATTGATATTTCTTTGGACCAGTGTATGCTCTTGTTATAATTGTGCTTTACATATGTCATTTGACCTCACAGTTCGCACCTTATGGTGAATGCAAGATTAATGTTGTTCATGATCTGTATACAGTGCTTCATGAAACAATTTAATTGTCATCATGTAAATATTTGTTCAAATAATCATTGTTAAGTTTGCTGGTTTTCTGATTTGATCTCTGATATGGACATTACATATCAATTTTGTATAATGGCACTTGACAGTGGTAATGGTTTTAAAATCTGTAACATCTGATTGATTGTCTCTTTTGTATATTTGGGTTGCTTCTGGAGTATGTTATGCCTTTTAATCTGTTTTTTTATGTGATGATGCTTCTTCTTAATGCTGTAAAAGTTTAAAACTTTTTCCTTTCCTTTGATATGATTTTCTGCACTTCTTCTATAGTGAAGGAAAAAGAACCAGTGAAATCTATTGTCCTTGGCCGGCCAATTTTACTTGCTCTTGAGGATGCTGATGGTACTCCATCATTTTTGGAGAAAGCAATGATATTCATAGAAGAGCACGGTGGGTTTTCTTTTATATATATAGTGAAATGTGACTGCTTTTTAGTGCATGTTTACATTGGATTGTTCTAAACTCTTATATTAAAGTGTTAATGTGTTTCATATGAATCTAATAAACATCATTAAACAGGAGCTAACGTAGAAGGAATCTTGCGACAAGCAGCTGATGTTGATGAAGTTGAACGTCGAGTTCGGGAATATGAACAAGGTTTGTGCTTCTGTTCCTGGCTATCTTTGAAGTGTATGCTGCTGTTTGGATACATCTTCCTTAACTTGCTGGCTTGCCCTTGCTTCCATTTTAATTACATTGTGTGCTAAACATTGTTCTCACATGTCTAACCATTAATAGCTTTCAAAATATTTCAGGTTTTGCCTTGCAAATACTGCGAGAAATATGTGTTGTTTATCAAAGAGAAATCCTTATCAAATATGTTAATTAATAGATATTATATTGGACTCAGTGGAATTTCCTTAAATGTTCCTTCATGACTGAAAGGTCATAGGTTCGAACCCAGGAAACAGCCTCTTTGCAATTATGTAAGGATAAGGCTGCGTACAAGGATTTCCTCCACTCCACACTCGTTAGTCGGGTTTAACGGGAAGTGGTTTTTTGGTTTGCATAAGCTTATGATATGCTAGGGCCATTCTTTCTAGCAGAATAATGTTGGTGAAGCATATGAAGTGTTCTAGTTTTCCAATTGCAGACACTTTCTTTTTCCTTCTTTTTTTTTTTTGTCAAAATTACTCATCAATTCTTATGTTATTGGTTATGCCATATGGTTGCAGGAAAGGTTGAGTTTTCTGCAGATGAGGATGCACATGTTATTGGTGATTGTGTTAAGGTATCTTCGGTAAATTGAAGTGCTGATACCTTTTTATGTGTAGGCCATACATTATTAGAACTTCTTATTTCTTCAAATTTGCAGCATGTGCTTCGGGAAATGCCGTCTTCTCCAGTTCCCGCATCTTGTTGCAAGGCACTGTTAGAAGCTTGTCGTAAGTGTAATTTTAGTTTTACAATCTTTATCTAATTGTATAACAAATTAACAATCACCAAGTTACCCAGTATTTATGTCTTTTATGTAAGACTGATTTTCCATGATTGTTGTCAAATGAAAAGGTTTTCCGTTGAAGTTTAGAACAATGAAAAGGTTTTCCATTGTTTCTTGCCACATTGACTATCTTTTGGGGATACAGTAGAGAGGGACGATGGGATATTTTGGTTCTCAAGATTACACTTTTTTTTTTTTAATTATTTTTCAATTTATATAGATCTCTCTTGAAGTATAATTTTTCTTTCATTGTTCGAAATTCTATTAGGAACTGATCGTGCTAGTAGGGTTTCTGCTATGCGCACAGCAATAAATGACACTTTCCCTGAACCAAATCGCCGCTTATTGCAAAGGTATTTGATTAATAAATTCCTTTTTCCCATGTCTTTCCTTTTGGGAGGATAACTTTTATATTGCTATCTTTGTTATCTTATTTGCTGAATTTCAGGGTTTTAAGAATACTCTTATTTCTTTGTTAGTTAATTTAATTAGTAAATTATATGTTGTTGATTTGGGTTAGTCTTTTGTGTTCAGTAACCTAGAACATCACAAAATCTATGTCGAGTCAAAGATGTCTCTTGATTTGTATAAATATGATATGCCCATATTTAGGATCTATTTATTAAGATGTTGAATTCATTTTTTATGATTGAGATTCTATTAAACCAAAAAGAGGATCATTGAAGTGAATGGACCTTTTAAATGTTGGATTATTGTGCCTAATGCTCCAAAACTGTGCTAGTGAGCCAATAAATTACTAAAAAATTACAGATTGAAATAATAAATTATCAAAAATAGACTTTTTTTTTTAAAAAAACAACAACAACAAAAGCCTTTTCCTACTAGGTTGGGTCTGCTACATGGATCAAACCGTACCATTGTGTCTTTTTCATTAACACGATCAAATTGTCTGTCCATGTCAGAGATTTGACAAAGTTTTATATTGGATGTCGACTGTTTAACACAACCCTCATCTTTTATCCGGGTTAGAACTAGCTATGTAGTGATTTGCAACAAAGCACGACATAGGCAGAGTTTTTTTTTTCGTTCGTAATAACATGCTTGCTAAATAACTAATGAAAGAGGATTATTTTGACAAGTGATCTTTAAACATATAAATTTGATACCACATTGAATTCTAAGTATTATGAAAGATCCAGCTAACCAGTAAATGAGCTCATATGGGACATACTTTTCAGCCTTATTGGCTATGTCTATTTGATGTAACTCGTGATTGGATATATTCTATGAATATATGGGTAAAGTTCAGTTGTTACATTTATGGTTACATCATTTGCTAAATGAAACAGATCTTTTATGTTTTTGTTCACCAACTTTTCTTTGAACCATACTTTTCTATTATTTAGATAATGTTTTTTGGTGATGTAAATTATTGATTTCACTCTTGTACAGAATTCTCTTGATGATGCAAACTGTGGCTTCACGCAAAGCTGTGAATAGAATGAGCTCCTCAGCTGTGGCAGCTTGCATGGCACCCTTACTTCTTCGCCCCCTTCTTGCTGGAGAATGTGAGATCGAAAATGATTTTGATGTTGGTGGCGATGGTTCTGTTCAACTTTTACAAGCAGCTGCTGCGGCTAACCATGCTCAAGCAATTGTTATAACTTTATTAGAAGAATATAACATCATATTCGGGGTAATTATGTCTTGATATTGCTTTTTGCACGGCTTCCATTTATAAAATATGCAACCATGTCGCATGCATCTTATAGACTCTTACATGATTCTTAAGCTGTAGATGTTTTATGCTGGTATGTTGAATTATACTTGCCTCTGGTACACTTTTCTTTTTTGTAAATAATTACAGGAAATGTATTATTTCCTTACTGGTTGAATTCCTTTTGATGACAATGTAGTTTTTTTGAAGACTTGGAAATCATAAGCAGAGTGACTCTTTGCCTCTATATGATTAAATACATGATTCATCCTTAGATTATATATATACTCTCTTTTCGATGGAGCACATTGGTGTTTATATAGCTGACTCCACCTAATGGGATGAGGCTTGGTTGTTATTGTTATTTATTATTATTGTCTTCAGATTCCTAAGTTATTAGTGTTCTAGCAGGAAGGTTCTGTGTCCCCTGATATATACACCGACTCAGAAGAAGAGAGTGGATCTGAGACTGAAGAGGGTACAGATGATGATTTGTCCTATGATGATGATTATGACGATGAACAAGATGAATCAATACAGGGGTCCGACGCAGGTGAAGAAGATGATCTTGGTAGTGAATCCTACAGCGGAAGTGGAGCTTCTGATGCATCTGATGATAAGGTTTAAGCCTGATTCACTTATTTCATGACAATTTGGTGCAATTTTAATAAATATGTTTTTCATTAAAGAATATTCATTTCTTTTCATAGGACCAAGTTTAATTCGGAAATTTTTTAAATTATATAATCCATTTTGAAAAAAATCAAGTCAATTGTCTCGGGGATGGAAAAAGTGCTTAAGCACAGAAAATGCTAGTCAGCCAGAAATTTTTTGACAGAACCGAAGCTAGAGAATGACTTGGCATTGTTATTGACTCTTAGATGGATGAGTGATGCCTACCACTGTATCTATCCAAAAGCCACCCTGGAGTCTCGCTAAATACTGTTTAAGTTCTGTCCGGCATTTTCTGGCTATCTAGCACTATTTCGTTCAAGCAAATGTTTAGTTGTCATATATGGTAACAATGGTGGAGCAAGAAAATTTTGGAAAGGGGCAAAAAAAGCAAAATTCGAACTAACTTAGGCAAGACTACATTACAGTGGGTCGAAACTTAGATTTGGAGAAATCTCCGGGTTTAATTCTTTAGTACATGAGAAATAGTAAGGACTAGAGGGCGAACTTATATTACACCATCTTGATTTTAAGTCTGAAAGTAATCTAAGACAAAGATTTGATAAAATTGAAGGGGGCGATTGCTGCTTCTAACCCCTCCCTAACTCCACCAGTGATGTAACATTGCATAAATAAATAAACGAGTGGTACCAAATAACTTAATTCCTAAAAGAAGAGATGTGTAGTCCCTTCAGGTTGAACATGGTAGAGTAATTATTTAGCCTTAAATATTGCACCCTTTTCTTTTTTCGGTGTCCACTTCCTATCTTCAATTGAACTTAGTTTTCATTTTATACTATGTATTGTTGAACAAGCCATTCCCCTACCTTAGCTCTCAAAAACGCTCCTACACCTTGAATTATTATTTTGAACTAATTATATAGACTTGATGTTGTTTATCAATTTAATCTACACATCTTACACTTTTTCCTCCAAGACAGTCACATATGTGGCTTGAATCACTGCCACATGGGGGGTGGGGTACAGGGAGGAGAGAGGAAGGGTGAAACTATCTTACTTAATTTTTTGTAATGGACAGGACCATAATCATTCTAGCGCAAGTTCAAAATCCTCAGGTGAGAGTGAAGAATCTAAAGTTAAGCGAAAACTATCATCAAGGACACTTGTAGACTCACCAACTCAGCATGAAGATATCAAAAGCAGTGAAAATCTCAAGGGTCCAACTAAGACTGCTTTTGTAGATCAGACCAATAAGTCTGGTGATATAGTTGGAGGAGTTTCCACTGACCAAGCCACAAAGCATAACTCCAATCCTTCATGTATCAAAAAATCTATGTCCAATGGCCCAGCACCTCGACACCGCAACTTTTTGGGGCGCACCTCTGTGAGTAAATCTTTTCAGAATTAATGATGTGGTTTTTTTATCTTGCCAGTCATGTCTTTGTCACTTGCCATAAATTGATTAAAGCTTTTGCTATTAATGTTAAATATTATTTCCATTTAGTTTTTTCACCTCCCTTTGAGCCTAGTTAAATTGACTTTGTACTAATAAAGCTGGGGTTTAATCTCTTCTTTTGTATTCTGTCCAGGCAAGGAAGAACCTTTCCATGGAATCCATTGATTTTCCTGAGGATGATGAGTAAGTAATTGGCATCTATCAACTGTGTTATTTTCTTAATCTAAATCTTTAGTTGTATTTTGCTTCTACTTTATCTTATTTGTTGCCATTTAGAGTGTTTCTTGATACTCTAATCCTAGGAGAATTTAGACCAGTTGTGAATTAGTTTTGTGATTAATCAAAGCATGATATATTTGAGTGATAAACTGCAATGTCTTTGAAAGAGGGAGAAGAGTCTCTGATGAACGAGAATTTCTTAAGTACTCCGAAAATACTAAACCAATCCCTTAAAAACATAACACATGGCACATCATAACCATACATGCCAATTACCATTGGATTAAATTTAAAGACTAAATCTTAACTGTTGAGAATATTGCTCTTAGAGTATGCAAGTATTTTCCCTGAAGAACATAGATAACTGGTATGATGTTGATGTATCATATGAAATATGAATAGATAGCATAAGTGAAAGAAATGTCAAAACAAGGTAAATTTGTATGTAAAACAACTAATTGAAGTATCAAGTGCTTCAGTAAAAATGCTTTATATATTTTAATGTTTGAATCTATGTTAGTAAGAAAATAGTATTATATGCATGTTTACCTTGAGTTTCAGAAATGGTAAGATCAAAGCCCATCAGTTTCCGTTCTTTTTTGTGTTAAGAATTAGGGAAAATTGATCAGGGTGAGAAAAAATTTCCTTCCTTTGGGTCCACTGTCTCTCCATCATCTGCATCCTAACCCTTTCAGCCAGAATGGCTATGTCCATAACTTTCGGAAGTTTATAGCTACTTAATAATGAATTCAGAGAATGAGAATGCATATCTTAATGGTTCTAAATGTTGACCGGACCATGCTGTGTATGCTGTGATTTGATGTGGAGCATATGCTCAGAATGTGCGTGGCTGTTGTTAGTTTCTTAACGTTTCTCTGTCCACTAATTTATGTTTCTGACCATAGAGATGAAATTGAAAGGCTCGAAGCTGTTAGGACAGAATTACAAAACGAAATTGCAGAAGAGGTATGTTCTTGATTTCCATTCTGGATAACTTTTCTCATGTGTGTGTTAGAGTTCTTTAAAGTCAATTGACCAGGTTTACTTGCTATCACAGGTAAAGGCAAATGAAAAGCTGCAATCTCATATGGATAAACAAAAGAAAGACTTGGAAGAGCGTCGTCTGGCTCTTGAGCAAGATGTATGTTCATTATGAGAGAAGTTACCCACTTCTCATGCCCTTCTTTCTCCATATAAATAAATTGAGATTGTGTTTTCTAAAATTTCTTTTCACAGGTGGCTAGACTACAGGAACAGTTGCGCAAGGAGAAGAAGTCTCGGGTAACTCTTGAGGTAGGACAGTTTGTGATTTACTCAGCATTGATGAAAAGGCTAGTCATGTTCACTCAAAGTTGTTTAATGTGTTTTGATCATGCATCTAATTCACAATCTCCAAATCTTATACAGGCCAAGGCAGAGCTTGAGGAATTAGCTCTGGTAGAAGCAGATCTTGCTAACTTAGAGCGGAAGGTTGAGGAGCTTGGAGTGCGTCTTAATGCACAGCTTGAACGGAGTTATGGATCTAATCAACCACGCCAGATATCAAATCAAGAAAGAAAGTATGATTATCAGTACCTATGTGCTTGTTATTGCATTATTTTTTGTTCTTATGTTTACATTCTCAGGCTCCTAATTGTGTCATTTTTCTTGAAAAAATTTCTGTTCATGATATTTATTCCCACATCTTTTTTTAGAAGTCCTTTTGGCACTTTGTCTCTTTTTGCTTTCTTGGTGTTTGTTTGCACATGACTGTTTCTTTCTCTATGGCAATTGTATGGATAACTAAATTTTACTTCCTTCACGGGAATCTGTTTGACAGGAAACATAAGGCAGACACTGAAGTTGCTGCCACATCACAATCTGACAGGTCAATAAGTAAGGTAAATATATAATGTCGATAAATGATTGTTCCCTAGTCTCTGCCACAGCCACAAATTCCAATCTTTTAGAGCAATATTGCGGGGAGTGACCATAAATCATAGGCCCATTATTAAATATATGATTGCAATAAATATGATTAAAAAGGCTCATGTCTTTCAATATCTTCTCTATCTATACTATTAGAAGAAATCTATGCCTCTAATAGTTTCTCTAGTGAATAAATTTTATTAAAGTATAGAAAAAAATACACCTTTGATGGTTGGTTAAGGTGAGGAATAAAGATAGACTTCTGCACACAACTTGACAACTTTCCCATTCTCCCCTCCCTTGTAACATAAAAGTTTTAAAATATATAAAAATTAAAATTAAATTTTATTCCCACTTTCTACTTTAATAATCATTTTGTTTCTATCTGATCTATATGTGAGCAGGGATAAAAGAAGATCTTAGTGAATTTTAAAGCAATAAACATATTCATAAATAAGAAAAGGGGCTGGCACGTGGAAAGCCTAGGTATTAAGAACTTTGAACGATAAAGCATTCTCTGGTTATTTTGAAAGAATCCTATAGAACTTTTTTTCCCTACCAAATTTATTACAGCAGTTTATACTTTCTTGCTAGATAACAAATAGCATAATTCCTCGGGCTGTTATCTCTCAAGCTTTGCTTGGTTAAAAACCAAGGATTAAAATAACTTTGAGTGTGATTCTCTTTCATTTATTTTCTTATATGGCTTTATAGTAGAAAATGAGCAAGTTTGCTGAAAAATGATGATAGTAATGTGTAAATTGCAATTTCTTAAACCATGGGTAATTTTGAAATGATGCAACAGGACACTCATATTGGTGGAGCAGAAAGTGATAATGAGAGAAAGCCAGAGTCAACACCTTTACCAAACAAATATCCACCAACTAGTTCCAAGAAATCTGGTACAAAGGGTGAGGTAGGTTTCATAATATTTAATGTGAATCTAGATATAAATCAGCATTTTCTTTAAAATGTGTAATCTGAAATATTATCAAATACCACTCATCTAGTCAATGACAATGCTAGCTCTTTTTAGCTCAAATTAATTCCTGCGGACATTTTTCATAAGAAAAATGTCCTAATTGCTTTTATCCATGTCTATTCCTATCCTTGTAGCATCATTGTCACTTGTTTAACATGCCTTAGTAATTGTTATTGCTTCAAGAAAGGTAAAATTTGAACTTTTTCTCTTGCTAGCCTTGTGACAAATTTCTTTGTGGTGTTCCACTGGGATAACCTCATGTTGCAAATTGATAGGACTAGTGGACTAGATAGACTTATTTATTGAAATGCTTTCACAACAGGGAGCAAATTCCACTACTTCTGCTCTGACAAAACTGACATCCAGACTGAACTTTTTGAAGGTGGGTCGAAGTCAGGTTGCAAATGACCTCCAAAACATGGATAAAGGCAGAGAGTCAAGTCATTCTTCACACAACCTGGATAAAGGAAAAGGATCTGAACGTCACCAATCCCTTCCATCCCCTACTAGGCCAAACCCGGAAAAGGGTAGAGGCCTAGACAGTTCCCAGTCACTCCAGATTTCAGATAGAAGTTCGGGCAAAGGTAAATCACATCAAAATTCAGACAAATTGAGAAAATCAGATAGTCAGCCACACTACTCAGGTGATGGATGGAATCAACAACCAAAACACTTGGAAAGAGGAAGGTCAGAAGGTCATCATGAGTCTTATAATGTGGATAAAGGTCGATGATTACAGGGCCAATCTTTTGTTACATAACAAAATCCAGATGATACGAGGCCATTGCAATCCGTCAGTGTTTTTCTTGTCCACGTGGGCGCATTGCTCATGTCTTCAACAAATTTTTGTGTGGTTTATGAAATAGAGTGAGAAGAATCCTTCTTTGTTAAGGTTGGCACAAGAGCCCATATTTAATTGAGAGAATCTAAAAGGAGGATGTGCAAGGCGTAGTTCAACCATCCCCTTGACATAAGCAGAAGTGTTTGTAACCCAACATGCTGATTTTTACTGCCTCAGTAAACAGCATGATGATTTTGCAATTACATTATCGTATTTGTAACTGCAATAACGTTAAGAGTTGTTTGGCATAAGCTGGCACAGCATTATGCAGATAACATTGGTCCAAGTTCCTTTGTTCTGACAAATTTTTGAGTGCGTAACCTCATTGTGTCTTCGTATAAATTGTTTGAGAATAGTAAAAACCATTAAAAAAATTCTTACCTAATAAAGTTTTTGTGTTGAATTGGTTCTTATTGTTAAACTTAGAGAAATTGGGATAAAATCTTATGTTCTCCTTTGGAGAATTCTCATTTAAATAGTATGATATAATTACACAATCATAACTATACAATCATAACCTACAGCTAGCTAATTAATTAAGGATATAATTACACAATCACAACCTACAGCTGGCTAATTAATTAAGGATATAATTACAAATCATAACCTATAGCTGGCTAATTAATTAAGGATATAATTACAAATCTGCACAAATAATGCCAAATATTCTGCTCATCAATTCTATTGACATCCCCCCTCAAATTGATGCTGGTGAATCTACAAGCATCAATTTGCTGACGAGGAAATTATGTCGTTGACGTGTCAAAGACTTGGTGAGGATGTCAGCTAGTTGAACAGATGTTGAGACATGAGTAGAGTGATAATTCTACGGTCATAAGCTTCCCTGATTGAATGACAATCGACCTCTATGTGCTTTGTTCTTTCATGGTATACAGGATTTGCTGCAATCTGTATGGCACTTGTATTATCAGCATACAACGGAGTTGGTGTTGCTTGTGAATAACCAAGTTCTGAAAGAAGGCCCCGTAACCAAATAATCTCAGAGCATGCTGCAGACATGGACCGATATTCTGCTTCAGTGGAGGATTTAGAGACAGATTCTTGTTTCTTGCATTTCCAGGAGATAGGGGCATCTCCTAAAAACATACACCAGCCAGTAGTAGACTTCCTTGTGTCGGGACATCCAGCCCAATCAGCATCGCTGTATGCTTGAAGTTGTATTGTTGCATTTGTCGGAAAGAAGATACCACGGCTGTGAGTGGCCAACAAATATTTAATGATTCGTTGTACTGCTGTAAGATGCAAGTGTCTAGGATTTTGCATGAATTTGCTGACTGCGTGGACAACAAAAGAGATATCAGGTCTTGTGATGGTGAGGTAGATGAGACTTCCTACCAACTTTCGATATAAAGTTGGGTCTTGTAGAAGGTCACCTTCATCCCGTCTTAACTTTACATTAACTTCCATGGGAGTGTCAACCATAGTTGCAGTGGTGAGACCAGCTAGCTGAATTAGATCCTGAGTATATTTGTGCTGAGTGACAAAGATGCCTTTTTGTTGGAATTGTACTTCTGATCCCAAGAAATAAGTGAGTTGTCCAAGATTTTTCATGTGGAAAGTTGTATGCATCAATTGTTTGATTGTAGTGATAGCCTCTTGATCTGAGCCGGTGACGATAATGTCATCCACATAAACAAGGAGAATCACAATACCTTTGGAGGTCCTTTGTAGAAAAAGAGATGGATCATAGCTACTTTGGATGAAGGAAAAACCAAGTAATGTTGTGCTAAACTTTTCAAACCACACTCTTGGTGCCTGTTTTAATCCATACAAAGAACGTTTTAGCTTACAAACAGTATTAGGTAATAGTGAGGGCATACCCGTAGAAAGTTTGATGTAAACTTCTTCTTTGAGGTCATCATGAAGGAAGGCATTTTTGACATCTAACTGGTGAATTGGCCAAGATTCAGATGCAGCAATGGCAATAATAGTCCGCACAGTAGTCATCTTGGCCACCGGCGCAAAGGTCTCTTCATAGTCTAGGCCATATTCTTGCTTATTTCCAAGAACAACCAATCTAGCCTTGTATCGATCGATGGATCTATCTGAACGCAACTTTATAGTGAATACAAATTTACTGCCAAGAGGTTTAACCGATGAAGGACATGGAACAATGTCCCATGTTTGATTTTCCTCTAGTGCAAGAAGTTCAGTCTCTATAGCATCATGCCAACATTTATGCTCCATTGCCTGTTTATATGAAGAAGGAATAGGAATAGATGCTAAAGTTGCTGTCAAAGATAAAGATTCAAAAACACCATACTTTTCCGGTGGTTTACGAATGCGAGTACTGCGACGTAAAGGGGCAGGTTCTAGTGCATGCACTGGATCAGCAGCCAGAGAATGATCAGAAGGGGGCCTTGAAGGGATTGAAGTCTGAATTGGTGGAACAGTCGGACGTCTTTGGTAGACAATGACAGGAGGACGAGCTTGGTCTTCTGCAAAACTGTTAGGAAACAATGGCAAGACAGATTTGGATGTAGAAGATTGAGTGTCTTGGTTAGTAGCAAAAAAATATGTATCTTCTTGAAAGATGACATTTCTAGAAACCCGAATCCTATGTAAGTGAGGATCATAGCATAAAAACCTTTTTGATGGGCTGAGTAACCAAGAAAAGCACATTTAACAGATTGAGCTGTGAGTTTGGTGCGTTCTGGTGGCTGAAGATGAACATAACAGACACAACCAAAGGTGCGAAGAGTTGAATAATTGGGTTGTTTACCAAATAACCTTAAGAAAAGGGAATCATTGTGCAAGACTGGAGAAGGCAGTCGATTAATAAGGTGGACAACAGTTGAGAGAGCTTCACACCAAAAACGGGAGGGTACTAAAGAGTCCAACATTAAGGTACGGACAACATCAAGAAGATGACGGTTTTTTCTTTCAGCTATCTCATTTTGTTGGGGTGTGGAAGGACACGACCTTTGAGATAATATACCATTTTTCTGCAAGAACTCTTGAAACAAATGAGATGTGTATTCCCCCCCATTGTCAGAACGCGGAGTTTTAATTTTTGATGCAAACTGAGTTTGAACATAGGAATGAAAAAATTGGAATGCAGAGAAAGCGTCAGCTTTAGATCGCAAAAAATAGATCCATGTGAAACGACTATAGTCATCAATAAAAGTGATAAAATATTTGTAATGTGCATGAGATATTACAGGTGTGATGCCCCATAAATCACTGTGAATTATGTCAAAAGGCTGATTTACATTTGATTGATGAACTGGAAATGGTAGAATTTTACTTTTACCAAGTTTACAAGAATTGCAATCAAATTGAACAGCACTAAAAGATGGGAAATGTTTATTGCCAAGAACTCCAGATTTCATTAAGGCATGAAGTACATTCGAATTTGGGTGACCAAGACGCTTATGCCATAATTGAAAATTAACAGTTGCAGAATTACAAGAAATAAAAGGCTGAAAAGAACATGGTGACAACAATGAATAAAGAGCAAAAAGACGTCCAACTTTAGGCCCCTTCGCGATCACCTTCCCTGAGTGTTGATCATGCACATGACAACCAGACTTTGAGAATTCAACTTTGCAATCACTGTCAACTAATTGACCAACTGAAATAAGGTTACTGTTGAGATCAGGGGAAACATAAACATTAGTAAGAGATGAAGAAATATCACCAATTGCTGTGATAGGTAAATTGTTTCCATCCGCAGTGTGTATTTGTAAATTACCAGAGTAATTTGTAACATTGGTAAGAGAAGCAACATTGTTGGTCATATGATTGGATGCGCCAGAGTCAAAGTACCAAGGAGAGCTGGATAAAGAAACTTTACCTGAAAGACCCAAAGCAGAAAATGCAGAAACAATCATTTGTTGAACCATTTCAGGGGTTAAAGTTGGCACAGAAACAGGAGTAGTAGAAGAGCCAACAGTGGCAGTGAAGGCTGTTGCATTTCTCCGTGGTGGTCTGATTTGACATTCTTTGATGATGTGACCTTCTTTTTTGCAGTAATTACAGAACTTTTTAGGACAGTTTGAAGCAAAATGTCCATGGCCTTTGTAGCAGAAACATTGGACAGTACTCATGTCTCGACCTCGTGGTTTGGCTTGTACTGCATACGCTACAGGAAGGGAGGCAGATTTCTGGTGTTCCATGTTTGTCTGAGTAAGGAGACGTTGTTCTTCACGAAGCAATTCATTTAGACATTCATCCAAGGAGGGAATAGGAGCCCTATTCATTAGGTTGGTGCGAATGCCCTCAAAAGTAGATCTCAATTTCATAAGAAATTGATCTCGTTTTGTGGTGTCATGAACATTTTGGACTGCAGTTTGTCCTTCAGTCGACAAATCTTTATAGACAATGTCAGTATATTCAGCCCAAAGATTCATGAAATGAGAATAGAATTCAGAAATTGAGAGACTATCCTGTTGAAAAAGAGAAATTTCATGTTCAAGCTGGAACCTGCGAGCAGTGTTTGTTTGGTTATAAATTTTCTTCAAATAGTCCCACATCTTTGCTGCCGTTGTGAAGGGTCTGAGATTGAGGACAATACTAGGCTCAACAGAGCCTATGATCCAAGTCATTACCTGTGCATCTTTGGCCTCCCATTGGGCATGTGCCGCTTGGTGCGTAGTTTTGTCAGGAGCAGAATTAGTTCCGTCAACATGACCCCAAAGCTCCTTGCCTTTGACAAAGATCTGGAACTGAAATGCCCAGGTGGAGTAATTCTTTCCATTAAGACGAACAAAAAGAACATCATATTTTTCAGTAGACATGATGCTGAGAAAAATCGCGAGAGGAAAAAAAAAACAAGAATCGCGACGTGAACAGTACGCGCAAAAGACTAGAACTTGGGAACTCAGAGACTATGAGCACAACGAAAAATTTAGTAACGAAACCTAGACTGATACCATGTTAAACTTAGAGAAATTGGGATAAAACCTTATGTTCTCCTTTGGAGAATTCTCATTTAAATAGTATGATATAATTACACAATCATAACTATACAATCATAACCTACAGCTAGCTAATTAATTAAGTATATAATTACACAATCATAACCTACAGCTGGCTAATTAATTAAGGATATAATTACAAATCATAACCTACGGCTGGCTAATTAATTAAGGACAATTACAAATCTGCACAAATAATGCCAAATATTCTGCTCATCAATTCTATTGACACTTATAACATGTGTTGAATTGGTTCTTTATATGGTATAAGATCCTCCGTTGTCATTTAATTAATAATTATTTAAGTCTTGTAGAATTTGTTAGTACAAGTAAGAGAATCTGTGCATTGTCCACATTTTAAGCCTAATGAATTCTCGTGTGAGAGATATATTAGAGAATAATATAAATCATTAAAAAAATCCTTACACAATAACTTAACCTTTTAAGTTGAATTGGTTTTTTACATAAATTATCAACTTCAAGGAATCTCTTAAACCTAGATCACTAGATGGAATTCAAAGCCCCATGACTCTTCACAAAAAAATGAAAAAGAAAAAGCCAATGATACTTTTTTTTTTTTTTTGTAAAAAAATGCAACTTTTTTAAATGATGAGAAACACAGAATTATAAGGGAGAAATTTATTTCTAGCCCAATTTCTTGAATCGCTGCCTCATTGTTAGCATTGAATATATCCGTAAAATGCAATATGAATAACGTTATGGTACTTATCACAAATATGGATAATATAAACTAGTAAAGAAAACAATTAAGAAAAGACAAGTGGCGTGAAGTTGCACATCATATATAGATAGATAAAATCATTAATCTCAAAAAGGTGCTCTTCCCAAAATTTGAGGATGGTATATTCACTGTATAATATTCTCAAAAACACTAAAATCTCAAGAACAAAATAACTAAAAAATCCCAAAAAAAAAAAACTCCAAGCTATTAGGACTACAACTATTTATTAATTATCATCTTCGTCATAATCTAATCAAATCAAATGAATGAATAGTGAATGTGGATCAAAATTCCTTAAGCAGCTTCCTGACTTGTTCAAGGGTCACAAAGAGGACAACAGTAAAAGGTCCCTGTCTCGAAATAGTGGGAATGAAACCCTTGTAAAGGGCCATGGGCCCTTCAGCCCTAATAGTCTTGAGTGCACAATCCAAAGCCCCATTATAGGGTGGTTTCTCACCTGCCACCACCTTCATGTTCATAACCCTAGTTTTAATCACATCCACGGGGTTTGACGCCACCGCCGCCACAAACCCCGCCGAGAAGCTCGCCGCGATGTGGGTCCCAAGCCCATCTTTCATCCACCCTTTCTCAAGAATTGTCTCCTTGAACTGATCATACGAAGCCAACTGTGAAGCCGTAACGATCATAGCGCGGTTCACCGTAAGCGCTGAACCGCGCCACAGGCTACCAATTCCCTCATGATTCGCCATGCGCCGTATTGCGTCGAACACGCTCTTGTAGTTCCGCCGCTCACTCGCCGGAAGCCGACCGTCGGCTTGCATGCGGACCATCGCCACGTCGGCGGGGTTCCCGACGGCGGCACCGATCCCGCCGGCGACAAGACCCGCCGCTATCTTACGCGCGAGAGGCATGGTGCCGCGTTCGGGGTCCGTCCACTTTTGCTTGAGCACGTCGTAGAGACCCATGCGGGTGGTTGAATAGAGCGTTTGGCGGAGCACGGTGGCGGACACGCCGGAGAACAGAGCGGAGACACCCTCGGACTGGACGATGCGGACGCCGACAGAGATGGGTCCAGGAACAACGGACGAGGTACGAGGAACAACAATTGACGAGTTTGAGTGAAAAGCAAGAGCTGTGCGTAGATTTTGCATTGGGGGGTTGGGTTGTAGAGAGAGTTTTTCTCCCTGAAGCTGCATGCGAACTTTGATGAGATCAAGTGGGTGTGTGGTGCAGCCGGCAACAATGGATGCAACACCACCTTCGAAAAACCCTTTGAGACCCATCGTGTTGCAAATTGGTTTTTTTCGAGAAAGAAAGAAAAAAACAGAGACACTGAAGAGAACACGGTTATTGTAAGTGTTTGTGTTATAGTTTTTGGTGAGGAATGAAGAAGGGATGGGTTTGTGTACTTATAGTGTTCGTTGTTGTCAGAAAAAAAATTTAAAAGGTGATGAATTTTTTTATAAATCTTAAAAAAAGATATCCGAGTTGGGTACAAAGATTTGTTCCAAATTAATGACTAGGGAAATAGGGTAATTATTTTTCTCCAGATTAGATCTCTGCACTTAATTTCCATATTAAGATGATACGGGAAAAATATCCGGGAATATATTAATTGTATCTTGAAATAATTTATAGTATCTTAACTAATATTTTAAAGGTATAGGTTATACTTATAACTTTTTTTTCTTTATAAACTCTTACAACCAATATCTTAACTGTTAATTTTCGTCAATCAACGGTTAAGATTTTTGCAAATAAAATTTATTAATTAATTATTAATTCGTAATAAATCTTAACCGTTGATTGACAGAAATCAAATGTTAAGATATTAGTCGTAAGAAGTTGTAAAGAAAAATAGGTTGTTTTCCTATTTTAAAATAATTTCCTTATTTATTTATAAATCATGATTTAAAATTTAATAATATTATAAATAGGGATTAATGTTGTAGAGTTTAAATTATGGGATTAATATTTTTTATATTGTATGAGATAATTTTATTTTCTATATATATATATATATATAGGGAAAGATATTGTAACAACCAAGTTGTGTTACTACCAATCAATCTCATCGTTAGATTGATTATGATAATCCAACGGTTATATTTATTTTCATCTTTGTATAATTATGATTCCTCATATTTAAACTGAAAGCATTAAATATGGAAAATCATAACCATACAAAGGTGAAAATAAATATAAAGTTTTAAATTTGGAAAATCATGATCATACAAAGATGAAAAATAAATATAACCGTTGAATCAACATAATCGATCTAACGGTGAGATTAATTGGTAGTAACACAACTTGATTGTTACAATATTCTTCTCATATATATATATATATATATATATATATATATAGAGAGAGAGAGAGAGAGGTTATACTTACAGTTTTTTTTTTTACAATCATATTTTAACACCGTTGATTTTCGTCAATCAACGGTTATTATTTTCGCACATTAAACTCATTAATTAGTTATTAATTCATAATAAATGATAACCGTTGATTGACAAAAATCAACGGTGTTAAAATATGGTTGTAAGAGGTTGTAAAATAAAAGGTTGTAACTATAACCTTTCTCATATATATATATAGTTGGGTCTTATATATTTTTATGTGTACTTAAGAGATAAAATTATTTCTTACAATATAAGAAACACTTACCTCTTAAATAATATCGCAAAATGTTAAATCAATTCTAATTTTATATTATTAAGCTTTTATTTATTTTTTATCTAGATTCCTGTAATTTCAATCAGGAATAAATGATTGTTTTTATATTTAGGTTTGGACGGAAAATTTATGACTAATACCTAAATTACATAAGGATCTTTGTATAATCGATCACGTTAAGTGGTGGTGAAAATTCATTTAATGGTGAACACTACATTTGATAAGTTGCTTATCTTTTCAAATAATCAAAAATAAGACTTATCAACAAAACTTAAATTGTAATTCTCATCAATTGCTTGTCTAATAAATAGGCTAATTAACCCAATGAGTGTCCGTGATCGTGGTTGTTTGAAGCCTAAGGTAAAAAGTTCCAAATTGCGAAACTATAGTATACATTTTCAAAAAAAGAAAGGGGGCTAATTATAGCTTAAAAAATTCAAACCCTAAAACAAAGAAAAATAAAAATAAGATATAGCTAATAATAATTACGGGGAAGGTTATAATTACAACCTATTTTCTTTACAATATCTTACAACCATATATCTTAACCGTTGATTTCCGTCAATCAACGATTAAGATTTTCGCAAATTAAATTTATTAATTAATTATTAAATCACAATAAATGATAATCGTTAATTGGCGGAAATCAATGGTTAAGATATATGGTTGTAAGAGGTTGTAAGTATAACCTTCCCCATTAATTATTTCTTAAAAAATAAATAAAATTTCTAAAGATAATTTAACAAAGACAAATAAATAAACTTATCAATTAAGAAAAAGTTTAATATGTTTTCGAAGATAAGATTTAGATTTATTTTGAATTTAATTGATTATCAAGTTTTCAATCGTAATTGATCATTTTAATTGATTATCAAGTTTACAATCGTAATTTTAAATGTGATATTAAATCTCTTATTTAAAAACGTAATTATGTTTAATGGATCATAATTCCTTGAATTCCTGTGTTTGAGTATAAAGTGTAATGACTCACGAATTTAATAAACTGAAATTATTATATATAAATAGAATTACTAATTAAGATTGAAAATGTAAAATGATTCCTCCCCCCCCCCCCCCTCTCTCTCAATCTATACATATATAATAAAAAATTGTAACCTTTTATGAAAAAAAAAAAGACACCTTTGAATAAGAAAATGTATAGATAGTAAAAATAAATTATTATCATTATAACTATTACTTAGTAAATCACAGTTTTATTTGGAGAATAATATTTTTATTATTATTCTTTGTCATATACATAGCTGTAAGTTTTAAACAGCATGTTGTCTCTTTTTATTTTTACGTCATCATCTAATTTAAATATTTTAATAACTCAATATCAAATTAAAAAATATTTTAATAAAAAAATCGATAAATATAAAAAATAATTAAGTTATGAAAGAAATAAAAATAATTCAATTGAAATTTCATATTTTTTATTTACCAATTTTTTTTCAATTCTTTTGAACAAGTTAAGTACAAACTTTAAATTTGACTGACTTTTTTTTGTGGTAAATAAATTTAACTTGTTTAAATAAAAGAATAATATAAGCTTTGGTAATATATAATTTTTTACAAGGCAAGCGTTCAGCTTGGTTTAATTCATTCACACTTCTATACGTTATTATTTCATAAAAATATATTTTTGGTGAAATTATTAAATGATTTTTAATGTAATAAATTTTTTTAAAAAAATTAGAATAAATAAATTGAAAAAAAGTAACTACAACAATCAGAAATTGTAAATATACTGTTAATTCAGCTACAAAAATTTAGAAGGTAAAGTGAAGGCTTTTCAGCCCAGTGGATAGTGGTTCACTTTGACGCCAATCATTCAAGGTTGTTTATTGTCGTAAATAAATTCGAAAATTTCTCCTAGCTTCTTGGAGGGCCCCTCTTTCTTTAAAAAAAATAAAATATTTACCTAAAAAAAAAATCAAGGTACATTGAATGACCTCGAAAGAAACAAGTGTTCGGGAGCCTCACAATCCTTAAGAATCCATGAATTAGTCATCCATTTTTCTGAGCATTTCACGGCACCCCTTAGCCTCTTAGCTCTTTCTATGGAGACTATCATCCAAGAATCCTTAAAGATGAGAGGACCGTAAGACTGGATCATTTCAGAGTCAATTTTCTGATACACAGGATCCCTTTGCAGGGCAAGTGTAGAGCATACTAACTTCCTCATCCAGAGATTAGTAACTATAGTAAGAACATTATACTAAGTTTTCGGAGAGAAGAGAGAACTCTTTAGAACTCCATAGGGAAACACACAAGCTTTTATTTTCTGTAAACTCGTTCTGAGAATACAAGCACACACAAAGTTCCTTTTATAGGCAAGGAACCATAATAACGACAAAAAAGGAAATTACACCTCACCAAACATAATTATACAATAAGACAAACAACTTTTCTAAAAGTTGTATTATTGTTCACACTTTAATTATTCAATTTTTCTAAAAGTTGAATTATTGCACACTCTTTAAATTACAATCACACAAGTGTCCTTGTACTTCTAGACATCATCATTGTTGTCGGTACTAATGGACAAGTTGAGAGCTTTCCTTTCTTCTCTGTGGACCTCACTGTACATCTCTTCCCACCAAGGTTTGTCTGTTTTGACCTTTTCTTCAATTATCTCCATCATAACATCAGCATTTGGGTCCATGACATAATTTTCTGTTGGATCAAAGATCAAATCAATTTGCATTGGATCTTGGCCTTGTGAGGAACTTGGGCATGGGCCATGTGAAGAACTGGGATGGTCTTCTGGTTCTACATACCACTAAGTTCTTGGACATGTTTTAGCAGAGTTGTCTTGGAACAGGGATCTAATGGATAATCATTGAAATATCCCCAGAGATAAGGAATATTCTGAGACCAAAGAATTCCATCGGGCCTTTGCCAGTAAGGTCTGTGAATGATAAAAAAGGCAGTGATTTTTGAAATCTCTTCTTCTGTTTTTCCTTCTTGTTCTTTGGATAGGACAATCTTGTACGGTTCTTTCCTCCACCATGGTAATGGAGAATACCATTCCAACAAGGTCCATAAAAAGGAATCTGCAGCATCAGGAGTCATAAGAATCTCATAAGTTCTTTGAATCTCGAGAGCAAGAGGGACTGAGTAGTTGACTGTGAGACACCATATGCACCAGAGTATTTTTTCTGTAACATCAAAACCGATATCACAAAAAACTTCTAAAATATGCAAGAAAGAAATTTCTGGATTAAAGACAGAGGGTAGAACTTCTTTTGTTCTTGAGGTCTCATGGCAGTAATAAAAATAAAAATCTTTAGCAAATTTTTGGATTTGGTAAACTGAGGTAGGTTGTCCTAATTCTGGAGGATAGACTCTTTTTTGCTTGGCTGTTATAGGTAATGGTTCATGCATGAATATCAGAGGAAAAGGGACAGTGGCTATACTGGAAATGACTTGGACAGGTGCTTTAGGTTTGGAAGATTTGGAAGGTCTGGATAAGAGGTCAGGGATGATATTGTGGCTTCCTTTGATATGTTTGATAGTGAAATCATATCTAAAAAACCAATCTCTCAGTCTGAGGATCTGTGGGTCTGGTGGCATTTTGTTTTTGAATTCCAGGATTTTTAGAAAGGAGGAATTATCCATCTGGACTTCAAAATTATGACCACGAAGATGGAAATCAAATTTTTTGATTCCATTTTTGACTGTTAGGGCTTATTTGTAAGTGGTATGATAATGTAGTTCCGCATCTGTAAATTGTCCACTTGCATGTCCACAATAATATTTCTTGTTATCATCTTCTTCTATTAAGACAGCTCCCCAAAAATGATCACTGGCATCTGTTTGAAGAATTCTTTTACCAGTACGGGGAATTTTCAAGGCAGGTGGATTTTAAGCAATCTTTTTCAGTTCCTTGACAGCTTGGGTTTGTTCTGGACCCCATGGAGAAGGATTTTTCTTTAGAAGCTTTGACAATACGCTGGTGTACTTTGCTGCATGAGGAATGAAATCTCTAACATAATTAACAATTCCTAAGAACTGTTGAATTTGTTTCACAGTGAGATTTTCATCAGGATAATTTGCAAGTCCTTCTGCAATGTGTGGCTGTGGTTGATACATTCCTTTGGAGAAATGCATTTCCAAAAAATCAACTTCAGTCTGGGAAATGTAGATCTTTTTCTCAGAAAGCATTATCCCATGTTTGTCAGCTAATTCTGCAAACTGATTGAGCAGTTTCCTGTGTTCTTCCATATTTTTAGAAAAAAGAAGAACATCATCAATATATATAAGAATTGTATCTAAAAATGGAGCAAAGATTCTGGTCATTGCTTTCTGGAAAAGAGAAGGAGCCACTTTGAGACCAAATGGAAGCACTTTCCATTGGTACTGTGCATTCGAAATACAAAAATCAGTCTTGTATCTGTGAGCAGGATCTAATCCAAGTTGCCCGAAACCTGATTTCATATCAAACTTGGAAAAGATACGAGCATCCTTAAAAAGAACAGGAAGAGTGTCAACCTTTGGGATAGGAAATTTACCATCCTGAAAGAAATGATTCAGAGGCTTATAATCAATCACCAATCTTTTCTTGCCTCGGATCTTCTCTGATCTTTTTTCTACGTAAAATGCCTGGCATGCCCATGGAGATTTAGTAGGTTCTATCAAACCTTGCTTCAAGAGTTCTTGGCATTCTTGTCTTGCCAATTGAAGGTTTGAAGGGGACATTCCTGGGTGAGTTGCTTTGGTTGGATTGACATCTTCATTGAGCTTGAAAGGAAGTTGTACAAAAAATTCTTCATTCTTCCACAGAGGATTTGGATGAGAGAATTCTCCATGCTTATCTGTACACAGAGGCTGAAGTTTGGCTTTGATATCTTCAAGTTCAGGAGGAGCTTCAGAAATATAATCTCGAGGTTTCTGAATAGGTCTTGAAGTCTCTTTTGAATCTTACCCCTTGAGGAAGAATTTGAAGTTTTTAAGCTTTGGTATAGACATCCATGCCTATCAAAATGTCTTTATCAGGCAGAGGAGTTCCAATAACATTTGTCCAGACAACGCAGTCAGGGAAAAATCTTATCCCTATAGGTTGTTTGGTGATCAAATTGGTTCTGAATACTTTTCCATCAGCTGCTACACAGTAAGCTGTCTCCTTTTTCCATGCTTCAGGAGGTAAGATCTTAGGATCCATCATTGATCTTGCAGCACCAGTATCCATATAGGCAATCACCTTTTTAGGATGACTGAATTTGGATGACAAAATGTGGACTTCTACATTGGGCTTAGGTATTTCTGGGCTTAAATAGAACACCTCATTTATGGCAAAAACTGGAACATCACTATCAGAAGTTTCTGAATCAGAGGACGAATCCTGTAGTGCAAAGACAGTATCTTCATCTCCAGTACTTTGTTCAGAATACAAAGATTATGCATCTCCTTCGTCAAGATTTAAAGCAGTTATCATTTTTAATGTTTTATCTGACTTGTTAGGACAGTTCTTTGCGAAATGACCTTTCTTTTTTCAAATGAAACACTTCTGACCTTTGTTCTTCCCACGAAACTTCTTCTTCTTGAAGAACCTATATTGTTTCTGGGACCTTTTTCCTTTCTGCTTCTTGTTGTATTTCTTGAAATGGTTCTTTTTCTTGGTCTTGCAATCACAGTTGTTATCTTTGCATTTTATCTCCAGATAAGACTTCTTACAGGCTTGAGTATATTTTGACCTTTGATTCATCAGATCAGTCATATACTTATGCTGCTTGCAGAGTTTGTCAACCGCTTCAAGAGTCAGTTGGTGGATCTGTCCCATAGTAAGGGCTGTGAAATCTTTGCCTTGAGCAATTGCCATCCTGTTTAGCTCTGGTTGAATCTCCTTAGGAAGAGAAGCCACATAAGGGCCCGTTTGTATTCACTTTTTAAAAAAGTCTTTTTTATCACTTCCTTATTTTAAAAGTACTTTTTATAAAAGCTACAGCTATTTAGATTTTTAGAAAAATATTTGATTTTTGAAAAAAATATTTGACTTTTGACATCTGCTTTTTTGAGAAGCTAAAATTTTTAGCTTCCGAAAAAAGTAAGTTTTTGACTTTTTTTATGACTTCTGCTTTTTTTAAAAGCAAACGTACAAATAGACTTTTTTTGAGAAGTGCTTTTTTTTCTTAAAAAAATCAGCTTTTGAAGAAAAAAAAGCTTAATCAAACGGGCTCTAAGTGTTTTTGAGGCTTGGATCATTATATCCATTCAACAAATAGAATCTCTGCATCATTCTTTTAAAATGCTTTTCTAGATCCTTTATCTTCAAAGAGCAGCATTTCATCTCAAAAAATTATTGCATGTTTTTCTTGTCAATAATATCTCCATCTCCAATGAATTCCTGGTGGAGGACTCCGAGCATACCAGAGGAAGTACCTACTTGGTGAAGTTGATCTTGTCTGATACTTCCCAAGTTATGATACCATTCTTTGAGAGAACCAACCATTCTGGAACAAAACTATTCCATTACTTTGTAAGGGTCAGCATCAACAACTAAGAGTTTGGTGTCAATCCATGCTCCAAATTCTAGAAGTCTTTTTCTCCATAGGTTTGGAGAAATATCATCAAGTGTAAACCATGGTCCTGCTGCAGTTGATCTCTTAGGTTGAATTCTGCTAGTAGTATCACCTGCTTCAGATTTAGGGGAATCATAGTACGATTCAACTCTGGATTCTGTAGTTCTGACCATCAGTATGCTGGTAATATCAGCATAATTTGCTTCTGAAAGATCAGAAGAATCTAACTCATCATATTGTTCTTCATCAGAAGTTTCAGGAGTGGTTTCAAGAGTAGGTGTGATCTGGTTTCGGTTCAATAACAATCTCAGAGGAATCTGAGGAAGACTCTGTTGTTTCAGAGGTTTGGGATCCATCTGAGTCTTGGGGTTCTGCTTGGATTATGGTAAATTGTTCTTTGAGATCCACAGTCTCAAAAGTTCTTTTTAAAGAGCTAGGATTATTCATGTGGTCTGTAGAGTCCGAGGATGAGGAAGAAGTTGTTTCCATTCTAGTTCTAGATGAATGTTTTCTAGAAGTAGAAGGTTGTTTTCCTTTTTCTCTACTTTCTCTTTCTCTTCTGGGCTTTTGGTCATAAGGTTGGCTGGTTGGAAAAGTCCAAGGTTTTGGAGGATGAGGGTTGGTCCAGAATTCTGATGGTTTTTGGAAAGGAGAATAATAATTTGGCATAGGAGATGGCAAAAAGAGATTGTAGCTTTCTGTTGGTTCTGGCTTTTGCTGGATCTGATGTTTTTTTCAATGATTCTTTCCAGATCTTGAATTTCTTCTTTCAGCCTCCTTATCTTTCTATCTCTCATATTGGCTTCTGGAGTAAAGCCTAGCTTTTTGATCTCTTCTTCAAGCTGGGCTATCTGTTGCATGTTCTTCTCATAATGCTTTCGCATATTCTTTGAGAGATGTTGCAGACGATCTTCAACTGTATCCATCTGATTGCAAATATTTTCAACCTTAGTGTCAAGTCTTTTCAGAATAGAATTTTGAGCTTTAGCATTTTCAGTCTGCCAATTGAGAACTTCTTCAGCTTGGCTTAATGGCTTCAACTTACCATCTGGCTGCACTTCTCCTTGATTAATCAGAGGCCTGGTGGTGATTTTTGTGGTTGGGTCAATATGTCTCTCTAAAGGAGGAAAATCATGTGGTGAAAACATCATACAAGGTATGGGTTCAGGCTGGCATTTTGGAGACCAAGTTATGAGGTTAGGGTCATTTGGTGGTTCAGGTGGAAGTAATCCTTCTTCTCTCAGGATTTCTAAACCTCTTTTATAGATCCAAAAAGGCTCAGGTTTTTTCTGTATCTTAAGACCTACCCATGGGCCAATATCTGGGTCAGATCTTCTTTGGACAGGAGGAGGTGGTTTGCAATGCTGCGTACGACTCCTTGTATCCTCTTTTTGATCTTTTTCTTCATCTGAAGTATCTCTCGTGTGCATCCAACAATCACACTCAGGATCACACATATTAGGATCTACATCCCATATGAAATGATCATCAATACGATCAGTATAAATGGGAGATCCATCTGGCATTATCCCATGAACAAGGATCCAATCTTCTTTATAACAAGGAGATATCATCATAGATTGGAAAATAGGAAGGGTAGAGCTGCTGGCTACTGCACCAGGCTTTTTGAAGATTGTTCTGACGATTCCATCTACAGATCTTCTGAAAGTCGCCTCGTGAGATTGGATGGGCTTGCTGGCTTTATGAATCTTTTCATAATTAGTCAGCCATTCTAAAGGAATCAGTTCTGTCAGCTCTTCCCGAGATATCTTTCTCGGAATCTGAATGATAGAAGGAGTGTCTTCTGGATTTTTGGCTATGACAAACAGAGCATCATTGTGGCTATTAGGCAGCTGGGGAAGGTCAACAACATGATCTTGAAGTCTATAAATCATCTGATGATGAAGAGTTGCTGCATAAGCCTCAGAGACTTGATCAACTCCTGTCAGCTGGATCTGGACCTTCAACCTTTTTGGCAAGGTTTTATCTTTCAGGCTCACATTATAATTAGGAAAGATGGTTAAGACCACGCTTCCCGCATGAAAGGTTGTCAACACAGTTTCAATCACAGTATTTTCATAATGGATAAAGCTAGAATCTAGCAGAGCAACACGAGCTGTAACTGGCAGACCTTTCCTTCCATGAAGTGAAAGGATTAGTCTTATTGCACCAAAATGAAGTGCAGTATAGCCTTCTTGTCTCCAGTGAGTGATTAACTCCGTAGGAATCTCCAGATCTACATACTGCTCCTGAGAAGTGGCTTGTAGCTCACACTGATCCATTGTGGAAGACTGGACATATTCTTTCATCGTTGGTCTCCTGGTGGAGATCAACTTAGTGATACTTTTAAACACAGATTTCTGTCTTTTGTAAATATTGTAAGGACTGAGCAGTGGTGGTACTGTTTCAAGGATTTTTGCATCTTCAGGGACATAAGAGTACTTTTTAAGATTTTCTATTTTAGAGGAGATTTTTGAGGGAATGTGTTTAGGAAGGGACAAGGAAGATTGTAACATAATAGGCTGGGAATTATCAGGGTTTGTGTTATCCATGGTTTGAGAAGTTCCTCTCCTACTCACCTCGTATAATATCATTACTATCTTTACCCTCTCTCTGGAAGAAACTCGAAGAGTTTTCTTTAAGCTGCCTCCATCGGGAAGGGAGCCTGTCATCGGAGATGACACAATATAAGGCTCTGATACCAAGTGAAAGGATTACGTATTTATTTCACTTGCAATAAATAATTACGTATTTATTGCAGTTTTGAGAATAATTACATATTTATTGCATAATGTGACGCCCCATTGAGGTGTTTCACCCTAAGGGAAGACGCCCCAATAGGGCATCACATGTGACGTCCAAAATGGGCGTCTCATGTGTGCCCTATATATACCCTTTTTTTACCATTTCACTTCTCACTATTTCACCTCTCTCTAACCTCTCTCTAACCACGAAGATTTTCGTAGCGAAGCTCTGCCAACCTAGGTAAGTTCGTAATAAATTTGACCTATTCAAAAAATGTTAGATTCAATTTATGAGTACCATAACTCTTGAAGAGGATGAAATAACTCATACTCAAAATCAAATTAGTCAAGTCAGTTAGAATTTCACACATGAATTGGTATAAAAAAATCAATTCAATGATTTAAATAATTTTTTTTTAGAAATAACGAATTCAGTAGTGTTTGTTTAATAGAAAAAAAAAACGAAATCATTTAAAAACATGTTAAGCACATGGAAATCCCAAAATATTCTTAAAAAATATTTATTTCAAAATTTTATTTTATTACTTCCTTATTGATAATTTTCTTCAATATAAGCTTAGCACTTGAATTAAGAAAAAAAAAAGCATTAAATTTATATAAAAAAAAATTATTCAAACTTTTTAAATACCAAAAAGAAAAAAAAAACATTATACATTTAATGCTTAAATTTTATCACGAAAAATAGAACATTTTTATTTTTAAGATGAATCGTGTGTCTTTAGCATTCAACACATCAACCATTTTGTAATAGTAATATGTAACGTCAAAAAAAAAATTCCAAGAAATATGTTAAATCTGAATCACCAATGCCAATTAATGCCGTAGTTTTCATGTGGACCTTGAAATGTCATAATTGATATGTAATTGTAAGCTGGATATTGACAAAGCATTTTGTAATTTAACGTGTAAGGCTGAGATGAGTCGTCACGATTCATGAACATTTCAATAATTGGCTTAGGCCGAGTCCAAACCATTTATTATCACTCATGAATTGTGGCCATAAGAGTCCTTCTAATACGCGGCAAATAAACTGCTGTACCCAATTGAATTGTCTTTTCTATTATTTTAGCCATACATATAAAGTTATGATTTGACCAATTAAAACATTTTTTTTGTTTTTTCGTTTTTGTTTTATTGAATCATATACATAGATATAGATAGATACATACTCAAAAGAGGAGGGGGACACAAAGAAAGGAATTTTGATATAATTCAATAAAAAGGATAATAAGAAGAATAATGATGCACAATTGCACATCGCTCGCCAAATGCTTGGTCAGGCTTTTTACCCTATTCATATAACTACTAATAATACTACTAAAGTATATATTATCTAGTTAACTTTTCATCATACAAACTGTTATTAGTTTTTTTTTTTTTTTTTAATTTCATAAGCATGGGCCTTGAATTTTATTGGTTAAGCTAGACCCAGTTTTGGGTTATTTGCCTAATATTTTGGACAACGCCTTGTTGCTTTGCAAATAGATTCATCTGTATTCCATAACAACTCCGATCGCCCTTTCGGCCCTTTGTGGTTTAATCTTCTGGACTGGGCCCATCACTGCCAACATTTTAAAAAAAATGATATATGCGAAAAAGACTTCTCATGTTGCATGAGAAGTTTCCTCTCCTACTACTCTCACTTCAATATCCGTGCCAATCATTTTTTTATTTTTTATTTTTTCTTTAAAATGGGTCCCGCTCTTTTCTCTCTCCGTAGAAAAACTTAAATTTCTCGTGAAAAATTGCAAGCCCATGATATATATACTAAAACTACTTTTATTAAAGTTTTTCCTTTTTTTTGCTAAATCTTATTTGATTATTATAAAAATTTACTTTCACTGCGAACTCAACTCAGCATTTTGTTTTACCCTATTGACTTACGAGAGAAAGAGTAATTGTAAGACTCGTCAGCTTCCCAAGACCGGTACTAGCAATGCTGAAACATATTATTTTGGTCCATTTACTCACCTGTTTGTTTCAGCTTTTAAAAACAATGACTTTTATCTCTTCCTTATTTTAAAAGTGCTTTTTATAAAAGTTAAAATTATTTATATTTTTATAAAAATATTTAGTTTTTGAAAAAAAAATTAGTTTTTGACTTCTGCTTTTTGTAGAAGTTGAAATTTTTAACTTCTAAAAAAAAGTTAATTTTTGATTTTTTTTTGTGACTTCTGTTTTTTTTTTTTTAAATTAGACATCCAAACGAACTAAAAATGAGAAGTGCTTTTTTTCAAGAAAAAAAGCAATTTTTGAAGGAAAAAAACTCATTCAAACGAGCCTAAATTTTGTTAGTACGAAATGAGGAAAGGTCTAAGCAAACATTTTATATTTGTCCATTTACTCATTTGTTATGTCTAAGTATGAGCATACACGTTTTCTATTGTATTTATGGCTTAATTAATGAAGCTCAAATATATGATTAATTTTGAAGAAGACGAAGATTAAAACCGAGCTGTCTTGGAGACACGAACACTCTGTAAAATTAGTGTTATTAAATTTGACACGCACATCGATACAGTTGGGTACTGGATTATTAGTCGGATCAGTAGGTCATTGGTCGAACTGGTTGATCCGTATATATATTAATATAAACATACAAATTTAATTATATTCTCTGTATCTAAAACGAATTAAACAAGTTTCATTAAATAAACTCGAAAATTACCCAATCATACTTTTACAAGTTTATGAAGCACAAATAAATGAAAATGTGCACTATTACTATATCAATTTAAATTGCAACTCAGAATTCTCATAAGCATACCTCTCAATGACATTGAACTTATATTTTTCATATTCATTTACATTGAAATGACATATGTCACATTTTCTTAATTTATTGTTCTGCAAATTGTTTCATTATTGGAAGCTGACATTTGAGATAATTGTATAAGAGTATAGTATCAGCAAATAAAATTACAACTTTTTTTAAAATGAGTTATACATTTTTTTCTGATAAGATGAAACAATTTTGATTTTTTTTAAAAAAAAAATGCATGACCCGACCGGGTTATCAATTTTGGCCAAATTTGATCGATTTCGATGGATGACCGATCCGATACTTAACTGGAATCAGTTTGCCGGGTCGATCCGGTTTCATAACACTGTGTAAAACTAATAACGTTTTATATTTGGTGTGCAAAGCAGTGGGAGACAGATACAAGTAGGGGTGGCAATTTGGGTCGACCCGCCAAAAAATATGGGTTGGAAAAATGAACCCACCCCGTCAACCCACTAACCTGTCAAATAAAAAAATTAATTAAAATTCAAAAAAAAATTATATTTTATAAATTTTTCTAATATTATTTTATTTTATTTCACACTTCTCTATATTTTTTTAATCTCAATCTTAAATGTATACTAATATTTGTCAAACATTCTTTAGGAATTTATATATATATAACATTTGTCATAAATAAAATTGTTATTCTTTATTTTTCTAGGAAGTACTAAGATAAAATTTTTTTTGGATATCACAAAAATTTAAGGGCTAATGAAATACTACCTAATTGTAAAAAAAAAAAAAAAAAAAATTATAACCCGGCAGGTTGAACTCGTTTTAACCCACCTCTAGGCGGGGTGGATTGAGGTGGGTTGAAAATTTTAACCCAACCCGCTTTGTTTTGGCGGGTTGGCAAGTTCACCCGCCGAGCTTAACCCATATTGCCACCCATGATACAAGGGACATAACGGGCATAGCAATTTACAAATTATCCAAATTTGGTTTACGTGTACAAAGCGAGTCCGTGATGCACAACTAATAATTTCTGTCCTTAGACCCCAATTATAGGATAGCATGTTATGATTCCCAGTGGCAAAGCAAAGCAATACCCAAATGCCAACCCAAACCTAAGTGTCCAACGTTTTCATAGGATAGGACCATTCCACCTCATACCATGCATGTAATATATGGACATACAAATGCACGATTTGGGAAAGATAAAATTGAAAGAGAAGGTGGGGGGGTTAGCAAATTATAGTGAATGGTGCAACACAATTTTCGTGGTGCCAACCGTTTGTTTTCCCAAACAAACCCCAGGCTGTATTGTAATCCTCAACTCTCTCATTCCCTTCCATATAATCCTTCCACATCCCAATACCACCCTTCATCCCACCAAATTTGTATCCCTCCTCAAACTACAAAAGACCAAACACCTACACTGCACAAAAACTCAAAAACTCAAAAAAAAAGAGAAAAAGGAAAGAAAGAAAAATCACTCTCCTCTCTCCCACCCTCCATGCATTCGTGATCGATGAAAAGGTAATGAGCGCTATGTTGTCCCAAACACCTCGCTAAACACATAGTGCTCCCAATATACAAAATTGGCGACCGAAAATTCAAAAACCATCATCGACCTGGGTCCTAAATTCAAGAAATATGGAGGTGCAAAGGATGAAGGAGTTAATGACACTTTGGTCAACATTGCAAGTTAACCGCGTGTCTTTAGTGGGTGGAAACCACACCGCCGCTAGATTTTGCACTCGCTAGAGTTCCCTTTTGCCTCTCGTTACTCTCTCTTCTCTCTTTTACCTTTCTCTTAATTTCTTCTTCTTTTACCTACCTTCATACATATATACATACCTCTCTTTCACTTATATATAACTTATAGTTTCATTTCATATATGTCTCAACCGTCATATTATACACCTACTAATATGGCGGTTAACCTCATTGATGCTTCCTTTAAAGCAAAACGTTATTGCAATAAGAAAAGCATTAAGCATATGCCTGGTAGCCCACTTGCTTTGTGTTCAGAAGCCCGTTATCTTATCATTAGGCTTCCTAATTCCGAATTCATCAAGTTATGTTATCGCATGCTGATTTTAGCATTGGCTTTGGCTTCTTTCACATTCGTAATAAAATCATCCTTCATTGAAAGAATCTCTTCCGCTTCCACTTTCACCCACCAAGCCATGTCTGATTCTTCTCTTGATCATTTCAACTATGATTCAGTTAACATGTTATTCCGTGACTTGACCAACGAAGGTCTCATGAAGAAAACAGAACAAAGAGCTGTTTTTCTAAGCAACAATGTTAACCAGCAGGGAGAGACAGGGTCTCAGGTTGTCACTGATTACGACATGGACATTGTTCCATTGAATGATTTGGAGAAACAGAACTCTGTATTAGACAACACAGTAGACTTCATCTTCACCTCTAATTTCCCTGCATCTTCGAAATTCATCGAGAGGACTCTGAAAACTGGTGGTGTTGTCACCGTTCTCATGAACGACAACCCCTCCACCGCGTTTTACAAGCCCTCTAACTACAAAATCGTTTACATGAGGAGGTTCGATTCAATCGCGGTGGCGATGAAGAAAACCGGTGGCCCTGTCGCTGTTGATAATAAAGTTCCAAACTTTTCCGCTGCACCGAGAAAGCTATGCGGTTATGCATCGGAGGCAAAGAAAGCTGCGTTGAAGAATCTAGAAGATGTGCTCCTTGAGCCACCAAGAGCAGCATCAGGGAAATCACGTAAATACTTGAAGCGAACACGTTACCTTCCAGATTTGATGGGTGATTCTCTCGAGAGTTACCCTCGAAGGGTTTTCATCGACGTGGGGTTGCCGGAGAAAGACGGAGGAAGCGGAACCGATTGGTTTCCGAAGAACTACCCAACAAGGAACAAGGATTTTGAGATATATAAGATAGAGACGGTGGCGGAGGAACCGTCAGGGAAAGAGGTGGCTCAAATAGGAATGTCAGATTGGCTTAGGAAGAATGTGAAAGAGGAAGAGTATGTTGTGATGAAAGCAGAGGCTGAAGTGGTTGAAGAGATGATGAGGAGTAATTCAATTGGGCTAGTTGATGAGCTTTTCTTGGAATGCAAGCCACGTGGAAACAACGGAGATAGAAGAAGTCGAAGGGCTTATTGGGAATGTTTGGCTTTGTATGGTAAGTTAAGGGATGAAGGTGTGGCAGTGCACCAGTGGTGGGGTTAGAAATGAAACAGAGTGGTGTGTGTGTGTGTGTGTGTGTTGAATTTCTATTTGAAAGAGAGAGTGAGTATTGTATGTGTAGGTTAAGTTGAAGACTTTGCAAAAGAGTTGAGGTTTCAGAGAGATAGAGACCGGGAGTGGATTGGCCTTAGCAAAAAACCGAAGGAGTTTCTCAATTTAATTTAATTTTAATTGCTTCGTTTGTTTCTGTATATGTGTCTGTTGTGCGGTCGTTTGTGGAAGCTGTTGATGGCAATTTTCAAGGGATCGTGGAAAATAATGAGTTGATGACCATCAATGTGCCACAATGGAGGGATATGGTTTCAACGAGAGGGTTGGAGGGGTGTGATGTATGAGTTTTTGTCATAATTCAGATCATCATAGAATATATATAGTTATATATTCTGTAATTGGAAGCAAGGATTGAAGCACACCATATGTAACAATTCTTTATTACTCTTTTTTATAAAATACTATTATGTACGTATTCTTTTGCTCTCTACTCAAACTTCCACTCTAGTCCATATACTCTTCACATTGCAGCCATATATATAGGATTATGTTTTCTTTAATTTTATATAATTTATATTTTGGCGCATAGGAAAAAAAAAATTAAATTTGACAGTGAGTGATTTTACAATCATATAAATGCCAAGTATATATGCAAATATTTAGGATAAAAACTTTTACAAACAGGTAATTTCATAATATATATATAGAAATTCCTTTACAAAAGATGCTTGGACTACATATTATGGGAATTGATCTGGGAATTATATGTTTACTTCAAGTATTTAAAAACTTACTAAATATAATTAGTACATAGATGACAATTTATGAAAAATCCTTATATAAAACAATAGTTACTGTAATGATCGATGTTCTACTCACATATATATGCCGATATGATCAATAGAGATTCGTTTTGTAAAAACAATTTAAAGGTCAGGTTCTTACTTGTTTTTTTTATTATTATTATTTTTGGTAAGTTGCTTAGCCAAGAATTTAGACCATAGATTACGCATCGGAATAACGATGCCCGAAAGACAAACAACATTGAGGATATCCTGTTCCAGAACGTGGTTGGTTTCCATGCATAAAAAAAGGCACGGGTTATCAGGAGTAAGCAGTGACTCTTCAGATTTCAGCAAATCAAATTAATAACACCCTTGATCATATATTAATTTACTCAAATATCATTGCAATGATCGATTCCCCTTTGTGGTAACGATCATACTTAAGATACATAGATATTTCATAATGAACATCTTCCAAATTAAAGGCGCAAGCCAAACTTATTCACCGTGGCCCCACCCACTTTTTGAACACGACGAAAGTTCCAAAACAGAAAAAAAAAAAAATAGTAAAAACTGTAGCTAGCTAGTTACAAAGCTCACGGGCTATGCCAACTTGATTATTCACGGTATCAAACAAAATCCTAAGGTTCTGTTGCTGAAAGTTTGCAATCACGTTCAACGCCGTGTTCACATTATTGGGTGCCGCCGCCATTGCAAGACAAGCCATCGACCCTGCGCTGCTATGGATCAAGCTGTTCTCTAATGGTAGTTTCAGGTCCAAATCCGTGAAGTGCAGTGTAACTGTCGGTGCTAAAGCTTCGTACGTCTTCACGAAACACGTGTCAAATGCTCCTATCCTCGAGAATGGCCCTGTCACCTGTTTCCTGAACTCGTCCCTGACTAGGTTATACACGGGTTCCACGAATCGGGTTATAACCGTGCCCGAATCTATGATGGTTCCGGATCCCGTGTTCGGGTTGAACTCCAGAAACTCGCTGGGCACAGGGACGAATACAGACCCCACGCTGATTCCGGTGAAGTTCACGTAGTACAGAGAAGGACGATGCGGGTTTCGCAGAAGCGGGGTAGTCCGAATGCTCTTGGGTTGACCCACGGGTCCCAGTCTAAGCGACCCGGAAAAGTAGTAAGATTTGAAGCTGGGAAGACAGTAAGAGAAGACACCCGAATAGAGTGTACCGGATTGCGAAAGCAACGACAATGGGCCTCGGCCCAAGCCCAAAAGCCCCTGGGTTGGGATGGACCCACCGGAGATGGCGTTGATGCAACCGAAGGAGTAGTCGGGGATTATATCAGTGGCTAACCTCAACGAATCTTGTACGAGGGTTGCGGAGAAGGAGGAATCAGCGTATGATTGGTTAAAAGAGCACGCGCCTGTTCCTTGGGCCGGGCACGAAAGCCCGCGGACCTGACCGCACTGCGGAACGGAACAGTCTAATGGGCCGTAACTGGTGGAGCCTTTGGGCGAGAAAGTGGTGTTGGAGCAACCGGTGCAACCGGAGCATGGGACAAAGGCCTCGTCAGTGCTGGTGTCGAGGACCATGAACAAGAGTTGACCTGGTGTTCCAATTTTGACCCTGACCACGTAGTTGCCAATGTTGAAAGCCTGGCCCGAAGCGATTGGGGCAGAGGAAACGGTCTTTTGGGCCACGAGGGTGGACAAGTACTTGACACGCGCTGGGTCTTTGGAGGCCATGTTAATGATCCTGTTGTCCCATGAATCTGGCTTGGGTGGGTTGAAGGGCGAGCATTTGCCGTAGATGGGAATGACGTTGAGGTGTGAGTCATCGGGTTTAGAAGCACAAGGGTCAAGGGAAATGCTTGTACTGTGGTAAATCACAGAGAACAAAAGTATTAAGGTGGTGACTAACTTGGAGTTCATGGTTGAAAAATTAAGGTAGCAACTAGTAGTAGCTATGAGTGGTTAGTTAGTGTGCATGCATGGCGGGGACTTTAATATATGCGAGCGAGAGTAAGAATTGGTTGTTAATTTACGTAAACATCCTCGGTGTTGGAATTATTGTGGCGTTTTAATTATACAGGGTATGATGATGCAACGTGAGCTGGCTTCTATGTGGACCAATTGAGATTAGAAGGAAAGGCCAAGAAATAGAACACACGGGACAGGTTGTGAATAATACAGACATATAGAAGAGTGTGCATGCATGTATAAAAAAAATAAAGGGACACAAAGCAAATATAGGGCGTTTGATCATTGGTTTTATATATAGCAGGCATTTTTGGACTTCAGTGAAGTAATGCTTTAAGTGTTAGAGAATGTCGCTGTTTCGAAGGAGTCAGGTCTCGATCTTTTTTAGTGTAGTGTCAATTGTGGTTGCTGTTGTTGAAATTATTGGACCTAATTTGTTTTGAGGGTATTGTGATTTGAGGAAAAAGGAGTGGACGGATAAGAATTATGTAGTATTATTGAGTTAGAAAGAAAGCGCTCGTGATCTGTTTGTGGGGGATTATAAATTGACAGAGCCATAAAAATATTTGTCCGTACATGGGTCTTTCACGAGATGTGGTCGGTCACGGGCATTCGAAGACTTTTTTGCTCAAATCTCATGCATGCATGGGTCCCCCCCATTTCCAGATCTGCATGACTATATGTTAATGGACATACAAATTAGCAGACAAAAAACTGCTTAAAAATAAGAATTCATTAATAACCCCGGCCCACTGCCTCAAACAAACTATAGTTATTTTGTTTTGAGCTGCCTCAATTCAAGTTGCTGAATGTTTTTAGTTCTTATTCGTCTTCTATCGATCCCTTAAGTACAGTGTGAATAATATGTTTCCATTTAACTGCCTATTTTCATGCCTCCGTGTGTTCGGGGAAAAAGGTACACGGAGTTAGACTTGTACAGAACTCGCGGGCTTAAAAGTTAGACGTAAATAATCGCTTCAATCCAAACTTCAAGTGTTGGATGTTATGCGAAGGTTTTTAATGTTTTATATTATTCTCTTAACACTAAAACTAGAAATCCACGGAAGATTAACGTTATAAGAGGGAGAAAGAAACCACGTAAAGCAAACAAAAACTTCGACATTCATATCTCAAAAATTATTACTCGAGAGCCCCACCAAAGCCAACGCACATTTCACGAGGTTGCACGGCATAATTTAGTATTATTGTTGAGATATATAGTCTCACATTGGTTGTATGAGCAACTAATGTAGAGCTTACAAGGGTGTGAGGCCTTATAAACTCCACATTAGTTGCTTATACAACCATGTGAGACTATATATCTCAACACATTTCCTCACGCAAGAACTCTTTGGGCTAGAAGCGTGGATATTGCACGAGCCCAATTTTTAGTTTACATTTTTGTGCTTTTTATTTTAATTTCACTTTAAAGTGGAGGGGGGGCGGTGAGGATCGAAATTGTGCTCTGATAACATATAAAGAACCTTGAAAATTAGTTGCACATATAACTATGTGGGACTATATATCTCAATAGTTATCAAATGTTGATGGTCAGTTTCTTGAAGCTGATTGCACCGGCAACATATTTGCTATATCCTCTGATGAAGGAGATCCTCGAAGAGAATAGAAGACCAATCCACTTCCTCAAAAGTCTCTACTATTTTTTTTTTTCCTTTCACACGAAGGTTGTGTGTAATTAAGTGGATCACAAAAATGCTGAATTCCTTATATTAAAATTTCTTATTATGTGACCAGATTGTTGTACATGCACATGCAATGATGCCCATCTAATTGATAGAAATAATGTGTGACTGTCTACTTAATTAAAAAAATCAACTGGGGCTCGTGGGCCATAGCCTCCCAATCCAAGTTGAGAAATGTTGAAAATTTTCTTAAAAATTCTTAATTAGATAAAATATCAGGGTCCCCCATGAGTTCATGACTAAGTATGGGTGCATAATGATAAACCACTTAAGTGGAATCATATCAAATTAATTGACCAACGATATAAAAGCAAGCTATAGCGGCTTCCTAGAAGATAGAAGTCATTTACCGTAGTGATAGGTCTTTCTTTTTTGAATTGAGGGAAGGAGGGTGTTAAAGAATGTATTAATGTATTGAACAAGTATGGAGGCTAAGAAGTCAAAAGAAAGAAATATAATCTCATATTAAGTCAATATTTGTGTACAAAGAAATGGTATGAAGAATTCGGATAGATAAATACAAAATTTTGAACCACTTGCCGAAATATCAAAATATAAGGCAGTACTCTTAAGAAAGCTTCTGATAAAATGAATTGCACAAGCAGGGATGGAGAAGTCTAGCATGGATTCTCTCCCTCCCACGTCCCAACCCCAAACCCTGGTTCTACGCTTCTATACGTACCCAATATAATTTTCATGTATATGAAAAGTGGCCTGAATGTATAGTTACTAATTAGTTTATGTCTAAAGGAATGTCAAACTAATTTAAAAATATATTTTTATTCAGATATAAATAATGAAAAAGAGAAATTAAAAAATATTATAGTATATTCCAATCAGTGAAAATTATATTTTTTTTTCAATGTAAACTTTGCTATACATACATATATTAAACAACTTAAAGGAAATGACTGTATTTACAAAAAAAAAAAAAAAAAAAAAAAAAGGAAATGACTGTGTGTGTACCTAATGGCTACAGCATAATAACTAAAAAAAGAATATTGAAATATTTTCTCCATATTGTTGCCTATTATAAATCAAACAAATTCGTAAAATATTATTCGACATCCATTTTAATTTTACACCAATTGAATATGATCTTTGCTATATTTCTTTTAAAAAAAAGTGTACTTGTTATCGGTCAATATATTTTAGGCCTGTTGTTAGGCTCCTGTTGTCCAAACCATGTCGATGTAGTCTATTCGGCGATTTGCTTTGCCCATTTTATATGCTTCTTTTGTATAGAGCTACTATTTCTCTTTTAGCTTTGAGAACGGGGCCGAGGCCCAACAGAGCTGTTATTATGTGTCAAATACAATGCTCTTAGCGGCGTGATCATAAAAAATGAGATTGAAGGCCAAGATCTAAATCATTAAACCTGCTAATCGAAAAACGTTAACTGTAAAACGGTACCGTTGTGGTTTTTGATATTTAAATTGATTACGGGTTGACTAATTAAAAAGAAATGTAAAATTGCATGAATTTTTGGGGGGCGCTCTATCGTTATTAAATGTGCGAACATAAATAATATTTTTTAGATCCACCACTATAAGGGAAGGATGTTGTAACAATCAATTAATGTTACTACCAATCAATTTCACTTTTAGATCGATTATATGGATCCAACGATTATATTTTTTTCATCTTTGTATGGTTATGATTCTCCATATTTAATACTTTATATTTATTTTCACTTTTATTTGGCCATATGTGTGTGTGTAAGAATATCCTATATACATATGTGACAGGTTACACTAGTGTAAGAATAAGAAATTTTACACCAAATATTGATAATTGATTTGTCAAATATTTAATAAATTCGAATCGTTAGATATAAATATAATTAATGATCAAGATTGAGAGTATACTTTTTTTAGTAGACAGAGTATACTTTATACCTATGAAAAATTATCCTGACATATATATATATATATATATATATATATATATATATATATATATAAAAGCATAATAATTTTGTTAGTTTTGTGCTTATTTTGACCAATGTAGAGTATTTTGAATTTTTTTAAAAATAAAATTTATTTTTAAACTAAAATTAAAAATGTTAAAAAAATAAAGTTAAAATTATTTGGTAATTATACAAACTTATTGTTAGAATTTCGAAAGGAGGGAAATAAAATAATTTATTATTAGGATAAATTATTAGGATTAAAGACAAAATTTATAAATAAAAATTTAAAATAAGGATAAAAATAAATGTAAAAACTTCAAAAAGGTAACACATATCTTAAAAAAGCTCTTCTTTAAGAGCTTTTATTTTTTTATTCTTATAATAAAAGCTTTTTACTCATTTTAATAAATTTTGGAAAAAAATTATAGAGTAAATATATTTTTAGGTGTCTAGCAAAAAACATAATTCGCACTTTAGTCCCTTATAGAAAAATTATCATCTGGTCCTTATGAAATTCAAAGTGGACCCATTTTAGTTCTTTTGAGGGACTAATATGAGTATTTTTTGAATTTGTGAAGAACCATGATTTCAATTAAATAGATTCATTTTGAATTTCTCAAAGACCTCGAGACTTTGTTTTTGTAAGGTACTAAAACGACGATCGTATTTTTTGTTAAGGACTCTAAAGAGTATTTACTCAAAATTATAATAGAGCTATTTTTTAGAAATATCTTTTTTAAGTTTTAAGAAATAGTGAAAGGAATTTTTTATGTATATTTTTTAATTTTTATTTATTTAATATAAATTTTTTAATTATAAAGTATTTTTCTTAATAAACGTTAAAAAAGGGGATTGAGTCACTTGTAAGTTGTAATTTCTATTTGAAAATATAATAATAATAAATCGTAACTTTATTAAAGCTATTAATCTTGTTATAATTAATTACTTTAACCTAGTAGTCACTAGTGATTTTGAATTCAAGTGAAATTAATAACTAATTATATATGCAGTGGGTGGTTTGTTTTCTGGTCAAAGGGTATTATGGAGACAGTGGCTTTGGAGAGTATCGGCCGATTATTCTTCATGCTAGACTCGTAGAAAACAGACGACGGTTCACATCTTAAATGGCAATTCTCAATGCTGGGCCCATTCTAAAGAAAATTAACAGATTACAGCTGAATAAAACAAAAAATAAGGCAGCTCCTTTCTGGAACGTTGCGTTGAAGAGAATAAAAGTAAGGAAAAAAAAGTGTGTTATTTTAAATGACATACCTTATATTATTTCACTCATTCATACAAAGAAGTGAAATTTATATGTTTAAACAAAATTTTCACACTCTTCTTTTTATGATTTATTTTTTCTCTCGTTTAAAATGATGTACACATTTTTTTTCCTAAAAGTAAAAACCTTTAAAATTTAAATACAAGGGCCTGACAGCAGCGATAAGAAGCGTTCGGAGGATAGTCGTGTAAAGGCTATTGCAGCAGCGCAGAGCAACGAAAGTAGGGTAGAAGAACGCATGCCAAAATCAACGCTAGGTGCCTAGGTCTCAATGCATACATCATCAATGAACTAAACAAATAGTTTTTTTAGCGTTGCCCAATCAAATTTAATAACCGATATTAATGATTTAATTGTCAGTTTAATGCCGTGTTTTAAAACTTGGACCGAACCGGTTGAGGTACTAAGTACTGGTTCAACTGAATTTACTGTTTACATATTAAAAATATAAAAATATTATTTATATTAATAAAAATTCACATAAAAAATTATCAATGAACTTCAAAAAATAAATTGATTTTCAATGATAACAAATATTATATACTTCTAAGTTTCTAGCTCTAGATCATATTCTAATATTGAATTAAAATTGCAATATAAATGCACCTTTTGTGCTTGACATGACATGGATAAATTAAATCATGATAACAAATAATATGCATAAAATATACACTAAGAAAAAAGTGTCACCGTTATCATGATAACAAATAGTATGCATGAAATATACACTAAAAAAAAAGTGTCCACCGTTGAGATGAGATCACCAGACCATCAGTGTTTATCACCACTTAACTTCATGATATCATTATAAGATGAAACTAAATTACATAAACGAACTGCACTAATATAAAATACCTTATTATTTTCACCTTACTTTTATTCGTATTCATTATAAAATATGAATATGATTTAATTCAAGAGTTCTTATCAACAAAAATTTTTTTTTACCAAAAAATAAAAGAAAAGGAATAACTGGTCTAACCCGGGTCATCGAATTTCGGCCAGATCAACCGGTCCAATTCAGGTTGACTGCAGAAGCGGTCCAACTACCTACTCGAACTGGAGAACCCATCGGGTCACCGGGTTGACCCGACCGGTCCAAGTCGGGTTTTAAAACACTGGTTTAATGGTCAGGTAGAACATGGAGACTGAAGAAGTTTTTTTTTTTTTTCAGATGATATTTTCTTTCTTTAGATAGGTCAAAGACTTGGTCAATTTACATGCCAAAAAAAATTATATAAAAGAGTGAATTATCTCATATTAAAATTTGGTAGTTTTGTTTATCAATTTTATTTTATTTTATAATTTTATGTTAAAAGTTTTTTATAACCTGATTTTATAAAAAAAATTATATCTATTTCAATCTTCATATGTATTAAATAAATAAGACTCAGTTATCATTAATAAAAAAAATAGATATAAAATTTTTATCCTCTAAAATAGACCGGAAATTGTAGTCAATAAGAGCGTAAAGAAAAGCGAGCGAGAAAGAGTGGAAGCTGGACCCCAGTAACTTAAGACTCGGGCCCGTTAGCGAACTTGGATATCTTTTTGTGGAAACATGAACTTGGACCTTTTATTTTGCCTATATACTTACTTCATTGATTATTTTGAGCAAAAATGTGTTTAGGAGGTGTTTGATAGATGAGAATTTTTTTTTTATTTGAGAATTTTGATTTTTAAAAATATAATTTTTACATTCAGTTTATGATAATATCTAAAATTTAAAATTTAAGAAAATTCAATTTCTTAAGAATCTTGGAAAATGACGTGTACCAAACACTCCCTTAGAGCTGTTTGGTAAGTATGTATTTTTTAGAATTCTGAAAAGGTTCATTTGAGATTTTAATTAACCTGCGTTTGGTAGAGGTGACAATGTTGGAATGAATTAAACCAGTTTATATTTTGTTTTGTATTTATCCTTATCCGGCCCAAATCCGACCCGACTAAATGGATCTGGTTTCTAAACAGAATTTTAATCTTTCAATCACTTATACGTGTCCTTAAACGTGAGGCATCACACTGAGGTTTATTTAAGTGCTGCGGGAGCATTTTTTTTATTGAATGGGTTGTAAGAGAAGGGACATTTGAAAAAAATAAAAAAATTTAAGTATCACTTCTTTAATGACAGAACCACCTAAAATTTTGTCCATCATAATTTTTTTAGTTAACTCAATTTTAATTAGTTTTTTTGAGTCAAATTGACTCCCTAGATATTTTCACAAACTTTGACTGTTTAAGTTGGCTATGAGAACTAATCCGTAGTATGGGATGAGTGAGAGATGAATATATTTAAAATTCTCGAGACATATAGATCTATATATTATTTTTTTCCACTTATTCAACTCTATTGCTACCATCTAAATTATCACCTTTTGGTTTGTTGAGACTTCGACTTGAAGACCTAACATCCTTGCATCGATCCAATATCTACCGTAGATGATCATTAACCGGCCATTTCAATATCAAATACTATTTTCCGGGTGACTAAAAAACCCTCACCAGATGAATGTTGCGACTAGCAATTAAGTTGTTGAAATCAATATTAATAAATTTAATGATTTCGTTTTGTCACGGCGATAAGGAAAGCAAACTAAATTCCATCGAGCTGGAGATGAATGCATTATGCATGGGCTGGCACAGTCGGTGCTCTTACTCACATTTGAAAATGACATAAACAATGTATGCATATAAGTCATTATCTGCAAAAGGAAAGGAATACATCGACTTTAACACTTCTCATTGGTTTTAATACTAAAAAAATGGATCATGTCATTACTGGACAAAAATGTAAAGAGGTATCTAATAGACTAATAATACATAGAAGACAAACCGCACGGGTTGTGACTTGTGTAGTTGTAACCCAGATATATATAATATAAACTGGGCCATTTAACTGCAAAAGGAAAATAATAGACTCCCCCACTTGAGAGCTACATTGACTTTAACACTAAAAAAAATGGATGATGTCATTACTGGACATCAAGTTAAGAGTGACCTAATAGACTAATAATACATAGGAAGATAAATCGCGTGAGTTGGGTAACCCAGAAAACAACGAATTTTCTTTTTTGAGCAATGTTCTAACCTAAAAGCCTACCAAACGACGAACCTCATCGTCCTTTCCTTTTCTATTCAATGGAGTGCGTAATCTTGTAGGAGTAGGACCCTTGCAAACCAAAGCTAACCAATTCACCGTGACCCTTCCCACTACAAAGTAATATTATCAAATATTTTTTTTTTTAATTTTAGGATTTTGTTGACAATTACCTTAAAGTATTTATTGAGAACTAGAAGCATTTGATATATCTCATATTAAGTGCTTCTAATTACTTAATAATAGATTTGTTTTGAGTTTCTAATATTAAATTATGCATTTTTATTTAATATTTAATATTTCTAATTTCTTAACTAAGATACTGTTAACAAAGCATTTTACTTTTTGCATTTTCCCCATTTATCAAATAACGCCTATTAGTGGTCAAATCTTCAGTCAATTTTGGTTTATTAGGTAACTAGTTAGTAGTTATCACATTCTTTAATCCATGAATCAATTACTTAGTAGCTAGTAGTTCTCGGAATCAATTCAGCTGGAAAGACATGCATGAAGCGTGATGACGCCATAATGATACACGTTTCGTATTGCAAAGCCAAGGTGTTCAAATGACGATGAATAAATCTTTGGTGCTGCTGTTACTGTTGTATCAAAAATTAAAATTTAGTATATCTCATCAATAGAAATATTATATGTCAGCTAATTTTTTTTTTCTCTGTCAAATTTTTTCTTTCTCCTATGATGTGTAATGCTCTTATTGATGGAATACACTGAATCTTTGTACAACAGTAACACTAAAGATTTATTCAATGGTGATGGATTCATCGATTAACCTAACAATCTAAATGAAATTAATGTTTAGCTCAATCTAAACTTATTATTATTGATTAAATTTCCAAATTCACATTTTTTGACAGGAGGTTCTGATTTTTTTATCTAATTATCCAATTAATATTTTTTATTTCTAAAATTTTAAAGGTATACATTTTAAATTTTAGTAATTAAGTTTTTATTTTTTTCTACTTCTACCTCTTCTTCATTCATTCTAATATTTTCACTAGAATTATATTTATCATAAAATTTTATTATTATACCGAGTAAAGAGATTAATGAATGCATAAAAGTATACTTGTTGAGAGTTAAATATGAGTGAAATATAACATCAATATTTAAAATCAATTTGATTATTATATCGGATCATTAAAAAATGAGAATTCAATATTTTATCTCAGTGATAAAAAGCTCAAAATTTTAAATTTAAAAAATAATAAATGAGGACGAAAAAAAGAAAAGAGTAAATACTATTCTTGGTCCTCATCAAATTTCACGATGTCCGTTTTAGTCCCTAGCAAATAAAAAGGCCCATCGTGGTCCCTAAAAAATTTAAAATGGACCCATTTAGTTGAAATCGTGGTCCCTCACAAATTCAAAAAAATCCATATTAGTCTCTAAAAGAACTAAAAGGGGTGCATTTTGAATTTTTTAGGGACCACGATGGACTTTTTTATTTGCTAGGGACTAAAACGGATATCGTGAAATTTGCTGAGGACCAAAAATGGTATTTACTTAGAAAAAAATAAGAGTAAATATCATTTTGGGTCCCTAACAAAAAATACGGTCTCCACTTTAGTCTCTTACAAAAAAATAGTCTCGAGGTCCCTAAGAAATTCAAAATGGATCCATATTAGTTCTTCTGAGGGACTAATATGGATCTTTTTTGAATTTGTGAGGACCACGATTTCAACTAAATGGATCCACTTTAAATTTCTTAGGGATCTCGAGAGTAATTTTTTTGTAAAGAACTAAAATAGGGACCATATTTTTTGTCAAAGACCCAAAATGGTATTTACTCTAAAAATAAAAACTATTTATGCTTTTACTTTAACACAATAATCCAATTCAAATAACATTTAAAAATTAAGCTAAACCAACCGATTAAACCTGATCAGTTGAAATTTTTTTAACCTAAACTCGGAAGAAACTGACCCGTAAAGACCAGTCTTAAAAATTATATTAGATGCAGAATACTTTGAAAAATGAATTCATTAGTCAACATTTTTGAAAACCTCAAACATGACCAAACTATAATTTTCTCTTGCTAGAATTTTTTTAATAGTGTTATTGACTTACTGCAGTAAAATACATTTATCTCATCTTTTGGTCCTCGTCGTGATGGTTGCTCTTGGTGCAACAATGGAATTGTGCGTTTCACGTTAGACAACTTTTTTATTTTTATTTTTATTTTTCTTGCAATCGTTAATGCTATTTTATGTCCTTTTCTAACTACGACGGTCCAAAATGAGCAGTAAAACGTTTGTCATGAAATGTATTGCAATTATTCCATTTTGAATCAAGTTACACTAACGCATTTATTCTTGTTTCTCATTAATGCTTTTTGATGCACCGGTCCTAGTCAAATGTCACTTGTTTTTCCTTTTTTTCTTATATATATTAAAATATCGCTCATTGTCTACGAAGAATAACTGTAAGTCACCAATCCATCCCTATAATTATCTCAGTCAATTAATTAATCATAAAAAAATCAAGCCATTGTAAGAAAATTTCTTGTTAATAAAGTCAAGTATAACTTTCCTTATAATCAGAAGCTATAGTTGTCTATATGGCAAGTACCGTCCCACACCTAAGCAGACAATTACTTGTAAAATGGTTAATTCCGTAGAATCTCTTTTATTACAGGAAAAGAAAGAGAATGAAGTGATTTTTATGATTAGATCAGAGACACATGGTTCCAAAACCCAAGTCCAATCTCCACCGCCTGATCCCCGAATCGGAAACCATCAGAATCAATCCGTATTGGGGACGCTCCTACCGAGGCCCCACTTTCACGTGCAGTGGCAGGCCAGGCAACCTTCCAAGTCACACTGCTCAGCTTTTTCCTCCATTCCAACTAACTGAACCGGAATCAAACCGGTTTTCGAGATTCGGGATGCGAATATTTGAGGTGAACCAAGAATTCACTCTTTCCAACAACCAAATTCCTTTCCCTCGACAATCAATCTCTCTAGTTCCGTAACCTTCAATATTTTATTCCAACCCAACCCAACTTTATTTACATTTACCGCGCTTTCTCTCTCTCTCTCTCTTGATCCGAACCGAGCAAATCAATTTGGTTCGCCTTGTCCGAATCTAACCACGAGAGATCTGTTCTGTTCTGTTCTGTTTTGTTCTGCTCTCTGCGCCGTCGTTTTCAATTTTCAGTGACGTTCTGAGTTTACTTGCTAACGCGAACAACTTACATTCGTAACTTGTGATTGCGGATTCGGCTTTCCTCGTTAATCTCACCGTCACGGGTTGCCGCATATTCGTCACCGTCCAATCACTGAAGGGGTTGGGTTGGGTTGGGGACTTTTTAGGCTGTTACGCCGCCGCTGAAAACATCTATGTGTCGTTGTGATCATAGTAATTTAGCGTCTGTTGCCTTTGCTGGATGTGAATCGGGTGCATGATAAATGCGTGTCACCGGGGATCTAGGGTTTTCGAGCCTGGTCCTTGTGGTGGTTTTTGTGGTCTTGCCGGTGATCGGCTTTGTAATTCGCCGTAAATGGCAGCTTGCGGTGGATAGGAACGAGGAGATCAAGAGGCTTTTGATTTTGGCCGCGGAGGAAACTGCCAGGGCCGAAAGAGAGGCTTCATATGTGTACGGCGCGGCGGTTTCTGCCACTCAGAACAACCAATGCGCCGTGTGCTATTTCCCCGCCACTGCGCGCTGCTCTCAGTGCAAATTGGTTCGCTACTGGTGCGTTCACTTTTTTTTTTTTTTTTTCTTGTTCCTGCGTTCTAGCGTCGAATTATTCACTTGGTGCTTCATTTCCTAAGTTGTGCTAAACAATTCGTTTATTTACTTATTTATTTTTGTATGGCATGGATTCTGGTTGTTTCTGGGTTCCTTTTTTTAGAGTTTCATGATTACAAGTTGCCGTGCAGTACATTTATTATTTATTGTTGGGAATACTAATTTTGATCTCCTTATCAGGAGTGCATCTCTTGTGTTTTTTGCTAAACAACAATATGTTAAGTTTGCATTTATGTATTATGAGCCACAAAGATAAATATACAAAAATCTTGGGCTTGTTTTGCATCCACTAGAGGAGCTCTTCAACCATGCAGCCCATTCTTGAACATAATTAAGGTACATGTCAGTTGGCTGTTCCTTTCTTCAAAATGATGGTTATTGCCAGTGGAACTGTGGAAGTAAAATACACGATGCAACGTTTGATAGGTGGTGAGATTGTGGTTGAAGATTTTATATAGGATCCTTTTGGAAGAGAAAATGTTTCTTTATAGTTTTTCTTCTCAAGTTTGGATAATATAGTATTATAATTGGGTTTTTCCATTCGTGATTCCCTTTGTTTAAGGTCCCCTTCTACTACTTGGATTTTGTTTTTTTACAAACCATGTTGAATGATTGAGCTGACTGTGACATTCTGTATTTCTGGGTTTCCAATTCATTGCTTTTCCTCTGCATATTTCTATCTGTGTACTAGGTAAATTGTCTGTCTTACATACATTTGGTTTCACGTGTTTCAGTTCTTTTGAGTGCCAAACTGTTCATTGGCGTCAAGGTCACAAATTAGAATGCCGTTCTCCCAGCACAGCTCACCAGAGTGATAATGTAATAAGTGATCTTGGCAGGAAGGTAGCAGAGCAAGACTACTCTGGAATCCATGGCAAGAAGTCTAAAAGTGAAGACACAGAGTGTAAAACATCCTCTAAAAAACCTCCAATTTATGATACCAGCTTTTCTCCAAAAGTTTCATTTGGAAAGGATGATAATATTAGAGTCGAATCGCATAAAGAGGGGAATGTAACAGATTCTAATTCTGAATTTTCTGGATTCTCAGCTTCCACTAATTCAAGTGGATCGTCTGATGATTCCTCTGTCGGTGAGAGTGTCATCTCAAATGAGCATGACAGATCAGAGGGACATATTTTTGTTGATCCCACCCTTGACATTTCTGATATCACTTCAAGTGATAATACCATGGGTGTAGCCATGTCTTCTTCACCGAAGTTTGCGAGTTTGGTTGATTCAGTAGATGGTTTTTCTTCAATGCATAAACTAAATCAAACCAGACCTGGTTCCAGTAAAGAAGAGAGTATGCTTGCATCAAATGGTACTTCAGGTTTGAGTATGTGGAAGGGGGAAACAGTTGAGTCTTCTGCAGTGTATTCTGGATTCTGGGATAAAACTCTTGATTCTAGAGGGATTAAAGATGATGCTAATAATGACACTCGTCCATCCCATTCTGATGATTCCACTGGCGAAAAGACTGATTCTGGATCTTCATTTCACTTTTCGTTCAGTGCCATGCCTCCTTTGCATGTACGACCTACTGAGGCAAAGGGTTCTCTTTCTAATGATGCTTTCCCAAACTCTGTTAGGAAAAATATGCCTTGCCCAGGATCAGCATCATCAGAGAATGACAGCATGAATTCTTCGGAGGCAAGGAATTTTCCATTCATGAACAGCAAAGATTCCAATGTTATGAGCTACGGTACTCCAAGGGGCTCTGAATCTGATCGATTGGAATCTAAAGACAGCTGTGGGCCACCTTTATCTTCTTTCTCCCCTCAATCCTCCAGTGTTGGCAAAGATCCAGGTTGTGCAGATGCTTTGAGCATCCATAACTTGCAATCAGCTGGCTCTATGGTATCAAATTATGTTGTGGACAAGAGTAGCAGCACCTCGAAATCTGCTGAACTTAGACGCCTGACACGCAAACTTCCTGATTCTAATTTAGCTTCTAGAACTGAAGGGCATTCCAATTCCAATACAAAACATGGGAATAATGGCCTTGAATCTGGCACTGTCACTTCCTCTCAGGTTGCTAGCTGTTCTGCAAATTCTAAGAGTGGCTTGAAAACCTCTGTTTTAAAAGTTGTTGATCAGTTTAGAGGATCGAATTTGTCAAAGCGTGTTCCACTAGCTGTTGGGAGTGATATTGCTGGAAGATACAGTGACAAGGTTCTTCTTGAACAAATCTTTTTTCATTCTTTTGTACCTTGAGTTACTGTTGCCTTACATTTATAGTTGCTGCAGGGTCCTTTTTCATATGAGTTATTCGTCAAGCTTTATAACTCAAACAAGGCGGAGTTGCGGCCATTTGGTCTTATAAATTGTGGAAATAGGTAATTTGAAATTATTTGTTTATGATAAACATGATACAGGACAATCAGTTCATGCTTATATGTGGATTTATATGTTTACAATGTAAAGAAGTGTGTATTATTTTCTTCTTTCCTTGCCAATAAGGGTCATATATTTCTCTTCCACTGTGTAGAATTTACTTTTTTTTTTTAATTTTGTCAACCATTTTTTGCAGTTGTTATGCGAATGCTGTACTTCAGTGCTTAGCATTTACACCACCTCTTACTGCTTATTGGCTTCAAGGACTACATTCTAAATCATGTATGTATGCAATAAGAATTTCTATCACAGAATCATGATATGCTGTATTTTTAAATACTACCTGTTGTAACTGTTTCCTGGGGTAAAATATGTCCTATGTAAATTTCAGGTGCAAATAAAAAATGGTGTTTCACCTGTGAATTTGAAGGTTTGATTTTAAAGTCAAAGGAGACAAAATCTACACTGTCTCCTATAGGTATACTCTCTCAACTACAGAGTATTGGGAGTCAGCTTGGTAATGGCAAAGAAGAAGATGCACATGAATTTTTAAGGTATTTTTTTAGACCTTTTAATCTGTGTAATATATCATGATAATTGTTTTGTAGTTCATTTTAAGTTAATGAATCATATGGCATACTATACTTGACAGGCATGCTATTGACACAATGCAATCCGTTTGCCTTATGGAAGCTGGGGTTAATGCGTCGGGCTCATTGGAAGAAGATACTACTTTAATGGGTCTAACATTTGGAGGCTACCTTCGATCAAAGGTAATTTTATATTTCTATCTGGAAAAGTAATACACAACTACATATTATGGTTTTCTTTTTTTCCAAGTCATAGGTGCAATAGAGTGTTGTAATGTCTTTGAAATAGATGATGCTATTATTACTGTCACTATATCATCTATTGATTACAATGAATATACACCTACATTTGGCAGATAAAATGCATGAAATGTGGCGGAAAGTCTGAGCGTCAGGAAAGAATGATGGATCTGACTGTTGAGATAGAAGGGGAGATAGCAACCTTGGAGGAGGCCCTTCGAAGGTTTACAAGCACAGAAACTTTGGATGGAGAAAACAAGTACCACTGTGTCAGGTTGGTTGATTTTTTCGATTCTTGAAAGCTTTCAATCTCAACATACAATAGGAACCTGGATTTCTTTGGGAAAATATGGAGACTAGTTCCTGACAAGGTCTCTGTGATCCCTCAGCAACAGAAACAAATCAATATCAGAAAATGAAAAAAAAAAAAAAGGAAAAGAAGAAGAGTCCGCAGAGTCACTGCAGATATGAAGAAGCTCTAGACCTTCTCCCCTTATCCAAAAATCCCTTCTGAATCATCACAATTCCTGAATGCTCTACTGTCCTCTCCCTCGCTGTTTTGTGCCTTTCCTTGCTTTCTGGTGTGATACCATGATCTTCCTCTTCTCCACTCAGAGTATGCTAGCTTCTTGTTATTCACAACTTCTCATTAACTGATTCTTCTTTTGTCCCTTCCCCTGCTGTTAGTAATGATCACCTAGCCTCCCCCTTATTCCTCCTTTCATTCACTTGCAGCCCACCCTTCTTCCCTCCAGAATATACCCGGGCCAAGGGTCTTATATATATTACCATTACTTTCATTATTATGATTGACTGATTATTACTCCAAAAAATACATTAGTGATTACAGTTTTGATGTTGGATGGGATATTTTCACTCTATGTTGGTTATCTTTTTCCCAGGCCAGGTAAAGGGCATGCTAGAATAACAGATTTATTGTCTGGTCCGTACCTGACTCAGGACAAGGTCAGGTCTTCAGGACTTATGAGTAAGAAACTGGGATAATTGAAGGTTTATTGTGGGAATGATGGGGCTAAGGGTATTTTGCAACCACTCTTATGGTGATTTAGGACATGATTTGTGGCTGTTTGGATGCTTTGAACAGTATATTCATAGGAAGAGTTGGGGGACTGAAGGATTCTTACTCTTAGAGCATTGTTGTTTTTAGGATCCGGATCCATTATTCATTCAATGGAAGCTATTGTTGGATATTCTCCAGATAAAAGTCAAAATATAGGGAATCAGGTTTTCCAAGGAATGAACTTCTTAATTCTAATAATAGTATAGCTGTTTGTTTGATAGCATTGAATTGTTGGCATTACATTAAATTTGGATAATATGATCTGGTAATTGAATTTGATCGGAGTAAATGTTTCATGCCTAGGGTTCCTGAATGGTCACATTAGAGGTTTGATTTCACACATGACTAGCTGTCTCCTGTCAAAGAGAAGAGTAGCTCCCCCTCTCGAAATAATACTCAATAGTTTTTTTGAATCATTTTTTAAGACAATTGTAAATGAAGTTTGCAAAATAATCATGCTTGCTATTAAGAATTTCATCGAGGTTAACAAAAGATTGTGATGATATTACTAAAATGGCTCTTATATTGCAAAATAAGGGAAACCACAATGGCTTGTGCACGGCCTACCTTCATTTAGTCAAATATGAATCCTTTGGCTTTAGCAGTATTTGATCACGGGAAGTGCTTTTAGTGATCTTCATTAAATTGGAAGTTGGAACTTAATACCTATGATTTTGATTAAAATCTTTTCTCTTCATGATTCATTGTTTAATGCATTGTTCTCTTTGATTTCATTTTATCTTGAGCTGTACATAGAAGCATCACATAATGTGCTCAAATTTACACCCTGAAAAAAAGGAACTACGCTTTTTTACCAATTATGATTGGTCTGTTAGACAATCTTTCAAATCAGTTGTACAAAGTTCTGTTTTAGTGGCCATCAAGTTGTGACACTAGGTTTTCACAAAAAATCAGGTTCTAGTGGCCAAAAGTTAAAAAATAAAACAAAAAAATAATACATGTTATTCTTTCTCTTCTGATTTTTTATTTTTTTTTATTTTATTTTTTTATTTTTTTTATTTTTTTTTATTTTTTATCTTTCCTTTCTTTCGGTGTAAATGTTTTCAACTTTTGCATATTATTTGGATTTTGGAGTTCCAAGACATTGGAATGTTATTTGGTGTTTGTTAGGAAACCACCTATCACCAAGGTGTATACAAGGGATTACAACCCTTGGCAAATAATGGGTGCGGCTAAGTTTAGGAGGGAAAAATAGTTGTAAGGCAAGGAATGGTAAATGTTAAACAGAGAGGGAGAGGAGTGAGGAGGTAGGCAAGAATTATCTTAGAGATTTTGGGAGAGTCAGGGCCTCTTAAATGCCCTTGCTGTCCGTTTTCTTTTGTTTTCGTTGTAAACACACCACACCTCTACTGTTATCATACTGATATCAATAGTTACAGTGCAATCCTATATGTTTTCTTCTCTTAAATTCTGTTATTGAATCCAGTTCTATCAGAGTTCTAGTATTCATTTTAAGATGCAAACTATTATTAATAAACTATTATTAATAAACTATTTTCATTTTAAGATGTAAATCTTATGAGAAGGCCAAGAAGAAGCTGACAGTTTCCGAGGCACCCAATGTTCTTACAGTTGCATTAAAGAGATTTCAGGTATTTCATCTGTTAAATTCGAAGACAAGTATTGCCTACATTGTATGCAGCCTGTATGCAGAGTTTATCTTATATTTGCTACATTTGTGTTGCAGTCTGGAAAATTTGGGAAGCTCAACAAGCCTATTCGCTTTCCTGAAATACTTGACTTGGCACCTTTCATGAGTGGGACTAGTGATAAATCACCCATATACAGATTGTATGGGGTAATTGTACACTTGGATATCATGAATGCTGCCTTTTCGGGTCACTATGTGTGCTATGTGAAGAGTATCCAAAACAAGTGGTTCAAGGTTGATGACAGTGTGGTAAGTCCATCAGTTTCCATTTGTTCGCATATCTTGAGAGATCATCTCTTTTGGTTCCTAAATGTACTTCTCTAGATTTATGCTTTTCTTAATTAGTAGTCCATAGTCCTTCCTGTAAGTTCATAAACTAAATGTATTACCAAAAATTTATCATGAGTGCTGTACAAATATGAAATAAACATTTGAGTATGTAAGCTGTGTTCTATGATTTTTATACAAAAGAAGACTAAATATTAATTTTATTAACTAGCATGGTACAAACAAAAGCCTTAACCTCTTAGCAGTAGCAGCATCATGCAAGGTAGACAAATGACAAAGGTGGGGAAGAGGTCCAGGAATGAAGGCTTCCTTGGCCATTTTCCTCCCAAATCATTTTGTCCTGGGATAGAACTGTCAAGTTCTCTGTGGGTGAACGTGTCTTCAAATCAATGTTTTATTACAAAACAGAAGGAAATCTACAACAATTTTATGTGGTTATTACTCATTAGTCATTCCTGTCGGATGCACCTATGTGAAAGAGTTCCTTTGGATATGCCATTCACAGGATTTATTGAGAGTTTGTTCTTACTGAGTGACAGTAATGTTGTACATAGTTGAACCATCTCCTATATGTCTTGCAGGTGACCGCTGTTGAATCGGAGAGAGTTTTGACAAAAGGAGCTTACATGCTTTTTTATGCGAGGTAACCTTCCTGATTTTTTATTTTATTTTATTTTATTTATTTATTTATTTTGGGTTGTGGGGAGTGTATTGATGTTTTAAAAACTGAACCAGAGATCAAAATAGCTAGAGGTCTTGGTCATGGTTCAATTGGGTTCAATGGACTAATTCAATGGTTCATCCGACATGATTAGAAATAATTGGACCATAAACATGTTGGGTTCATGGGCTGACCAGTTGAACCGGCCAGTTTTTTAAAATATTGGGGGTGGGGTGTCAAGGTTCCTTTTAATTTTATTGTCTCTTGCCCGCTTTTCTGACTAGTTGAATCACCTTGTAGGTGCTCCCCAAGAGCCCCAAGATTAATCAGGAATAGGATACTATCCCCAGATTCAAAATGCAAAGTCGACGATGGAATGGCTCTTAAAATGAAATCGAGATCTACAAATCCCGGTGCTGCTGAATATATAAGTGGTTCGATGGCGCCAGATGGCTCACCTGACTTAGAGTCTTTCTATTCAAAGTTTCACCACCTGAAAAGGATTTTAGAAGAAGACTCATCAAGTGATAATTCATCCCTTATCAGCAGTAATTCTGATGAAGGCTCTTGCAGTACTGATAGCACCCGTGATTCAACCAGCACGGATGATCTATCCGATTATATTTTTGGTGATTCAGGGCATGGCTGGAGTAGCATGTGGAGGAATTCCGATTATGACACTTCCTCTTCCTCCTCATCTTCTCCCTTGAACTCTGGAAATTCGCCCCTATCTGATATGGACCGGTATGATTCAGTTCCTCCAGATTCAACTGGTTTGAGAATTCCCACTGGCTCAAGTGCGGAGATAGATGGTCCTTTATGCCGGAACAGACTGGTGGATGTTGAAAGGAGGGGGGGAGGTGTTTCTCTTTTGCATTCTCAAACAACTTTACAGCATAGAAAGTTAGGTAATGGTAGGATTAGCAGCAACAATAGTTGTAGGGAGACCGACTCTTATGTGAAAAAAGGATCTAACCATTGTAATGATGTAAACTCTGGTGTATCATGTAGAAAGTCATGGGAAAGGCCGGGTTGAAATTATTATCAGTAGGGAGCTCCGGAGCAGTAAATAATAACCGAGGGATTCTCTAACTTAAAAGTACTCTTGGAGGTAGCGATCTTTCTACAAAGAAATTAGCTACGTCATTTTGCCAATAACTAGATTTATATACTGCTGTAATAATTTTTTGTTAAAAAAAATTAATGAAATATATTTTATTATTACAGATACGAATATTTGAAATTAATACAATACATTATTTTTCTTTTATTTATATTTGTTTATGATATTTCTATTTAGGTCTAACAACGCGATTACACTGAGACTAATAAATAGTCAACTTTATGTTGATTGAATTTGAAATCTGTAACCTCTAGAAATGAATGTAATTAACTACTGGACCATTATAATCGTCCATATTTAGTGTTTTGAAATTTTTATTTAATCGTGTAAAAAGCATCCCCTTCAGAAAAACAAAAAGTACGCAGAAAGTTGAAAAAGTTTCGAATTAAATTATTTTCACTCAGTGTATTTGAGGAAATAATTTTTTTTTATTTCTCAATTTTTTTTTTTCATTATTTTTAAAAATGTTTCATTTGATTTTTGCATTGGAAAGTCCCTTCTAGCGACTTTCTATCGTTTTTTTTTTTAAATTACATTGAATAATTGGTTTGAAGGATCCTACTATTTTAATGTAGGGATTAATATTGTTTTTGCAAATAAAAAGATAAAGGTGGAGTCTATTCACATGTACAAAAGTGAAATTTCTATTGTGCAACAGATGTACTTATTTAGGTACATCTTTTTTTCAAAAGAAGAAAATTTTAGGTACATCTTTTTCTCAAAAGAAGAATTTTTTTCATTTTAATCCATATATTTTTAAATTTATTTCCATTAAAATCCATTTTTTTTACTCCTTTTAGACAGATATAGGTGCTACCGCTGCACCAAAAAAGTGCTAGCACAATAGATAAAGTTATTTCCTATTTATAAGAAAGACATTAAACCCTTTAATATATATTTTTTTAAAGAAAACACAAAATTCAGTTATTTCTAAATGTAAAAATTAAATAAAGGGAAATATATCAAGAGTAATGAAGAAAGGAATGTATTTTGAGAAAGAAAAAAATATTTACGCAAAAAATGGTTTACTATAATCATAATTACTTTTTTAGGCTTTGTTTACATGATTTAACTCATTCTTTTGACAAAGGAAGAAAATTTTATGAGGGGGTGAGATTGCAAAAAACAAACACACACACATATATATATATATATATATATATATATATATATATATATTGAAGTCATAACTATTTACATGATAAAAAAATAAAAATATTTACAAAAAAAAAATAATAATAATAAAAATAAAAATAGTGCTCACAAAGAAATGTTTCTGTAAGTTTTGAGGGAAGGCAATTACTACTTATATAATTATAAAAAATGTTCGAATCTAAATGTTTGCATAAAATTAAAGGGGGACGATCGCCCCATATAACCCCTCTTTCATTCCATCGCTATTTGAAAGGAGCGACCATCCCACTCCCTCCTCGCACCATTGTTCTTCCCAATTTTTTGTGTTGCTTTCACATCTTATCTAATAATAATAATAACAATGATGATGCTGATAATAATAATAATAACATATTACAATTTTTTTTTAATGATTCATTGTTATATAATTTAATGAGTTTAACAACCCACCATTATTATCGATCATATTCATTAAATAATATATTAATATAATATTGAGTGATAAATTTTTTTATTATTTTTACTTGAGTCAATTAAAATTAAACTTAAAAGGAATTTTTTTTAGTAAAAAAACGGACTTTTTTTTAGTAAAGCTTAAATACATAATTAATTAAATAATGTAAATTTATCTCAACTATCAATGGAAAAAATTAAACTCAGACTCATATATGGATTAAATTATAAAAAAATATTGTTTCTTACACATTATATGTTGCTTCACATTTCTCATTTATTAATCTTGTTGAAGTGTAGGATTAAATCAGGTGAAGATATGAGCTCAGGGTATGTCATCCCCGTATACGTTGGGAGTTTTTCTCCATAAAAGGATGTAGCTAGCTCAACAAAGTTGATAGTTGACACTTTTAGTGTCAAGTTCTTTTGGTTGGAGAATGATCAAGCGTATTGTCGAGTGTGTGGGTTCATCATTGTACGCGGATAAATGAAAGATAGGGTTTGGGCAGTGCGGTTGCAGAGAGAATGGACCGAATTTAGTGAGACATTTTTTATAGGCAATACCTAAACAATGGCATCGTGTTGTGTCGTGCAATAAATCCAACGTGGCTCCTTTGGGTACTCAAATCACAATGACACGAAATTGAGAAATGAAGGGACAAGCAATGGCCCTTTGTACTTTGTAGATCTTGCCATTGCCAAACTTTTACCTCACACAATACTCACTGTTATTGGGTCAAATCGGACCCTCAAGTCAATTGTGGAAGCGAAACAAAAAATGCAAGAGGAGAGAGATGGAGAAGAACACAAACAATTTGTTTAACGTGGGAAAATCTTCTTCAATGTGAAGAAGTAAAAACTCACGGGACACTAGTCCAGAATCAAACATCCACTATAAGAATAATGAGTTACAACAATCAAACAGGCCTAACCTTTCATTAGAGGTACAATCAAACATCACCAAGTATGGTGGTAATATCAAACTTCTCTAAACAGGTCTCACTCAAACTTCTCTCTAGAGGTATTCAGATTCTTTTTCTCATTTTTCTCACATCATCACTCAACCTCACACACTACATACTTATATAGGGGAGGGAGATGGTTCTAGACATTGAACCACTCAAAGGATGTGTTCCTTGAGTCTTGCACCTTCATTAATAAGCCTTGAGCCTTGCACCTTCATTAATGACTCTTGAGCCTTGCACCATTATTTATGGAGAGACATTGAACCACCCAAAGGTTATGACCTTTGAGCCTTGCACCAAAAGTGAAGAGTTCCAACCTCTTGGTACTTGAGCCAAGCATTAAAGGAGGAACAACTTCCAACAAATCTCCCCCTTCTGACTTCAATGCGTCGGGATCAGCATCATTCCGACACCTTCATAGCAGTCTTCGAATTTTCTTGCTGGTACTAGTTTTGTCATTATGTCGGACCAATTTTGATTAGTGTGCACTTTGACAAGTTTGAGTTCTCCACCTTCCAGCACATCCCTGATCCAGTGATACCTCACATCAATGTGCTTAGTGCGGGAGTGATAGGTTGAGTTCTTCGCAAGATAAATTGCGCTTTGGTTGTCACACTTCAGCTCGTACTTGTCTTGATCATGGCCGAGTTCCATGAGAAACTTTTTCATCCTCAACATCTCTTTGCTTGCCTCAGTCGCGGTAATGTACTCAGCCTCGGTTGTTGAAAGTGCCACACACTTCTGTAGTCTTGATTGCCAGGAGATAGCTCTTCCTACAAAAGTCATCAAGTATCCTGTAGTCGACTTCCTTGAGTCGGCGTCTCCCCCTAAATCAGTATCCGAGTAGGCTTTGCCTTCTCCAAATCGGAGGCATAAGTTGGTTGTACCTTGGTGGTACTTGAAGATCCACTTCACTGCTTCCCAATGCTTTTTGCCAGGGTTTGACAAATACCGGCTTACCATTCCAATAGCATATGCCAAGTCGGGTCTAGTGCAAACCATTGCATACATCAAGCTTCCGACGACAGATTGGTATGGGATCCTCAACATCTCATCATTATCTTCATCAGATCTCGGACATTGTTTCTGGCTCAGCTTTATGTGTCCAGTTAAGGGGTGCTCACTATTTTGGCTTTGTCCATGCTGAATCTCTTCAAAATCTTCTCAATGTATTTTCCTTAACTTAGCCACAATAGCTTCTTTTGTCTATCTCGGATTATCTTGATTCTGAGAATCTGTTTTGCAGGGCCAAGGTCCTTCATCGCGAAGGATGAGCTCAACGCCTTCTTTAGGGCGGCTATCCTCGACTTGTCTTTCCCTCCAATAAGCATGTCATCAACATGTAACAACAAGATCAGAAAATCTCCGGCCTCATACATTTTGAAAAATACGCAGTGGTCGGCCTCAATCTTCATAAACTTGTGATCCGTCATAAAAGATTCAAATTTCTTGTACCACTGACAAGGTGCTTGCTTCAAGCCGTATAGACTCTTCTTCAATCGGCATACTAACTCTTCTTGTCCTGGAGCTTGGAACCCTTCAAGTTGCTCCATATATATTTCCTCTTCTAAATCACCGTGAAGAAATGCCGTCTTCACGTCCATTTGTTCTACCTTGAGGTCCATCAAAGCCGCCATGGCTAACACGGTTCGGACCAAGATCATTTTTACCACAGGAGAAAAAACCTCCTCAAAGTCTACTCCTTTCTTCTGATTGCAGCCTTTCACTACAATTCTGGCTTTGTATCTCGGCTTCTGGCCGTTCTCTTCATTCTTAATTTTGTAGACCCATTTATTTTTCAGAGCTCGTCTTCCTTCAGGCAACTCAGTTAGCTTATAAGTCTGATTTTCATGCAGAGACTTCATCTCGTCTTACATTGTCTTTTCCCATTCTTCTTTGTATGAGCTCGTCACAGCCTCATCATAACTCTGAGGCTCACCGTCCTCAGCAACAACGGTGTATGCATCAGATGGGTATCTTGTAGAGGGTTTTCTTTCTCGAGTTGGATATCTCGGCTGTTCTTCAGCTTGAGAATTCGGTTCATCATTCTCATCCCGGATCTCATCATCAACTCAGACCTCAGTCTCTTGGTCATCATCAGCTTGTTGCTGGCCATCATTTTCTTCATTCTCTCGATTTTCTCCCCCTACTTCAGCTCGGACAGGAGGAATGGGTTCTTCACGTCTGACAGAAACCCGGACTTTGGGCTTTGAGATGTCATGAATGGTCTCATCTTCATGAAATATCTCATCTCGGCTTCTCACTATCTTATTGTTGATTGGATCCTAGAGTCGAAATCCAAACTCAGATTTTGGTGAACCGAGATAAATACATTCTTTTGTTTTTGCATCGAGCTTCGCCCTTTCATCTTTAGGGATATGCACAAAATCTCGGCATCCAAATACCTTCAGGTGATCATAGGTCGCTTTTCGTCCTGTCCAGACTTCTTCTGGGATTTCTCTTTCAAGTGGCCATGATGGTGAGAGGTTGATCAAGTCAACAGTAGTTCCGACGGCTCCTCCCCAGAATGATTTCGGCAATCCAGCATTGGACAACATACTTTAAACCTTCTCTTCAATTGTCTGGTTCATTCTTTAAGCAAGTCCATTCAGCTGCGGAGTCTTGGGGGGCGTCTTCTCAAGTTGGATCCCAGCGGCTCTACAATATGCATCAAATGGGCCGCGGTACTCACCACCGTTGTCAGATCGGACCACTTTCAGTTTCTTGCCAGTCTCCCTTTCCACCATAGCATGAAACTCTTTAAAGGATTGGAGTACTTGGTCTTTAGACTTCAACAGATAAACTCACACTTTGCGGGAATGGACATCAATATAAGAAACAAAATATTGAGCTCCTCCAAGGGATCTCTCTGACATGAAACAAACATCAGTATGGACGAGGTCAAGAATATACCTGCATCTTCTGGGTTGATCCGGTTTCACGAAAGAAACCCGGAGCTGCTTTCCAGCTAGGCAGTGCGTGCAACTCTCCAACTCTTTGCCTTTCAACCCGGTCAATAATCCTTTCTTGTTCAGAATTTGGAGCCCTTTCTCGCTCATATGGCCGAGGCGTTTGTGCCATAGCTCTAAGCTACGTCCATCTCGAACAGAATTGGCTTCTCCACCATTTATCTTTCCTTGCATCACGTATGAGGAGCCTTCCTTCTTACCTCGGGCAACAACCAAGTTTTCCTTGGCCAGCTTCCATCTACCACTACCGAAGTAGTTCACTAACCCGGCATCATCAAGCTTGCCTACCGAGATTAGGTTCAGTCGCATGTTAGGAACATGGCTTACATCTTTCAACACAAGTCGGCATCCGACATCCGTGGTCAGAGTTACATAACCGACACCAACAATCTTGCTGGTCACTTGATTTTCCATCTTCACGACTCCAAAATCACCACCTTGGTAAGAAGAGAAAAAACCTTTGTGTGGAGTAACGTGGAAGGAGGCACCAGAGTCAACAATCCAAGTGCAGTCATCATAAGCAACATTCAAATAATTATCCTCACCTAGGAGGAATATCTCGGCATCCGGGTTGGCAACCACCGCAGTGGTGCTCTTGTCTTCCTTCTTCTTGGGAATAATCTGATCCGACTTCACAAAGCCGTTCTTCTCGTCATTCTGCAGAGTCCTGCAATCCGTCTTCTTGTGACCGGGCTTCCCACAATAGAAGCACTTCATCTCATATTCTGGCCTAGACCGCCCTCTAGACTTATCACGTCTATCACGACCCCAGCTCTTGCTACAACCTCGGGTGTCGGACCTTCCTCTATTCTCGGTCACGTTTGCCTCAGATGTGCTGGTTACAGCTCGTTCCATTCTCCTGGCTTCTTCATTCAAGAGGCTGTCAGTCACGACATCTATCTTCAATTTTTCTTCTTATCTGAATTACTCAAAGTCACCACTAGAGTATCCCAGCTTTTTGGCAGCGAGCTCAACAGCAGAAAAACTTGCATCTCATCATCAATTTTCATCTCAGCCTTTGACAGCTGGTTCACAATACCTTTGTAGGTGTTGAGGTGTTCAATCATGCTCATGTCATCCTTGTATTCAAGCTTCACAAGTCGGCGAACCAGGTGTGCTTTGTTCTTGAGAGTCTTCTTCTGAATCATGGACTCTAATTTGTTCCATAATTTGTACGCGTTCGTGAACTCAGACACATGCTCAAAGAGGCTTTTGTCGATGTATTTTCTGATTGTAGCTACACCTTACGACTCAGAATCTCTCACTCCTTATCGATTTTGCCTGCCGGTCTTTCTTCAAGGATAATGGGCTCATGTAAATCTTTGCAGTAAAGATGATCTTCCATCATCGGTCTCCAATAAGTAAAGTTGTCTGCGGTCAGCTTGAACATGTCTCCATTATGTGAGATTCCACTAGTCTCCATCTTGTCACCTTCAGAACCCGTCGAACTCGGACTCTGATACCACTGTTGGGTCAAATCGGACCCTCAAGTTAATTGCGGAAGCGAAACAAAAAATGCAAGAGGAGCAGATGGAGAAGAACACAAGCAATTTGTTTAACGTGGAAAAACCTTCTCCAATGTGAAGAAGTAAAAACCCACGGGACACTAGTCCAGAATCAAACTTCCTCTATAAGAATAATGAGTTATAACAATCGAACATCCCTAGCCTTTCATTAGAGGTACAATCAAACATCACCAAGTATGGTGGTAATATCAAACTTCAATAAAGAGGTCTCACTCAAACTTCTCTCTAGAGGTATTCAGATTCTTTTTCTCATTTTTCTCACATCATCACTCAACCTCACACTACATACTTATATAGGGGAGGGAGATGGTTCTAGACAGACATTGAACCACTCAAAGGATGTGTCACTTGAGTCTTGCACCTTCATTAATGACCCTTGAGCCTTGCACCATCATTTATGGAGAGACATTGAACCACCCAAAGGTTACGACCCTTGAGCCTTGCACCAAAAGTGGAGAGTTCCAACCTCTTGGTACTTGAGCCAAGTATTAAAGAAGGAACAACTTCCAACAAATTTCACTCCCATGAGCCCCACCCACATGAACTTTATTTTGTACTTCGATGGTGGAAAATTAGTCGATTTAAATTTAGAAAATTATTATCAACCAAGAGATGTACATATTATAATAATCAATAATCAAATCATTTTTAGAATATACATTATCGTTTGTATTGGTAGTCATATACACGATTAAGTTCGAAAATTAAATTATCTTGGAGAATATTTTTTTGCCGATATATAACGTGCCTTGATTATATGTTAGAAGAATAAGTTTTAAAATATTGACGCTAATAAAAAAAACTAATAGGGATCAGAATCAATTTTACTAGAGATGAACATGATAATTTTCTTGTATACAAATGATTTGATACAGCTTTAATTCATGAGTTTTCACTGAAATATGATAGGTCGTGTACCTGCAAGATACTTTGACACTCAAATCAGATTTTTTTTATTTTTTTTTGTAATAACACTCAAATCAGATTTTGTGTAAGGAGATTTTTCATGTAGCACATTTATATTTATTGTGGAGGGAATGACCAGTTTTGGGAGATGCCTCTGCAAGTGTTAAGGCAGAAAGCTATTTCAATTGGTCCTTGTTGTAGGTGGTTTGATTAGTTTTGCAGAATTATCTCGGCAGTCTTTGTTGATTGAGATATTATCTTAAGATATCTTTCTTCATGGTGAAGGCTTCACAAGTGGGATGTAAAGAACCAATTCAAAGCAAAATCTTAAGTGTTTAATGATGGTCTTTTTAACGATTTATATTATTATCTAACATAAGCTTTAATATATTTATTTCAGATCAAATAGTAAACAAAAATTTAAATTTTATTACTGAAATATATTTTTGGAAAATATTTGATCTTTTAAATTATAGTTCTTTTAATTAAAAAAAGTATTTTTTATTTAAAATTTAAATTAAAAAAAAAACCTCTCACTCTCCCCCGTTTCCATACTCTTTCATTTATTTAACTTTAGTTTTCAGATAATGATATGATTATGTAACAAAAATACAATATTATAACATATAAAATATTATTTAAACTATTATATATATATATATATTATTTTAAAATTATTCATAAGTTTAATATATTTAAATCCATAAGAATATTAAAATTTTGGTATTCATGTTTATGAAAGAAGATTTATTGTAATTAAATATACTATTTTAATATTAAATAGTTACCAATATATTGAGTAGAAAATATTGTCTGATATTATAATTTTATATGTGACATATATTTTTCTTTTTCTAAATTTGGATTTTTGTTATATATGTCAACTGACATATTATTTTGTATTCATTGATAGATTAATGATATTAATATTTCTTATGTTGTAGGAGATAAAATTATTTTTTACACATAAATAAAAGTATGCGGGGCCATGTGAAGAGAAGAGAAAGACAAAGAAGACATGGTCCCACACACCTTTATATGTGCATAGGAGATAATTTTGTTTCTCAATCTCTTTTATACAGTTATTGTTATGAAAACCCTAAAAAAATTAATTATTTTTCTTAATTGAAAAGAGATAATTTTTTTTAAAAAAAGATAAATTTTATTGTTTTAAAAACTTCAAATACTAGTAGAAAAATGTTAAGTATATTATTTGAGCTTTTCACATGATGTGTACCCTTTCATAAATCCCGACTTGGATTAATCTTATAAATAACTTAAAGAGTTGAAGTTTATAGAAATATCAAGGGATTGACTTCCCTCAAGATAATTATTGTAATAATATCTAAATAAAAAATCCACCAAGTACATATTATTTTAGTTTTTGTTATATTAGTTTTATTAAAAAACAGAAAAATATTTCTGCAGTTACTGTAGATAAGTTATCTGCATTTGAAATATTAAAAAATTATAAATATAAAGACTATGATAACCTGAAATAAATTAAAATTACAAAAACACCATGATTTCCGCCCCAAAACGACATCGTATTGGACTTACTGGCTACTGCATATAACTTATCTGCAGTAACTGCATAAAAAGCGAACCCATTAAAAAATGCCAATCCGATGACCCAACCTGATCTAACACAAAATTAATCAGATTAGTTCAGTTTGAGTTGTTAAAAATAATTAAATAAAAATTAATTGACACAAAAGAAAGTTTTTTTAATTAATTTGAAACTTTTTCCCCTCAAAAAATATTTTTGATTACACTCTACAAGCAGCAAGCTAGTCGTGTACTCCCCCCCTCTTACGATAGTGGCGTGTTAGTCTTAAAACAAATGAGGGATGAATGAGTGTGTTTTCTTTATTCTAAAGAGAACTGAATTACGAGACAAAGGAGAATAAATGTTTGAGTAATTTGATGGCAGTCCTAATTACATTATGTTCTCTTCTTTCTTAGGCGTGCATTACTTTTATTACCCAATTTGTTCTTCTTTTGCTGAAAATGAAAGAGGAAAAAATCCAATTCATTGTAATGAAGAAAGTTATCACGCTTGTGTAACATTAGAGCAGCAAAGAAAGAGCAGCAAAGATTTGCATGCCGATCAATTCTAGAACACGAGCTGTAAAGAAAATGTGGAAAGGGGAAATAAAAATAAAAATATATATAAAAAAAGAACAAGATGTAGAAAGTCAGTGGTTACTTGCACGGAACCGTGACCATTTTGTCACGTTTGGACAAAAAAAATTATCAGACTGTCACGCCAACAGTAAATTTTGTCAAAATGTCACGCGGCATAATTCGCTACACAGTGTAGCGAAATATGCCACGTCAGAATGCACAGAACCAAAAATGTCACATGTCAAAATTTGACATAGGCGAATTTCTCAAAATTTGACATGTGACATTTTTGGTTCTGTGCATTCTGACGTGGCATATTTCGCTACACTATGTAGCGAATTACTTGCATGCATAATTCGCTAAACTGTGTAGCGAATTATGCCACGTGACATTTTGACAAAATTTACTATTAACATAGCAATCTGATAATTTTTTTTGTCCAAACATGACACTTTGTTCAGTGTCCCTACTTGCCGCCCCAATAACATTGTGGCTTACAAAAACCCTTTGGGTTGAGAGTTCTGTCGAAGAAAGTAGCAACAGAGGGACAAATTGAAATAAATAAAATCTTTGTTTAAACTTTAAATCACTCGTCCGATACGTAGCTGACATTTTATCTTTTCGGCTGAAATATGTTTTGTTGCCGCAAAGTCGCAAACAGAGTTCACAACTAAACCATTAGAATTTAAGTTCGTATATATTATTTAATATTGTTAGACACACAATTTATAAATTACATCAAACGTCCGTTATCCTTAAAAATAAACTTTCATCCAAGTTAATTTGTTAGACAGTGATTTGCTGTATTTAATAAAACAATTTAAATAATGTACCCAAGAAATAGTTTGATAAAAATGTATCATAAACAAAATATTAAAATGTAATCAAATAATTGAGAGATCAAATGAATGTTACAGAAATAAAGACTAAATTAAACACAAAAAAGGAAAAAAATCTATATATATATATATATATATATATATATATATATATATATATATATATATATAGGGGGCAGGATATTTTTACACCAGTGTAAGAATTAGAAGTCTTACACTCAATCTTGATCAATGATACTCTTGTATATAATGGCTCACATTACAAAAAAATAAGAGCCCTTAAATATAAATGGAATCAATAGTCAAGATAGAGTGTGTAACTTATACTGGTGTAAAATGATCCTGACTCATATATATATATATATATATATATATATATATATATATATATATATATATTTTGTTATAGAGAGGCCTAAGGGCTTATCTATCACGGAGCGAGAAAAGAAAAAAGTAACAAGTCAAGAAGTGAATTGAGGGCATCAAATATATTATCTTAAAAATCATGATAAGTCTATATTAATTATTAGTTAGTTAATTAGATATTTTAATTAAATTTAATATAATTTCTCATTTATTCACCAAAAAAATTGAACTTGAGTTAATTTACTATTTACATTCTGAAATTAAATTGGGTTTAAATGTGCAAATTTATAATATTTTAATCCATAACATCTTAATTGAAGATTTATAATCATATTTTCTCAAACTGTCATTCATATTACAAATAAAAAGACCAAGCGTGGACATTTAAATAATGATTTAGCAAAAGAGAATGATTAAACTGCTATTACACAATATCGTAAAATAAATTAGTTATCTCACTGTACGTTATACGGGTCAGTTTCAAATATAATATTTTTAATATTGAAAATTTTTATTTGAAACAAATTAATAAATTTTCAAATGAATTTATTCTTACTTTAAAAAAATACTTGAATGAAAATATAAAAATACAATACACACTTAGTGTATCAAAAAGATAAAATACGTAGACTTTAAGAATTTGAACTTTAGTTTTCTTTCTTGTGACTTGTTTATCATTGCATCCAATTTTTATAGGTAACTAATTTGATAAAAAAAATTTATACATTGAAGTAAAGATAAAAAGTGAAGAAAAAGACCCGATGGGTGCAGCTCAGTTGGTAACTTGGCGCTGAGTTAGTGGGGTTGGATATGTGTTCGATTCTCGCTGAATGCATTCTTGGGGAGAGGGCTGAACCTTTAGCCATCACTGTTCCCCCGCACTCCGGATTAGTCCTATAGCCGGCTCAAAGAGTCGAAGCTCGTGGGAATACCGGAGGGAGCCAACTCGTCTCAAAGAGATAATTAGGGTTGGGTAACTCCAAAAAAAAAAAAGTGAAGAAAAAGTAAAACAGAAAACTTTGAGAGGAAAGCTCCTAGCGAGTCTGTGCACATCTAGTAAAAATCACGTCCTTCCTATTAGCCTGAAGATGACACCATAGTCGTTGGGGGGAGGGGGGAAGGGGATTGCAGAGAAGTGAGCTTTATCAAGTAACTCCAGGTGCAACAACAGATAGTTTGTCAATCAATCTACGCGCTGGTTGTCCTCCCGAAGAATATGCGTAAACGAACACTCCATTAACGATTAACAAAAGCTCGTATTCGAGTCACTAGGTGGGACTCACGAGCTTCATTGCCTTCTTTAGAAAACAATATAAATGATTGTTTGATAGTCACTTTCAACCAAAATATTTGTCTAACCTGTCTCCCAAGCAAACTCCAACCTCTTTAACACATTCTATAGTTTCGCTTGTAAAGCAGCACATTGATCAATTCTTGCCCTTAGCCAAATTTCCTTGTGATCACGAAGAAACCCTCCACAAGCTGCTTCAATCGTTTGATCCCTTGAAGTCTCGTCTGTTTTTAATTTAACATACATAGTCAAATAAGGTTGCTTGCTAACATCTTCGGAGAAATGGAGCCGCAACCTTAACTTTGTGTCTGTAAATATAAGCTGTAATTTGATAAAATTTAAATTTTATGTTTTGATCAAATTTTAACTTTAAAATATATGACTATTAGTAAACGAGTAGTCTAGTTAAGTTAGCTAGTCAACTCTTACAAAATTAAGATTTGAGTTTGATTTTAGGGCAATATTATATATGCGTTATGGTTTACCAAAAATAAATAAATTATACGGTGTGTGTGTGCGTGTCGGTGTTCTATACTTGGGTTGGGTAAGTTATCCACTTCATCGTTATATGAGGTCAAATATCCTTTTTATTTTGTGGGAAAAAAAACTGCTGGGCATGTATTGTCTAGTCGTGGACAGATAAGGTCTACCTCACCGCAGTGTCCCCACTTTATTTATGCCACAGGTCAATGAATTCCGATTCAATGAACTTGAACTCTGATTATTCAACCATCATGAATGTTTCTGTGAAAAACTTAAAAACCAAACCTTTAAATTATATTCTTAATATCAGTTTTCAAAAGGGTAATCGAACATCTGAGATCCACAATTGACAGTATTTTTTTTATATTAATTAATTTATAGAATTTTGGTAACGTGTGTGATTATAGTATAAGTTAGGGTGAAAAACAGTATTTATTAATTATTATTGAATTATTTCAGTTACTTAAGAAATATTAAATGTAGCATGAAGGATACATGCATGCAGGGGCAACAAACAAGGACTAGTCTTTATTAGCAAACAAAGAAGGCACATACGGAAATAAACAAGGGTCGGTCAAAGCCAAGGATAGAGGCGATTGAGGATAAGATGCATGTCATGTGCAGCAACTGTGGGGGCAATGAGCACAAAGCCAATTGGATTTTTGCTAATGGCCACACCTATATATCGCCTAGCATAACAATATTTCATGCACATTGGATACATATCATTATCACTCACATTCAAAAGAGAAGATTTCTTCCTTCATTTAATTCCTTTTCTTGTCCCCTTTCTATTCTTTCTCTAGTTGAAAGTATCTATGTGCCCATGAATTTTATATTAGAGAAGTAATATTATATATACATATAGAATTAAGCTAAAATTGGTTTCATAAATGTAGAATTAATGCTACAAACTAAATGGATAAATCTTGCGTCGATCGACACAGAAGCAGCATGGTCAAATATAAAACGAGAACACGAATCATTAGGTTTAGTGGCATTCCCAAAATGGGTTCAAAATATTTGATTTGGTAGTGAGGGGGCAACGATCTTAGAGGATCCCACACTTCTTTAAGATATTGATTAAAGCATGAAGTTATGATTTAAACGAGGATATATAGTCTCTTGTATGATTCGGCTGTTCAGCTGATAATATTAATTATATTTAGATACTATTAGTTTATATGAGTTTAAATACAAAAAGTTAAATTTGAAAAGAAAATAATGTTACTTAGAAAAAGAGCGCATGGATTAAAAATGTGGAAGGTGGTCAAAAAAAGAAGCGCAGACCGCTTTAAAGGAAGGAGAGTGTGAATTTTATAGTATTTTACCTTAGTCCGAATAATCTTACTTGGAATAATTTGTCTTCAAACTTTATATTTCTGACATCCATTTTTGTGTCTATGGTCAATTGGTCTTGTCTTGCTAGCTACATATAAAGTCGTAGTATGATGTTTTATCTTATCCTTTCTCTCTTTTCTTAAACTGCGAAAAATATTTCTGACATTTATACAAATTTTAAGCTACTTCAAAATATATTTTTATGCTACCAAATTGATCATTGCGAACTTCAATGCCCGCGATCCAACTGTTCATATTCTCATGCATGATGCATGCTTTTAACTGGATCTCCCTACGCAATAATAGGCATGTTATTCTTTATTTGAATTTAAAAAATTAAAAAATTATTCGTGAGTTTTTTTTTTTTTTTTGGAGTTAACCCATCTTAATTATCTTCTTGGGGCGAATCCACTATTAGTAAAAAAAAAACTCTTGTAATTATTTTTGGTAAATAACCATAAAAAGATTTAATTTATTCAAAAGTGATTGCAAGAAATCGTATTTCATTCATCTCCCTTCAGTTTTGTGCGTCTTTTACGTGACTATTTCCCCCCCTTAAAATTTGTTATTATAACAAAGACTATCAGATAAAGTATGCAAATTTAATAATAAAAATAATATTTTTATGCATTGAACTATTTTTTTACACCACTAACGCATAAATAATATTCAAATTAAAAAAATTAATTAATTACTTTGTTTTTCCTTTTTATATCACAAATTATTATCATACTCAACATTGATTATGATTAAGCTGGATTCGCTATAAATTTGAATGTTACTAACGATTATGATTAATTAAGCTGGATTCGATTTAAATTTGAAAATACGTTATTAACACTTTTTATTTTTCATTAATTATCAACTAGTTAGATTTAATTCAAATCTTGAAATTATACTCATTGTTAATATTTTTCCCTTAAATATTAATGTACTATTTTATCATTTGTCCATTTATAATAATAATTAATTAATGATTTATAAATTACAATTAAAACTAAAAAAATATATACGTATAACGTATACATTTTTCGAATGCTTAGAGAAAAAGATATAAATCAATTAACTGCGCCTTCAACGTAATTATGTTTTCGCTAAGATAAATAATAACAATAACATATTTAAAGTGAATTAAAATTATATGATAAAAAATTAAAATTACATTAAGAAGTTCATGAATGTTTATAAAATGTTGTAAATGAAAAATAAAAATTTTATGAGTTTGATTTTTTGTATTATCATTAAATTTATAAATGAATAACTAATAATGATGATAGTTTTAAAATTAAGATTTGAATAATTTGCTTGCATCAGATCTAGGGCAAAACCTATAACACTGTCACATAAAGATTCCGAACCATTAAAAAAAGTCAACCTTCTATTGGAAACATCTCAAGACCTAAAAAATTAACAAATAAATCTCAAATATAAATTTTAAACATTGTAAATTACTGACAATATATATGTCATTACACTAACGTCAACGTTGTTTTCCACAAATACAATTTTAAAAAATATTTACCAAAATAATTAACTATTCAAATATATAATCATTCCCGTTAATTAGACAAGACTAATCCCGCACCTCAATTACACATTAGCAAGCCCCGCTGACGCGGATTAATCTACATGTTTATAATGCACAACCGATTACCGACATAACAACTCTAAACCCTAAACCTGGATAAGGATCCTTTAGGGGGTGTTTGTTTCAAGTTTTTGGAAAGGATTACCAGTAATCCTTTTTTGGTAAATGTAATTACCACGTTTGGTAGAAGGAATAAATTACGATTTCTGGATATCCAAGGATTACCGGTAATTTGATTTATAAAGAAAAGTCACTATTCAGATTATCAAAAATAACATGGTAATTCGGAATAACAATCAGAATATCAAGTAAAGGGAAAGCACAACAATAAATTTTGAAACAAAAATACCCCAATACACATAAAAATCTAGACCCAATCTATCAATTACAAAAGTAAAAATAGTTTGGGGTTATTTTTGTAAAATAACCCCATATTCCAAGTCATATTTCGTTCTAAACCAAATATGGAATCAGTAATTTTTATCCAATATTCCCGGTAATATTTTGGCGAACCAAACACCTCTTTCGTAAGATTCCAAGTAAACTCAATTTCTACTGTATTCCTATTAATCATGATTCCCGGTCACCAAAAAATTTCTCTTGTACCAAACACACCCTTAATGTGAAAAATCACATGACCATGTGATGTGAGAAATCATAACCATACAAAGGTAGATCAATAGTAATAAGGGAGGAGAGAAAAAATATATTAAAATAGGTAGTTACAAAATCATAACCGTTGATTTACCTTTGTATGATTGTGATCTTCTCACATGACCATGTCATGTTTTTTTTCCACATTAGAGGATCCATTTCTCCTAAACCTTGGAAATTTCTTCTTAATATCAGATGTCCGTAAATGGGTATATATTTTTGTCAAAAGAGAAAATTTTCTTTTCAATTAATCCATAATTTTTTTAAGTATTTCCCATTAAATTTCAAATTCTTACCTTTTTTTGGACAAATGTATGATACATTTGATGCACCAAAAAAATATTTCTAAACCTCAAACATAAAGGGACTAATCTCGAATGCATATCATGCCTAAATAACTATCAATTTAAGGGTTCGTCGGATGTTTCGTTGCAAAATATTCTGCAACTATTTTTAATTATGTATTAAAAATAATATATAATTATAATATTAAAACTATTTTTTCTCTCTCCTTCACATACCGACTTTAATATTTTAATGATATACTACCTTTAATACATAATTAATAACCAATTGCAGGACAAAAATTTCCATTCCTACACTATAATACTTATATTTTTCTTAATTTAATCATATTCATCAAAAATGCATTATTTAAAAAATTGTTTACATTACAGCGAAAAACTGATTTTTAAGAAGAGAATAATATTTTCCAAAAAATATTACTCTCATTTTATACGAGAATAATTCTCTCATGTCATAAATTGAAACCAAGTGAAGCTCACCATTAAAGCAAAAAAGCAAAAAAAAGAAGGTTGGAATTTTCTAGAAGAAAAAATGAAATAACTACTTGTACAAGATGGAAGTAATATTTTCACTATTATATATATATAAAATAATTTTTATTTTTTATAACATAAAAAAAATCAAAACCTAATATAAAATAGAAATATATATATATATATATATATCTTTTTAAAGAACAAAAACTTCAATACTTTTAGAAAAGAAATATAAATCCCATTAAAAAAATAAAGACAAAAAAACAAATGTATAAATCTCATCTGTGTGTCTATCTCTCTTTTAAAAAATAAAATAAAATAAATTTGTGACACCATTTCCCCCATAAAATATCATATTTATAGTGCTTTTAGTGCCATTGCCCACCGTTAGTAAATAAGATCCCACGATGATGCAATAAAGTTGAAGCACAGTGCACTGAGCAGCAAGTGTTCAAGAATTTCTCTCTCTCTTTAATTACAAATCAGAGGGGCCTATCTATAACAAGTAGACAAAACAAAGTACAAACAGATCAGAGATATAAAGTGAAAATGGAGAAATAAAGTCGGGGAAAGATGTTGTATTCTCAAGAGCTATCAACAACTTATTCGATAAAGCAAAGCAAAATCAGCGGCAAGAGGTGACCGACCGCTGTTGCTGAAAAGAAACTGTCAGCAGGCACAACCCTAGCCACGTTCTCACTGCCATTCACCTTTTTTATCCAAATCAAAGAATGCTAAGGACTAACTCCATTTCCCATCCCATCCCATCATCATTCATATTTGCAGCAGCGTAGCAGAGTTATCAGCTGCTGCTGCTGCTACCTCAGCGTACGTTATCATCATCCACCAACAGCACGTCTCTTCACACTACTGCTGACCATCACAGTCTACAGAGATATTCTCAGGCTCTCAAACTTCAAATCAATACTTGGATTCTCACGCCACCTTCCCGGTCCAACCAAAACCCACGTTGGAAAATCTATTCTAACCAAAACAACCAACCTAGCCACCCAAATATTACCACATTCACATGTTGAACTTTATAAAAATATAAAGGAGAAAGGTCAATTCTCTACCTTGATATAGAAAGGGTAACCACAACACAACGCATTTCGAGTTTCCTTTCCTCACAAGCATTAACCAAAACTAGTTGCAACTTTAGTTCCCAAAAATTCCATTAAGAGAAAAAAAAAAAGATAACCCAACAAACTAAACAGTAATCAATAAAGAACAACGGCTGACAAAGAACTTGAATATGCATCATGCCTAGTTATATTATATAACTACATCACTAAACACTACTCTAAACTAGTGTTTCTGTTTATAACCTGAAGCTAATTAAACTAATACCAAGATTTCAACTAAAATTAATTAAACAGCAGGAAACAAAACAAGAAAAAGAACAACAAAGCATCTAGAAACGATTCACAATAGACACGAAGTTAAGGAAACACAAAACAACAATGTGATTGATCAGTACGGTGGTGGTGGTGGTGGTCTTGCTGTTGGAGCCCAAATCACATCCAATGGCAAGTGACAGCTGTACATGGACATTCCACACGACTCCGCCGGGCCATGCCCACTTTCGCCGCCGCCGCCACCGGAGACAGGCGGTGAATGTCCATCGCCGCCGGAGACGGAGTTTCGAGCCTCTTCTTCCGGCGGCAGCCTGTGATACGATGGGTCGTTGAACGAAGCGGCTATCACGAACACCGTCCCCGCAGCCATCAATTCGCCGGCGACAATCCCTCCAATGATCTGGCCCTGCGGTCCGGCGAGAGAGATTGAAAATCCGTTAGGACCCATCGGCGAAGCACCCGATTGTTGGGGAAGGAAGGTTGCGGATACGGAGAGGATATCGAAACGGCCGTGAAAAGTAACGGTGGCTCCAGGCGTTGTGGAGGGTTGACGGAGAGTGACGTTAACGACTGTTCCAGAACCCGTTAGTATGCAGAGGCCCATGTTCTTGCGTCGACTGAACCGTGCGATGGCTTCGACGACGTCGTTCCCGCCAGAAACTTCGAGAATGTAAGGGCTCATGGTAGGTTCGGGGTCGCGGGTTATGATAACTGGTGGCTTAGGTTTGTTTTTCGATCCGGGTGGACGACCCCTAGGGCGCCTCACGACCTCAATGGTGGCTCCGTCGCCGGAGGAGTTAGGCTTCTGCACGGTGATGGGGGTGGCGCCGCCGCTATTGCGGTTATCGTCCTCCCCGGAGAGTTGGAAAGGGTTGTGAGAAAATGAATGGTGCTGAGGTTGTTGAGATTGTTGTTGTTGTTGTTGTTGGGGAAGCTTTGAGAACATAGTTGGCGTTTCATTGTTAGGAACATGTTGCTCTACATATTCTCCTTTCATCGCTTTCTTCTTCTTCTTCTTCTTCTTCTTTTTGATTTATCTCTCAATTTTCTATGCTTACCAATCCCGAGTCTCTATGATTGGGTCAGGGTTTAGATTTTGGATGGTTATTGTAATAAAAGAGTGTGTTGAGACCAAAGACAGAGAGAGAGTAGGAAGATTCGATGAGAGGAAAGGAAAGAGCACAGACGAGGCAAATAGAGAGAATAGGGAGGTTTTTGGTGTTTGGATTTGTTTATTATTATATATATTGGGTATACTTGAGAAAGGAGATGTGGGATTTTATTACGGAGTGGTGAGAGATTGAAAAGGGTATATAGAGAGAGAGAGAGAGAAGGTTGGTGAGCTTGGAAACTAAGTAAAGACTAATGGCGCCGATGGTTGGGTTGGAGCAAAGTGGGTCCACAATCACACATGAGACAGATAGAGATGGATATATGTCGAATGCAAATTGGGCATTATTGGTTGGCTCAATCTTGCACCGCCTTTCCTTTTTTCTTTTTTCTTCAAAGCTTTCGAGAGGTACTTCCTCTTGTCTTAGGCATGACCTGACCCCGAGTTGATTATTGATAAGGATCCTTTGATGGGTCTCGTTTTGGGTTATGGGGGGATGACCTTTTCCTACTCTCTTTTTCTCTATCTATTCCATACTTTCACTTAAATTCTAATATTATTTCAGCTCATTTGTTTTGACATGACGATCTCCTCCTCGTTGCTTCCTAACGATGACATTCCATTATTTTTATCTTTTCATTTAGGTCAAATTGTCCTGAGTTTTATGATTTTGTTAAGGGATATGCTTGTCAGATTTATTTGTAAACGTTATCAATTCGACCACACTGGGAGCATGAATAACTGATTATGGTAGTTAATTATTAATTTTAGCTTGTTTCAAGAGCTTTGCTATTCTCATGTCACGTGAATTAATATTTTTCATACCATCTACACATTAAGTGATGGATCCACTACTTATTAAAAAAATATATATATTTTTGGATTTTTAATAAAAATTACAAGACCTATTTTAATTCTTTAGAAAAAAAAAAGTTAACTTATATATCTCTAAACTTTAAAATAGATTTAGTTAGTGGAAATCATGGTCTATCTGAAATTCAAAGAAGATACACATTAGTCTTTGTCCCTCAAAATAATTGATATGGATTTATTTTGAATTGTAAAGAAATCATAAGTCAATTTTTTCTAATAAAATAAATTGGTCCTAGTAATATTTGTTAAGGATTCAAAATATATTTTACTCTTAAAAAAAATAACACAAAATTTAATCACTCACAAGGGAAAACAATCTCCTATTACAAAATAAAACAATCTCCCTTGTTTTAATCTAATAAGTCCTTCCCTAGTTCTCCTCATCCGTGCCACTTTTACGCTAATCACCGCTTAATGGGTAATTCTGTTGTTCACTTTTATGCTCTGCCTCTTCATCTCATTTATCTATTGGTGTCATTTCAGTATTATTTGGAACAGTGATCATTGTGCCACTGTTCCCACACAAATTTACCTAAATGTCACGCTCCTGAACTAATTTTTCAAACTGCCACACAGGCAAGGTCACTTGCAGCAGTAGCGAACTATGCATGATGATATATCAGGAAGCTGGTGGTGTCAGAGTTCGCTTCTGACACAGGCGACCTCTGTTTTTAACTAAGTTCGCCTACCATGTAGGCGACCTTTATTTTTTTTTTAAATTTGATACTTGTTATCCACTATAAATGTGACACGTTAGCAAATCGAGTTCGCCTGTGTCAGAAGCGAACTTGCCCCCGTGGCAGATTGGGAAATAACACTGTTCGCGTGGCATTTAGGTAAAAAAATTGGTGAACAGTGGCATTTTGGTTAGTTATCCGTATTATTTGGTCTGCAATGTGAGTTAGGATAACTGACCAAAATGCCACTGTTCACCAACTTTTTTACCTAAATGCCACGCGAACAGTGTTAGTTCTCAATCTGCCACGGGGCAAGTTCGCTTCTGACACAGGCGAACTCGGTTTGCTGACGTGTCACATTTTCAGTGGATAACAAGTATCAAATTTAAAAAAAAAAAAATGAAGGTCGCCTACATGGTAGGCGAACTTAGTTAAAAACAGAGGTCGCCTGTGTCAGAAGCGAACTCTGACACCACCAGCTTCCTGACATATCATCATGCATAGTTCGCTACTGCTGCAAGCGACCTTGCCTGCGTGGCAGTTTGGAAAATTAGTTCAGGAGCGTAGCATTTAGGTAAATTTGTGTGAGAACAGTGACACAATGATCACTGTTCCATGTGAGTTACTGAATTTATCTTATTTGTTATTTTGAACTTTTGTGGTCTCCCTTCACATGGAATAAATATTTAGTGCAATTAATGCACTCAGGATTTAGTGAAATTGTCATTTATTTTGTGACACAATGGACAAAATATATTATCTCTGCTGTCATTTAAATTTTCTTTTTTTCGGTTGATGTGATTTTTTTGGTCTCTTTGTAACAAAATAAATAGCAGTTGCACTGAATCTTTAGTGTACGGATTGCATTATAAATTTATTCTTTCTCACGGTTGTGGTGCATGCACTCAACTTTATATGGTTTATAATCATTTTCTTTAATTACCAGTCTGATCATAATATGAATGTTTTCGGTTCTAATAGAATTGTATCTTATGAAAGATATATCTATTTTATCAAAAAAAAAAGCTCAAATTCATTTATGTAAAGAATCAAATAATTAAGAAGTTTAAGTTAATAAATCATCAATTTTTGCTTTGCAACTGGAGTCTCTGAACAAGAACCTACGAAAAAGAGATTCATGCAAAATTTTAAGCTGCTTTTGACATGTTCAAAACGAAAATGCAAAGGTTAAGAGTGTCACATGTAACCTAAAATTTCTAGTCAATTTAAAACTCTCACTCATCTTTTCTCTTCCTAGCCACACATAGCAAATTGTAGGTGTATTTTGACGGTAAAAGCCTTTCTTGAATAGCATTACCTCCGAGGATAGATTTGTCTCTCAGAAGTAAGTCAAAGGAAGCTTCCTTTGCTTCCTCAATTTTGTGCTAATTTCAAACCAATTGCAGTGGGCTTGGCAGGTACCATTAGATGCATGCATTCAATAGCTGACTCCCAAACTTAGCTCAAATTGTTTATACGCGTAGGGCCATTTGTGTTGTAAATATTAATTATTGGTTATATACAAGTTGAGTGAGAATTATATAAGTGCTGTTTCCAAAAAAAAAAAAAAAAAAAAATTTATATAAGTGCGAAAGACTTATAAATTTCTAATTTTAAGGTTTTCGATTGAAATATAATATCAATCTATTAATTGTTATTTGTTATTTGACACCATTAATGGAGGTATTTAGAAGAGAGAGAGAAAAAAAAACATTTACGAAATTTTATTACATTTTTTATAAGTTAAAGTTCAATGAAAAATAAAACTTTCGTATTCAAATGTCAAGACATTGTCACAACTCACAAGTCTTGGAAAAAATTATACTGATAAATTAATAGAAATTCCATAACTTTTTTATTTATATGGAAATATTTTTTGTAAAAAAAGAGATAAGATAAATTTAAATTTAGTTTCTTATCGATGCATGAACGCAATTTACTTGTAATAATATGCTAACTATTCCAAAGCTCACTAGCACAACAACAGGAACATATTTTTAAAATATTATATTTGATGGTCTAATTTTTTTTTAAATAATAATGACACTGAACTTTAAATTTATGACTTTATTCAAATTATTCAACTCTTTCATACTAAATCTTAGTATCTTGGTTCAAATTTATTTAAAAATAATCTAATATCACTAATTTAGTTTTTTTTGCCACATGTCATGAGATTAATATATTTCATATTATAAGAGATAATTTTATTTTCAATACACACACAAACACTTTTCCTATATATATATATATATATATATATATATATATATATATATATATATATATCAAAAAATATGTGTATTTTTAAAGGACACAAACTTAGATTCTTTTAAGAAAGAAATAGACAAAAAAAAAGTGGAACCCACATCTTTATTTTTTTAGTGGGACACATGCCTCTTTGTATCTATCTCTCTCTTAAAAGGATATAAATTTGTGTTCTTCAAAAGAATACACACTTTTCACACACATATATATATAAAAGTGTGTAGGACTTAAGTAAGGGAAAAAAAAAATTACAGACAAAAAATGTGTGTAAGTGATAAATCTCTTAGAATATAACTTACCATATTTTTGATTACCGAGCATTTTTCATTCCACAAATAGGAAGTAACGAAAGACCAGACAGTACTAGTCCCACGAAACATTATCCTTTTTCCAAAACCAAAATGCGAAACCTTGAGGACAGTATAATGCAATCTATGGCTTAGTGTTTGCCCGATTTGGCCGCTAAAAATGGAATATGTTCTTGCAACATACCTAAGTTGAAATGCGGTTTGAATATAAAAATGGAAACCTGAAATTATATTCAGTTTTAATGGCGGTGTTGGATTAAACTTTGACAGAGTATAGATTCTATTATATAAAATACCGAAATAGTGTTCATATTACATATCCTGCGACCATGTCTCTCTTTCTATTCCCCCTAATCTTTGGCCTCTCTCCCCTCCCAATTTGAACATATGTGGCTTTATAAACGATGTCACCATAAATAGCATATGTTTGTCGTGGACCACAAACTAACGAAGTTATAATTGGTATTTACAACACAGATTATTTTACAAAAAATTATAATTACAATATTTGATTTGTAAAAAAATAGATAGACAAAATATAAAAAAAGAGATATAAACTGTAGAGACTATCCAAATATATAATTTAATCATTTTTAATTTTTCTTTATTGTTAGATGAATGAGTAATTAAAGTAAGGTTTTTAACAAAATGAGGCTTCCATTCCATGCTGATCAACGTAGAGTTCTTAAAGAATACTATTTTGAAGAGCTTTCTCTGGCTCAAATCTCAACGTTTTATTATTTAATAAAAATAGATTAATCTCACTTTTTTTAATCAACGCATGTCCTTACAGGCTCACGTCAAACGGAACTTCTTCTTGTTGCCGTAATGATTGTCGACTTCAATTTGAAAATAGTTAAGAACAATTTACTAAAAAAAGTAAAAGAAAAAATTAAAACATTTTAAATATTTAAGTATAGTGTAAATATTTTTTGGGTTTATAATTCTCATTTAACATGAGAATTACAATTTTCCTACACACCCTTCGATTTCTGTGCTGACATGGGTCCTACATATAATTTTTTTTAACACATGGGTCCCACATACTTTTTATCTCTACAATATGAGATTTCAATTCTCCTTCAACATGAGAATTATAAAACCCATATTTTTTACATACAAAACATTTAGGAGGCGTTTGATTGAGAAGAAATTTTTTGAATACTAGGGAAATTGTTGGAAAGTGAGTTTGGTAGGAAAATGTAAAAAAAGTTGTTTGGTTGACCGAAATATTACCAGAGAAATTTATTTAAATTTGCAAAATCTATGTTCGGGAGAAACTTCGCACCTGTTTTTTCACTTCCCCGGTTATTTCAAAATACCACATCTCAAGTGGTATTCTGTAACAGTGAATTTCATCCAAAAATCAACACAAAAGTCATTTTCTCATCTATCCTATTTGCCTAGTATTTTTTAAAAAAACCTGAACCAAACGTGGTATTTTCCAATATCTACTTACGCTTTCCCATCAATCCCAAAATAAATCTTCTACCAAACACTACCTTAATGACTACCAAATTTTTTAAAAATTTAATTCTTTAAAGAATTATATCAAAGATTTTTTTCCCCTAAAAATCCTTTTTCCAAGACTTTTTTGAGCTTCTTTTCATTCAAAGACTTTTTTTTATATATATAAAACTGGGGAAGGATATTGTGACAACCAAGTTGTGTTACTACTAAGTGACTACCAATCAATCTTACCGTTAGATCGATTATATTGATCCAACGGTTATATTTATTTCCATTTTTGTATGGTCATGATTCCCCAAATTTAATACTTTATATTTATTTTCACCTTTGTATGATTATGATTTTCCATATTTAATGCTTTCACTTTAAATATGGGAATTAAGACCATACAAAGATGAAAATAAATAAAACCGTTGGATCATCATAATCGATCTAACAGTGAGATTAATTGGTAATCACTTGGTAGTAACACAACTTGGTTGTCACAATATCCTTCTTCTATAAAACTTGAGGGGAAATGTGACGATGATGAGGTTAAGTTCGTATTAGAAATAAGTGAGAAGAAAACTTTATTCAATCCTTTAAGATTTTGAGTTAAAATATTATATACGAGGATGTAATTTTATTTCATTCCATTGGTAATTACAAGAGTAAAGTTAGAGAAAATATGTAGACTCATATATATATGATCTCACATTGATACGATCTATTATTTCTTTTTCTTCTTAATTGTATCTCTAGTACTGCAGGCTAGGCTATCCAAATACAAAATGAAGATTTCATTCAAACAACGATGGGAAGGAAAAATAAATAAATATAGAGGGAGTCTTCCATGAAGATGCAAGTGTGGAATTTTTTTTTTTTGGGCATAAATCATTCAGTGTTCGGTTATCAACTATAATCCGGATACAAGCCAAGGTAGAATTATAAAGTCATCAAAATTCTTCTTATCAAATTTTAACACAGTTATGTATTAAAACTCAAATTTGAGACCATAAATTAAATTGAAACAACTCCTCACTAAGTTAATCACGTGCTTGTAAATGCAAGTGTGGAATCTTTAACCCAATCTCTAACCAAGGAGGAGGTTGATAATTTTTTAACCAAAAAAGGTTTCAAGTGATAAATATTTGATTCTGTCTAAATAAGGTCTTGCAAAAAAATTTCTGATTCAAATATGATTGTCTCTCATGAAAAATTTACGTGGTTTATAAGAAAAAAGAAGAGGAGGAGGAGGTGTGACTCTTCCTTTAAGGCGATGATAAGTCTCTAGATATCAAATTGAGGTATCAAAGCTTTCAAATCTCTTAGGCCGGAGCTCATCTTTAGTACATCAGTAGTACATACTACTTTCATTTAAAATCTAACACATGTATTTGAGACCCTATTTTTCTCTATTACATGTCAGAATTGATATTTGTTATTTGGTTTTGATTGGAGGAATGTATAGAAAATTAGGTGCATATGTAATATTGTAGAAATTTCCTTAGGCCGCCTCTAATTCTTTGCGAAACAGTTGGAAATGGTTCATTATGCTGTATTTGCATTGGTTGTTTTTGCTTTGAGATGATGATTTTGTTAATTAAAAATACTCGAATTTTGTTATAAAAACGACACGTGGACTACTTCTAACAATGCTTAACTATATTATCCTCACCACACTAATTACAAAACACTCTATTTATAAAATAATATAAATAGATTTAAAAACCCTCAACAACATTAGTTGGTCGTAAACCCAAATTCAAATTACTAAAAAACATAAAGAAAGGAAAAAGTAAAATAAACACAAAGCCCATAATAATATCAAACCTTCGTGATCCCGAACTTTATTCATGAGCACAACCCATTGACATTTTATATATCATGCCAACAAAAGTCATCACCTAATTAAATACAAAGTATAAATAATACCAAAGATATTCATTGCAAAGTGGATATGAATGCAATAAAATTTAAAGTATCACGTTAAGATTTGAAATATGTTATGCTGCTTCGGGCTTAACAAGTATCTAATAACGTAATATGTACTTTGTTTAACCCAAATAAAACTCATCGTTTGAAATATTTGTGCAAGTCCATTCTCACTCATGAATAGGGGAGAAACAATGGGGATCAAGCATTTGGATGGAAAGAGTACTTGATTTGAGCTGCTAAACTGGACTTCCTCTTATAGCAAAAAAGAAAAAGCATCAAAGCACAACTATAAGCCTGTCAGTTATGCGCTTTTTCCTCAACGGGTAATAGAATAAGAGCGTTTCTGTCTTGTCAAAATAATAAATAAATAAATAAAATAAAAAATAAGAATTCTGCTTGAACACAATACATTCTCTGATGAAAGACAAACAAATAAGGGATTTCATTTCAAGCAACATGAACATGCGAGTGAAAGAGTCTGAAATATTTTAACAAAAGTTGAATCATCTGGTAGTATTGAACTCTTATCAACTAAAAGGTTTTAATTATAGTGATGCTTGTTTATTAGCAGGTCATTTATAAAATATAAATAAGAAATGTCAAGCTTATCATGAGTTTCATGTCAAGAGGTTTGTGGATGCGTGCAATACTCACAAAAACCAAAATATTTTTGGTACTACGAATGTATCGACTACTTGCTACATCTTTTATTAAATACGAAAAAATAGTACATTTACATTACTCTTGTTCTTATAGTTAATTTTTTTCATATTTTCTTTCATATCTTTTTTATTTTTGGAAAAGGAATACCTATTTCTGTTATACCAAAAATATACTCCAAGAAAGGGGATAGACTCCTATTAAAATGTAATAATCTATGGTGTTATCCACGTAGACTATTTCTATTTACAACAATGTTATTTCTACACCTAAATTTATACATCTACCCCTTATATTTATCTTTTTCGAAAGAAGAAAATATCAAATCAACCTCGCTTCTCTCCTCTGTCTCTTTTTAGTCCAAAATTATTAAGCGTGAGAAGGAAGGTAAAATTTTCAAGTGTATGAATTTTGCCAAACATGTTTATGCATGTATGACTCATACTGGATGATTACGTCGGTGTGTTGAAATAAGATGCTCCTAAACAGCAAATTAAACATATTTCCAAGCAAGCCATTTGACTAAAGAACATGTGATATTAAAAGATAACTTTTATTCAAGTATCTTTCTCCACACCTTAAATTTCACCTAGGAGCGTGCAAAAAAACTCAAAAGAACTAAACTAAATTGAAAACCGTGCCAAAATGCCTCAAAAGAATTGGTTTTGTAAAACAATTCTTGAACCTAAACTGATTTCAAAAAAAAAATTCTCCTTTCCCAATGATGTCCCCACTTATTTGGATAAAACTAATTCCTTTTGTGGCATAAAACGTGAAAGTTATTGCCACTTATCCCAAATTGTTTCGCTTAAAATTCGAATTAAAGATCTTTCGGCCTAAAAGAGTTCAGAAAGGTTGGGTTCAAAAAGTTTAATTCTGAACCAATTCAGAACTGATTTAAAATAATTCAGAACTGAACCAAACCATTTATAATATAACATTACACTCAATCACAATTCACTCCAACATTAATACATGTATATCTACGTATTAAGTATGCTGTTTATGACCATATATAGCATTCAATCATATAGTTGGTGAAATATCAAATCGTAAAATGCTTTTGTTTATTATGGGGTAAAGTACACAAACTATTAATAAATATGAATTTGATTCTTAAAGTAAAAAGCGCATAGTTATAGTCAAATTGAAAAAAATTGACCCAAGAGTTGTTGGTCTAATAGCATCCCAGTTAGACACCAGGATTTGACTTGCTCAAAAGGTATTGGGTTTGATTCTTGAGAGTCGTAATTCTTGGAAAAGGTGGAGAAATTCAAACCCAAAACCGGATTAGTAGAACCCACGAGCTTCGAACACCGGTTGGTAATTACAAAAAAAAAATTGAGCTCATAGATATCAACAAGTTTGTAAGACAATTTCATATAAGAAAGTTAGTTGGAAACCAGTTTGAAAATATCAAGAGAGAGCAGTTTCAAAACCAATTTGTAAGACACAGATTCAAAACTAGTTTCAAAACCAGTTCGGTTTTAAACTGGTTTTAAAACTGATTTCTAAACAGTTCGGTTCAAGAACTAAACCGAAAAAACCAATTCAGTTTAGTTCAGCTGGCAAATAAGTTTGGTTCTTAACTACGCCCACCCATAATTCCTCCATTCCGATAATCACGAGCCTTGATTATTTGTCCAACTTTGTGGAATGGTGACCCACGTGGAGCAATGAGACCAAGGTTTTCCATCACTCTCATCCTCCGGGCACTCAATTCTCGAGGCTTTCCTAATGAGTTGGTTTCCTGAGTATAAATAGTGAGTTAATATGCCAGACCAAATTGGAACTAACCAATACATTAAATAAAAAAGGTTTCACTCCATTTACTTACATGACTTTGGCTACCCAGATCATCATCATTCAACGACTCATTTTGCTTTCGGCCCTTGACTTTATTCTGCTCCTCATCTTGCCTGTAGGATTTTCTCTTGCTTGCAGAACTTTTACTTGATGTTCCTGTAAGAGAATGATGAGAGAAATCGCACGCTAAGCTACTTATATGTACTGGAATTTATGCATTCATTTACAATCGATTATAGAGTAATCTAAGCTAACACAAACTAATAATCAGTATCTGAGTATTCTAATACAATCAACATAAATACAGATGACTATACATAACATAAATGTTAATATTCTAACACTCCAACTGAATTTGAAGCTCTACTAAGTTCTCAGCTTGATACATATAAACCCAGCCAAACAGTGGCAGACGCGGCTAAACATAATCAAACAGACCGACCCAAAACCTCAGCAAAACGTACTGAACACACATCCAAACAGCTGCAGATCCTCAGGGAGGATAGGCCACAGTGGATACACAGCCAAACAGCAGCTTGGAGTTGTAGACTAGGCAAGAAGATCCAGAAGGGAAGTACTGCTGAAACATGCACACAGCAGATAAAGTAAAAAGGAGAACAAATGATTGAATATGACCATTACTGATGGCTGACAAAATGAATGCAGCCACCAGAAACTTAAACAAAGAAGACACCAAATGAAGGAGTTTCCAGAACTCCTCTGCAGAATAATGAAAGGAATAGATGGTATTGCTCTAATACCATGTTTATAGAATGAGTGATTGCGAGAAATTGCAAGGTAGACTACATACATGTTCTGGTGTTTATGGATTGATTTACAATCAAATAGAGAGTAATCTAAGCTAACACAAACTAACATCTACCTAATAATCAGTAAATGAATATATATTTTAACAGAAATGCTAATATTTTAACATAAATGTTAATATTATAACAGTTCTATTTTGATCAAAGGCTCTCTTTCTTGCTTTACCCTCAGCTTATTTGCTCCAAGATTCTTTGGCATCGTCTCATTTGCCACAGAACTTCTTTTATTTTAGCTTGCTTAAGGAGTGTGTTTTGGGATAAAGGTGTTGTCGATGTTGAAGGGGTGTGCTGCAGAGTTTTCTGTGCAATCCATCTGGTTTCGCACTAAGTAGATCCTCAGTGCGATCTTGATTGCACTTCTTGTCTCTATATACTCTTACATTTGCTGCCTTAACATGTAAATATATTTACTTGTAAGGAAAATTACTGCTCAGGTAAAAAGTATTACCCCCTCCCCCTACAAAAAAAGGAAAAAAGAAAAAGAGAACACACAGATACATATGGGATCCAAAACCTATAATCCTAATATTCATATCACTTAGTTTTTTCCTCCCTTAGAAAAGGAACAAAGGTAGATGTGATGCTGCTTCGGATTCTTTTAATGCTTAACTTAGAAGAGACTTTACATCATTTTATAATGGCATTTAATAATCAGTCAGAAGAAGCATAACAGCTTTAGTTAGTGATGCTTATTACATAAACACAGTAAATATTTGTTTTTGCCCGAGTAAATGTGCCAAACTAATGGTAATAGATTTTTTGAGTTCCACATAAACTTTTTTTTTTGGAAATATTCCAATCGATTCATCGCTTCCCGACTAGTTCGATTCGGGGCGAGTCCCGGGATTAAGACTTTAAACCCCTCCCAAAAATGGCATTGGGGAAGATCGAACACATGCTCTCATCCTCACCTACTCAGTTCCCTGGCGCCAACTGAGCTACCATCATTTGGTACCACAAACTTTCAAGTAAGTAATCAGCAACCAGTTTTTTAATGTCAAGAATATGAATGCATTTTTAAAATAAATGTTCAAGGAGAAAATTTTACGCAACAACTATAAAATATATATTTTGCACGTGGAGGGCTTCCTGATTGAGTTCTCACCCTCTATTGATAGATCAAGAGTTCCCGCAGACAAAGAATCAGAATAAGATACTGTGCAATGTAAATTTTGTAAGCTAAGCTCACTTTTCCTAAAGATCAGAGAAACTAGAGAAAAAAAGGAGGAAGAAAATAACAAAAAGTGGATGAACAGTAATTTGAGAGAAGCAGATACAACTTTAGTGTCTTGTCACCATGACCTTAACCACTATAGACAGTAAACTGTAGAATATGTAGAATATTCTAGATAGTATTTATTGATGTAGTTGGTAGTTGTATATTTAGTTGGTAGTTGTATATTTATTGATGTAGTTGGTGGTTGTATATTTATTAAAGTAGTTGAGGTAGTTGGATGTACTCAATATAAAAAGGACCCATTGGGTCTCTCAATGAATCAAGAAAGTATTATTCAGATAAAACACTTCTTCCACTTCTTCTTTTCTTCATGGTATCAAGAGCTGGTTATATTCCAGTCTCTTCCTCGTTCTGATTTAATTTTAAGTCATTTTTCTATTCCTTTTTTTTTGTTTTAGCCACTGCCCAAGCCAGAATCCTTACCTAGACACCTCCAACCATGAAACCAAGGCCACCATTAGGTTCAGAACAAGATTCTGAGCCAGCCCACAGATTACTGTAGCAGTACTGTTCATTACTGTAGCAATTACAGTTTCACTGTAGCCAAGATTGCTCTCATTGTATTTGGAGGAACTTTTTTCTGGGTACCTGTTGTTAGAAAACCATGGACGTTGAAAATTTTGAAAATTCATCTTTTCAGAAATTGATGTCTCAACCTGCTGAGGCAACTAGTCATGTTGCTCAAAAAGGTATGGCATTCCATGTTGAACGTAGTAATCGTTGGATCCTTGATTCAGGGGCCTCTGATCACATGACAGGTAATGCAACCTTATTTTTCTCCTATACCCCTTACTATCACCCGTCACGAATAAGAACAGCTGATGGGAATTTCTCCACTATTGCGGGAAAGGGATCCATTAAACTTTCTGAGCATATTATTTTGAACTCAGTACTTCATGTTCCCTCTCTTACTTGTAATCTCATCTCTATTAGCAAACTTACTGCTGAGTTGCATTGTGTTGCTAAATTCTCTGCAAATGCTTGTATCTTTCAAGAACAGGACTCGGGGATGATGATTGGCAGTGCTAGAGAGGAAGAAGGGCTATACTATTTTACAGATGTTCATTGTGAAAAGAGGATTTTTTCGAACCACTCTCTATGTTTATCAGATGACTGTAATGATGTTTTGTTATGGCATCGTAGGTTGGGACACCCAAATTTTGTTTATCTCCAGAAGTTATTGCCGAACTTATTTATCAATAAAAAGCCAAGTTCCCTTCTTTGTGATATTTGTCAGCTTGCAAAGCACTCTCGTGTCACTTATTCTCCTAAGAAATATCATGAATCTTCTCCCTTTACATTGATTCATAGTGATGTTTGGGGACCTGCTCGTGAAAAAAATGTCTCGTGTGCTCGTTGGTTTATTACTTTCATTGATGATCATTCTAGGGTATGTTGGGTATATCTCTTAAAAGATAAGTCTGAGGCAGCATCCACTTTTAAAAACTTTCATGCTATGATTCAAACTCAATTTCAGACTTCTATCAAAATTCTGCGAACAGACAATGGTACTGAATATTTTAATTCAGTTCTTGGAGATTACCTAAACCAGCATGGAATTATTCATCAAAGTTCTTGTCCTAACACCCCTCAACAAAATGGGGTGGCTGAAAGGAAAAATAGACATCTAATTGAAGTTGCTCGAGCTCTTTTATTCACGATGCATGTCCCTAAATATCTGTGGGGGGAAGCCGTCTTGACAGCCTGTTATCTCATTAATCGGATGCCTTCTCGGGTACTAAATTTTCATTCTCCTTTATCCTGTCTTACTAAATCTTTTCCCTCTTTCAGTGCTCTTTCTTCTCTTCCTCCCAAAATATTTGGCTGTGTGATTTTTGTGCATATTCCTCCACATCAAAGGTCCAAACTTGACCCTAAATCCATCAGATGTGTCTTCATAGGATATTCCCATAATCAAAAAGGTTATAAGTGCTACTCACCTTCTCGCCGTAAGGTTTTTGTTTCCATGGATGTTACCTTTTATGAGACACAATCCTTTTTTTCCCCGACTTCTCTTCAGGGGGAGTCTATTGGTATTGGTATGGATGAAGATAAGCCTGGGAAACCAAATGATGTTGCTGTCTTACCTTGGCCTTTGGAAACAAGTGGAGTTATTGGGAAGGAAACAGGGGGAGCAACTATACCTGAATCTAATGAAGATAAGCCTGACAAACCAAATGATGTTGCTGTCTTACCTTGGCCTTTGGAAACAAGTGGAGTTATTGGGAAGGAAACAGGGGGAGCAACTATACCTGAATCTAATTATCCTCCTTGTGATCTTCCTGGTAAATGGGAAAAATTTTACAACAGGCGCAAAACACATGAAGATACTCTAGACTGCCAGGATCCTGACTCGAGTCCTTGTTCCAGCAAACCACTTGAATGTACTAGTACAACCAACGTTGATATGCCTATTTCTCTTCGGAAAGGTACTAGATCTTGCACTGCTCATCCTATTTCCCATTATATCTCATATGAAAAGTTGTCTCCAGGTTTTCGTGCTTTCAACACTATGTTAGATAGTACCAGGATACCCAAAAATATCCAAGAAGCACTTGATGACCCAAAATGGAGGAAAGCAGTATTAGAAGAAATAGATGCACTTACAAAAAATGGAACATGGGAGTTTGTAACATTACCTAAAGGAAAGAAAACTGTTGGTTGCAAGTGGGTGTTCACAATAAAATTCAATGCAGACAATAGCATCAATAGGTATAAGGCCAGATTAGTTGCTAAGGGATTTACTCAGGACATGTTTGGTACGATGTATAAGGCCTGATAGTATAAGCTTATACTATACATTATGATGTTATCAGTTGTTTGGAGTGACCATCGTATTGTATAAGCTTATACATCATAACCCCTTAATACATCAAAATGATGTATAATTAATCAGGTCTTTGGGGGTAGGATTAGACCTGATAAGGAGTGATGTATTAGCTTTAATCCCATCTCATATTACTCTTCCTCTTCTGCCCCATTTTCCCCATTTACGTTAGCCCTCACTTCTCTTCTCCCTTCGCCACCATCGTCTTCAAGCTGCAACCGTAGCACGACGGCGCCGATTTAAACTCTCCAACTTCATAGCCCTCACTTCTCTTCTCCCTCCGCCACCATCGTCTTGCAGCTGCAACCGTAGCACGACGCCGCCGATTTAAACTCTCCAACTTCATATTGCGAGGTATGTTTCTCTATTGTTATACGCCATCCATTTGCATCTGTGTGTTTTTTTTTTTGGTTGATTTGATCGACAATTTTTTTTTTTGGTTTTTGGGGAAAAAATTGCAAACGAAAAGTTTGAGGCTTAGCTAGTCGACAAGAAGAGAAAGAATACAAATTGGCTAATTTCCTCAATAAAACCAACGATTCTCCTTTTTTTTTGTGGTTTGTAATTTTCTGTTGTGGATTACTATCTCATTATTATTTAGATATTGGTCCATCCTTAAGCAAAGAAGATTGATGCTATGAACAAAGTGCATGCAGAGGAACCGGTGGACAGGAGCTCCTAGTGAGGAAAAGAAATAGAACAAAGTGAAAAAAATAGCAAGAGTTGATAAATACGTTGAAGAATAGAGACAAAATGGGATGGACCTCAATCTTGTTATGGCGTGTATATAAGTTAAAGAGAGTAAGAATTTTCAAGTGGATGAGCTTTTGGAGGTGAAAACATATCCAGAAAAAAAAGACACTATTTGTTTCTATCTTTTTCATGTTTTCATTCTTGAAAACTGAAGAGTTACTTATTTGCCATGCCCATATGCTTATAGATAATGTAAAAAATACAATGTCCTTTGTCATCATACAAAGAAATTCTGTGTCATAATGTAAAAAATACAATGTCCTTTGTCATCAGTTGGAGAGAAAGTGAATGCCTAAAGTTAAACTAAATAATATCAACAAAACCATAGTGGGTTTTGCTATGTAAAAAATGTGGATTTAGACTTTTGAGCATGAGGTGCATGGTGGTGATTGGAAAAATAGGACCTGGAACAAAAAGGGAACTCCATTTCATATTTTGGACAAAATTTGCTGGAAGCCAGAACTGGATTGGTAGCTGCAAGTACGAACAAAGTCAATGATTCTTAGGTTAGGGTTGTTATTAAATGATCTATAGAGTAATTAAGGCATGGAGCTTGGACTTGGAGTGGTAATATGCCAAAATCTTAATAGTAAGCAACAAAAAGGGTTACTTATATGTAGTGGAAAAGGTGGAAGACATTAAGAATTCAAATTATGTTTTTGGACATGAGCTCTACAGAGTGCAGTTTGTGAAAGATTTGCTTGATCATAACTCTTGAAAATATTTGATAGTTGTAAAAACCTCAGTGACCTGATTTTTGCTCATTTCATTTTGATCATATTATGTCCTGTACCTAAGAAAAATATTTGTATTTTGAATTGGGATCAGTTTGAACACATAATTCTGATTATTGGTTCTGCTAATTGTTTGCTATTTTTTGCTAACAGTTCTTGATTATTGGTTCTAGCTACTGGTTCTGCTAATTGTTTCTCTTGGCATTTTGTTGGTTATGGTACTGGTTCTGCTAACAGTATATGGATTGAGTGAGATTGGCATGTGGGTAGATAGTCTTATAGCTAGTAATATTGCCTGTGACATTGTTTCAAGGCTTATAATGATTTTTCTAAATCACAGCCAAAGTTGCCTCATCAGGACAAATAATTCGTAGCAGACATCCAAATGGATTACATGTATAATATTATTCCATGATTGTCTGTTCTGTGCATTTGGTGTCATAGAACCTTTGAAAAGGAAAGATGATGCAATGCTTAAAATCCACTAGAACTTAATCAAACATAAAAAACAAAAAAACGCAAGTAAGATCCTACAAGAGCTAAACTTATTCTAATATATACATCTTTCCTCTTCTGCAGGAATGAATTATATATAACAAAAGTGGTTCAACTCTTTTCTACAAAACTCACTCCATTTGTTGTAGTAAATGACATACATTTAGAACTTCCAAATAAGAACAAATATTATATTCCTTTTATTAAAAAGTTGGTTGAAGAAATTTACAAAATGTATTAGTTACGATTTTTTTTTAAAAAAAGATTGAAGATTTTTACTTTTATAAAAAATATTTTATTTTTTGGACATACTGATTCATAGAATTTTATAAAAATTAATATTATATGACATATTTAAAAGAATTATATAAATTTTTTATTAAAGGGTATTTTTGTCAAAAAAAAAAATTTTATCCTATATAGTATTATACAGTATATTACCAAACACTGGATAGTATTATTTTATAAAATACATTATCTTATACAATGTTATGCCAAACGTTGGATAGTATTAAAATTTAATCAGGTCTTATACAATCAGGCCTTATACTATCAGGTCTTATACTATCAGGCCTTATCCTATGTGGTGTACCAAACATGCCCTCAGACTCATGGGATAGATTATCAGGAGACATTTGCTCCTGTTGCCAAACTTAACACTATCCGCGTTCTGCTATCTCTTGCCGCCAACCTTGATTGGCCATTGCAACAGTTAGATGTTAAGAATGCCTTCTTGAATGGTGATCTCCGTGAGGAAGTTTACATGGATCCACCTCCTGGTTTTGAAAAAGGGGATGGTTCTGTGTGCAAGTTGCAGAAGTCTCTCTATGGACTTAAACAATCTCCCAGAGAATGGTTTAGGAAATTTACTCAAGCTGTTAAGGGAAGAGGGTTCACCCAAGCTCAGACTGATCACACTTTATTTTTTAAACACTCCGACAAAGGAAGAATTGCTATTCTGATCGTTTATGTTGATGACATAATTGTCACTGGTAATGATAGCGAGGAGATAACCTCTTTAAAAAAATGTTTAGCTGACCAGTTTGAACTAAAAGATCTTGGATCTCTCAAATATTTCCTTGGCATGGAAATTGCTCGGAGTAAGGAAGGAATTTCTTTAACTCAGAAAAAATACATTCTAGACCTGTTGCAAGAAACAGGTATGCTTGGGTGCAAGCCGGCAGAGACTCCAATTGAAGCTAATATCAAGATGGGAGTTGAGGACGGGGAAGATGTTGATAGGGAGCAGTACCAGAGACTAGTGGGAAAATTAATCTATTTGTCTCACACTCGTCCTGATATTGCTTTTGCTGTGAGCATGGTTAGCCAATTCATGCATTCTCCTAAGGAAAAACACCTTAGTGCTGTTTATAGAATTCTCAAATACCTCAAAAATACCCCTGGTCGAGGAATTTTCTTTAAAAAGGGGCACAAAAGGATGATTGAAATCTATACAGATGCAGACTGGGCTGGCTCTGCAATGGACCGAAGATCTACTTCAGGATATTGTACTTATGTCTGGGGAAACCTTGTGACCTGGAGAAGTAAGAAACAAACTGTTGTTGCAAGAAGCAGTGCAGAAGCAGAATTTCGGGCTCTAGCCCATGGTATTTGTGAAGGAATTTGGTTACAAAGGCTTCTGGAGGAGCTGAAGATCTCTTATTCCCTACCTATCAGATTATATTGTGATAATAAGGCTGCTGTCAGCATTGCTCAAAATCCTGTTCATCATGACAGAACAAAACATGTGGAAGTTGATCGTCACTTTATCAAAGAGAAATTAGAAGACGGTAGTGTATGCTTGACATATATACCTACCAAGGAACAGACGGCGAATATCCTCACCAAAGGATTACTTAAGCCGACCTTTGAGAATTTGATCAGCAAGTTGGGAATGATCAATATATATCTCCCAACTTGAGGGGGAGTGTAGAATATGTAGAATATTCTAGATAGTATTTATTGATGTAGTTGGTAGTTGTATATTTAGTTGGTAGTTGTATATTTATTGATGTAGTTGGTGGTTGTATATTTATTAAAGTAGTTGAGGTAGTTGGATGTACTCAATATAAAAAGGACCCATTGGGTCTCTCAATGAATCAAGAAAGTATTATTCAGATAAAACACTTCTTCCACTTCTTCTTTTCTTCATAAACCTACATAACAAATCATTGGAGAAACGGTAAAAAAATACATATATAAAGCAGTAAAATCAATCTGTTATATTCAATGATCTAGTTGTAACTTGAAAACATGATGAAAACCTAAACTAAAATATTTAAATCAGTCAAAAGAAAAGACTACGGATGCTTATGTAAAACCATTTCCATTTTGTGTCGTCAAGGGTTTCTAATACGAATCTTGGGCGAACCTCATCCCAAAGTCCAGATAAACCCCACACTAGAACCTTATGTTTTCAATGTAAGCCTCCAAGTCCCATACCTTGCAATTGGATTATAAAATCCCACCACGCTTTGCAGCCATAGTGCTCGCGCGGGCTGGCTTGGGGCTAGTTTCTTACTAGCCTTGGCTAACACTGCAATGCCAGCGTCACCAGTCGCACCGCTCGTTTGCAGTTGGGAGACATAGTTGAAGCTCTTATGCCAATTGATACGAACCTTGGGAGAACCTCATCCCAAAAGCTAGCTTATAAGGTAGGAGAACCTAAAGTCCATATAAACCCCACACTAGAACCTTATGTTTCCGGTGTGGGACTTCAAGTCTTATACCTTGCAATTGAATTATAACAGTTTGCTTCCATGTGTCTGGGTCCAAAGCCTTGGCATGTTGCACCATATACATGTCTCATAAAGATATGCACAACTAAATGGATAACGATAATACATTGTGTAGAATATTTTCTTTAATTTTCCAATCCAACTTTTCTTAATCAAGTTGATTTGCTTAATATTCTCTCCTTTTTATTCCTTCCTTTTAACATGACTTGAGCAAACACTTTAGAAGGAGTTAAATGTAAAAGAATACGATTTGATTAGATATGATTGGATTCTGTCTTATCCGTAAATAGTCTGACTGTATTCTGACTGTATTAGGATTAGGTTTGGATTAGGTTTGGGCCTTACACTTAAGCCCATTAGGATCTCTATATATTGTAACTCCCTGACACAGATCAATACACAACGTATTCTTTTACATTTTACATGGTATCAGAGCCTCGCCGCCCCCCACTTTCTCTTGTGGACTTTCTTAGCACAGGTAGGCTGGGCCTGTTGCATCTTCCACTCTTCAAGCCCAATGGGCTCTCGTGTGAGGGGGCGTGTTGAGATATATAGTCCCACATTGGTTGTATGTGCAACTAATGTGGAGTTTATAAGGTCTTGGGCACTCCCACCCTTTGAGCTAGCTTTTGGGGTGGTGTATCCCAAGGTTCTTTACAGAAGGCAACAATTACCAATAACAAAAATTGGAAAAGGAATGCCATCAAACCCTTGATTTGTTTATATTATTCTCTTTCTCTCTCCTATTTATCCCTAGAAAGAGAAAAATGAAAATAGCTATGCCATTTGTATTTTGTAGAGCAGAACCATTAGAATTACAAGAAAATGGGCTAACCTTTTGATGAACCCTTTGATCTACGGGATTTTGTGCTAGGAAGATCCTATACCAACAAAATAAAAAAATACAACACAGTTAATTTAGAGTGGTTAAGATCATATCAACTAGAATCACACGATTCGCAATTTGAATCACATGATTCAATAGGATTTGACAAGCATTGATATGTATCATGTGATGAATCATAAATGGCTTTTGAATTGTGCGATACATGCATTAATTGGTGCGATTTCGTATCACTAATACGAATTGCACGATTTAACAATTCATTATTTTTTTTCTTTTTTGCTTTTCTGTCATCATTCTCATAAAATAAATTGAAAAGTTAAATAAGACTAAATTTTTAATTGAAAAGGAACTAAGGAATACTATTCAACGCGCCCTATTTGATTATTCCACTGCCCCATTTTCATTCTTCTGAAACAGGGACTTACAGAGTCCCTTGCTCACTCTATCTGATTTGGCTATATCATTTATCTGTTTTTTCTTCTTCTAAAACATAGGCATCATGTAGTCACTTTATGTTACTCAAGTACGACTTATAATTTTGTTTTGAGACTTATGGTTAAGTTGTTTACTCAATTCCTAGTTCCCGATTTAAAATTAATACATTGAGCATTATAGATCATTTATATGATATATTTCGAGATAATCTTACGATGACACGATTTATGATTCACAATTCAAAAATTAACATGGCGATTCACGATTTGAATTGTGGTTTGAAAACCTTGTTTAAGACAATTTTCTGCCTAGAAGAAGTAAGAAAGCTGAAGACCATGCTCATAACCTCATTATTAGCAACCCAAACAAAGAAGGTATAACTACCTGTTCAAGAGCTTGCTGAAGGATATTTTTCAAAGAACCACCATTATGCTTGAGTATCTGAAAGCCAAGGTATATAAGCACAGAGACAATCATGCCAAAGCCATTAGATTTACAAAAACACAGAAAGTATGTATATATCAAATGGTTACCAAATATCAACTTACCACCTCAAACTCAGAACGACATTTAATAGGATCTGCATAGGAGCTGCACAAGGAAACAAAGCATGTTATTACAAATTATTGTGCAAATTGTACAGAACATAAATGAGAAAAAGTACTGACTATGTATAGCTTCCATAGATCCTAACAAGGACTTCCCCTGGCGATCTTTTGCCAGGTTTAATGCTCTCATTAACACTATTGTCATCAACAACCTACAACAGAGCTAATTACTTTAAAGAAGGCAATTTAAGTATCAACTAATCATTAATCAACATCAAACAGTGTATCCTGCCTTTCATAAAGGTCATATAAACCAGCAAAGTATTAAAGTTCACATACCTGTGCAGGCCACCATGTGCCACTTCTAAGCCTGATAAAGATCACATCTCCGAATGCCACAGAATCATTACCAATTTGCTCTCCCCCTCCTTCACTAACATGACTCTTCCCACTCCCACTGGTAGAAGTACCCCTAGTCTTCATATTTCAACTTCACAAGCCAAGAAAACTCAAATGTCCCAAATTTGTTGTTTTCACTGTTATCCAAAATGATGTTAAAATAATTGAGAGGTGATAATCTGTGTTAGAGAAATTACTTTAATACTATTTTTAGTTCATGAAATACACACAAGAAATTGAAACATGCAATAACACATAATTAAAGCGTATCATACAAAAATATATAAATATAACAAGGAAAAATCCGAGCCCAATGTTAGACACTGTGTACTTAAGACAACTTTTCCCTCTCTATGGTGCCCAAGATTAGTGGATAAATGTCTCCCAGAATAGAACGGATTACCTTTATTCTTGTGGCGACACTTCCACGTTAAATAACCCCATTGAACTCAACTTATGTCTGACCAATCGCACTAGAGTAATAGAATGCAAATGCAAATAACTTACAAAAACTAATAGAGAAAAACATTTAAAAATTCTGATTCTTAACATAGGGTCACGATTGAAAAAACACCATTTTAAGGATAAAGCAACACATCCGTTAGGATGAAGCAACACAATCGTTCATCTTTTCAAATCAAACTCCTTATTCAAAAAAATAATTAATTTAAAAATTAATTCCAACATTCACCCCTAACTAAAGGAGCAATCCCACAAACATAACAACTTTTGTTATCAAATAGAACCAATTGCTCCCCCGTCTTCACCTGTGAAGTCAAAGATGCCAAACATAAACAAACACATCATAGCACACATCACATTAATCCGTTCTTCTTTAACCATAACCTTTGTCACCCTTACCAAACCAGAGGATCAAAGAACAAGAAATAATTAAAGTTTTTATTTATTTATTTTTATAAAAAAAAAAAAAAAAATCTTGAGAGTAAATAGAAGGGTTTCAAGTTTCTCCCTTTACCATTGACACATGCAGAGAAGAATCAAATAAACAGCTCATATCAACACCAAAGAAAAAGAAGGTGTTTTTTGTGTGTGTGTGTGTGTGTGTGTGTGTGTGTGACAGACAAGTGCAGTAAACAATTACAAAATGTGTAAGAAGAAAGAGGAAGAGATCGTACTAAGGCAGGAGCGAACAACTAGGAAGAACAAAGCGCATAAAATGTGTGAATAAATGAAAGAAAGAGACGATGCTATGAAAACGAGGCGCGATTTCGCAAGAGAGCCCAAGAGTCTTTGTTCAACTCTACGAGAATAAATGTTCCAAGAATCAGATTATGTGGCGCAATTACTATAAATTATAATGACGTTGTTGATGATCAAGGAAAGAAAATCTTAGTTTTACCACAAAAAGGGAATAAAAATAATCTGATTTGGGAAATAATAGTATTTAAGAAACTAAATAAATAATGTAGATAATTCATCTACATTAAATTTAAAATGACTTTATTTTGAGACAAAAATTAAGATATTTTTATAATTATAATTTATTTCAATGTTATAATAGTTTTTTCATTATAATTTTTTAATTTTTGCTCTCAAAACGATGTCATTTTAAGAGTGAACGTAAATATTAAAGTCATAAATAAATATGTAAAAGAAAAACTAAATAAACATTTTTGGGTATTTTTTACTTTATATTTAAATTATTTGGAGTAATTACTTTTTTCTCATACCAAATTTTATTATATCTCTAAAAAATATAAAATATATATTATTTTTTAAAATCATTTTCACAAAATATTTAGTAGTATTTTTTTCAGTTTTTTTATTCTTAAACACGTATAGTATTATGAGAAAATCGTTTATCATTTTAATGACATAATTTTGTATTATTTTAAATAAAATGACATCATTTTGATATATAATTGATATTTTTTATCTTTTTTATTTTATTTTCTCTCTCTTCCTAATTTTATGGAGAAGAGAAAATGTGAAAAATTATTAATTATATACCAAAATTATGTAATTTTATCTAAAATAACATAAAAGAGAAAATGATAAATATTTTCATTAGTATTATACTCGGTTAATGTTATTCTATTTTCACTTTTTTGTGACTGCAGATTAGTTTTATTTTTATACATAACAGACTAGGTAGTTTATTATGCGCATCATGGTTAGTTTATTAGTTGACCGCTTGGGTTTGCCCCTTTGTGGGCTCATTTTTTTTTGTTGATAAAATGCCAAGCCCAGAATCAACTAAATAGACAGACTTTGCAAGTTCAAACACATATGCTCCATTAACAAATTGGAGCTTAAATCTAACCAAGATGGTAAAATACTAACAGGGGGAGTGGAGTAAAACATCGACTCCTCCCCCTTAAGCTTAAAACCCTATTTTTGCTAATGAATCAGAACACACATTAAAATCTCTTGGGATAAATTCCAGCCGCAGCTGATCTATTTCCTGGGCAATTTTCCTGATCTTGCAAATAAGGGAAGAAAACCCACAGAACTCAGCATCCTCATTTAAGCAAAGTAGGGCCTCTTTGCTATCACATCCAATCCAAACCTCATTGAACCCTAAATCTCTTGCCATTCTGAGGCTACGATATAAGCCCAATAACTCAGCTTCCAACACTGTGCAGCTACCTATATTATAAGAAAATCCACCTATCCACTCTTGTGGGCTCATTTGTATTGGACTAATTATGATGAAAAATAACCCAACTTAAAAGCTCGTGTTTGGAATCATCCAAAACTCAAAGGAACGGTCACCATTTTGCCACACCTCACAAAAAAAATTTCGGGACTGCCACACCAACAGTAAATTTTGTCAAAATGTCACGCGGCATATTTCGCTACACTGTTCGGTACACAGTGTAGCGAAATATGCCATGTCAGGCTGCACAGTCAGCAAAAATGACATATGTCAAGCAGACAGAATTCAAGCATAATTTGCTACACAGTGTAGCGAATTTCTACCTGCTTGACACGTGTCATTTTTGCTGACTGTGCAGACTGACATGGCATATTTCGCTACACACTGTAGCGAATTATATGCAAACATATTTCACTACACAGTGTAGCGAAATATGTCGCGTGGCATTTTGGCAAAATTTACTGTTGGCGTGGTAGTCTGATAAATTTTTTTGCCAGGTGTGGCAAAATGGTCACTCTCCCAAACTCAAAAGTATAAGTGATTTGATTTAATTTTGAAAATTAAGAACATGATCAACTTAAATCAGTGTAAAAATAATAAGTTTTACAGTCAATCTTAACTGTTAATTTTTGTGTAGCAAACAATTGTAATTTATTGAGTTACATTATTAATTTATTATTGATTCCTAATAAATTACCATCGTCGAATATATGAAAAATAACTCTTAAAATTTAGTGTAAGATTTATTATTCTTATATCGGTGTAAGAAGACCCTACTCTAAAAATTATATTCAAATTGATTTCCATATAAAATTTCATGTCTAGATCACATTTAAATATCGATTGGAATTATTTTAAATTGATAATTTACTTTATTATTGTTAGTTTAATAAGTTTAATGACTTGCTTAATAAGGGTGAAAATGTCAATTTAGAAATTAAAACTAAAATCAAATTGAATTCACTTTTATTTATGGATTTTATATTTCTTAATGTTACATGATATGAGTCTTCTTATGCTATAGAAACAAAAGTCACGTGTGACTCATATATTAGAAAAAGTCATGTGTCAGACTCATGTCAACACAGAAATCGAAGGGTGTATAAGAAAATTTCTCTTCTCATATTACATGGGAAGTATAAAACCCTATATTTATAGAAAAATATGTTTCTCATATTGCATATTAAATAGATAAAACTTGCCATGCTTAAGTTTGTATTCCTCGTATAGCCTTAAGGTTATGCTTAAGTCCTTCTTGAAATCAATTCCATCTCTTTTCATTGATTTTAACATTGACTTAAGCATACGGTGGCAAGTTTGTATTCCTCTTACCTTGAAAGAGAGAAAACCTTTGGTACATCCATTATACCTATATATTTGCTAAATCAGAAAAGTCTGAGGAGGCGTTTGGTTGAGGATAAATTTTTTGAATACTAGTGAAATGTAATTGATAGGAAAATGATTGGAAAGTGAGTTTGGTAGAAAAATGTAAAAAAAGTTGTTTGGTTAGAAAAAAAATTTACCGGGCAAATTAGGTAAGATTTATAAAGTCTATGTTTGGTTTGAGGTAAAATATAGATGGAGAATTAACTTCAAGTTACAAATATAATCCCATAAAAAAGTGGAACCTTAGCACTTTAGATGAGGGTATTTAAGTCTACTAGTGAGTTGCTCTTTTGCCATTTAGCTAGCTAAATGTAAAATACCATCTTCAAGTTGTCTTTCTAAATAGTAATTTTGCCTTGCTTTCTATGAACAAATAAGATATGCTATGCAAATACAACACCTAGAGAAATTTTGTAAAACCTTCTACCAAACATTACTTTCTTACTTTGCCAATTTGATTTGCATAGGTAAATTTTAAGAAATCTTCAACCAAACACCACCTTAGGGATTTAGAGGGAAAAATAAAAATAAAAAACAAGAATTTAAATGGAAAAAAAATCATTTGGAAAAAAGATGTATCCAAATTCAAGAAATATCCCAAGGTAATTGGGTGGCATGCATACTGATTAGCCAGAGCAATGAATAATGGAATTCATTAACCGAAAAACAATGCAAAATTAATTATACAATGAAACTATAAAATTCAAGCCCAGTGTTTAAACTCTTAGTTTGTTTGACACATTTTTTTTTTTTAAGCTAAGAGCTACTTTTAAGCTAAAGTGTAAAAAAAAAATGTTTTTATTTGATGAGTATATAAATTTTTTAGCTTAAAAGCTATTCATTTCAAAAAAAAGTTGATACAACTTAAAAAAAGCTTCTCCTAGAAGGCTTTGGTTTTTGACTTTTTTTCTTTATTATAAAAAAAAAATCTCTTTATTTTAGGAGTTTTTGTAAAAATATATTTGACCTAGTTTCTACTTATAAGAAGAAAAGAAGCTAAAAGACATCCTAAATAGGCACTCTATGTGCTTAAGACAATTTCTTCTATCTATGACATTCAAACGGAAATGACAAATGACTCTTAAGATAGAATAAATAATCTTGATTTGTTGATAGCACTCTCAAACAAATAGCAGCTACGGACGCAATCTTCATCGGAACTATCTGTTGATATATCCTAATGCAGATACTAAAGCTGACGTGGATGCCAAAGCTAATGTGGAGTAAAGAAGCTGAGCTGTTAGATTTGCTGTTATAATTTGTAACTACTTTTGGCGCTCAAAGTTTGTTAGTAGTTAGAATTTGTTATTCTTTCCTTCAGCTTTCCACTGTCATATATAAGGTGGAAATGCTTTGATGTAAACTCAGATTTTGCAATACAATGAATTTCAAGAAAACTAAGACTATCTCACAAAATGAATATAGGATATATGCAAAGATTTCAAAGAACAATTTTGCAGAATTTCGATAAATGAGAGAAATCAGAGAAGTCGCCAATTTATTCTAATTTCCTTTCATATTTATAAAACATGATGACCATGAGAAATAATGTTGATTCGATGGTGAAAAATTATATTTGTTCAACAATGAATAATTATGTGAGTTCCACAGTGACAAAACATTTCTCTTCACTAGCTCAACTTCTTATCTAAAAAACTTCATTTCTCTTCGCTCTATCACTACGAAAAAGAAATACTGCAAATTTAATCAACATTCCAAGTCCAAGAACCCCACAGAGATGCTTATCGTTTCAATTAACACCGATTATCCACATCAGCTAAAAAGCTGATTCCTTGTGAGTTTATGCAAGAAATAAATTATCTAAATGCACCATTTAGACAAAAGGCAGCTTGATAAATCATTACTCAGACAAAATGGGTGGAAAATGCTTGGCAGGACAATTTTTTAAAAATTGTACAGCAAAACATTATTAAGCTGTTAGTTTGTCATGGATTCCAATATTAGACTCGTCGACGTTAGGGATGAAACTAGGTCGGGCTGGCCTACAGGAGCTTACGGCTCGACCTACGTCAGGCCAGACCTGATCTAGTATATTTCGTAAAATAGGTCAGGCTTGGGCCTTGAAAAAACCTGTTTAATAAAAAGGCCGTAGGTCCACTTTCACAAGGTCTGGCCTATAAGCCTACAGGCCGGCCTATATTGTACTATTTATTTTAAATAAAATAAAATAGAATAAGTATGCCTTGAAGAAAAAAACAAAAGATATTGTTATGGAATATTTCCATATCCTAACCACCTACCCAAGGATCCCTTAAAAGATTATTCTCCAATTATCCTAACAATATAAAACAGTAAGGCAACTAAGGATAGAGTCCCTATCCCAACAGAAAGGAAGTTAAATCCTACTACAACTAGGAGATCTACACAAGCCCAAGAGGTAACCCTTATAAATAAGAGGTTAAAGACCCCAGGTATACACTTTTAACCTATTTACTAATACTGTCAACACTGTGCACACACCAACGTCTTGGCTATAAGCCTATTGCTTGTGCGCAGTGATTGGGACCTCGGCTATAAGCCAACTATACATCAGTTTATACAATATCTCTGAGCGCATACCATACGGTATAGCAATACGGTCTTTCCATGACCGAACATTGGCGCCGTCTATGTGGAACGACAAATTTCGACTCCCATCCATGGTGAATATGCGCGACATAGCACGAAGCCACAGATTGCAGGCAACCTCGCGCGCCCTGAAATTGCTGAAATCACATACATATTAGGAGACAAATCCTACCGCAAAAAAGGATTTTGATCCTCCGAGAGACTCTATAATGGAGCCCTAGATCCAAGCAATTGACGATTTGACAAAGATTCTCGTCGTCGCAATTCTTGATGGAGCAAGTGAAGACCTGGAGGTTATTAAATCATAAGGTAAAAGCTCCAACTCAGCCCAACAAAGGGCTTCGACTTTAATAGCTCGGCCTTGGCCTTGAGCTCAGCCCAACAAAGGGCTTCAAGTTTAAAAGCTCAGCATCAGCCTCGAGCTGAGCTCAATGAAGGGCTTTAACTTTAATAGCTCGGCCTTGAGCTCAAACTCAGCCCAGTGAAGGGCTTCAAGATTAAAGGTCGGCCTCGGTCTTGAGTTCAGCCCAACAAAGGGCTTCAAGTTTAATAGCTCAGCCTCAGCCTTGAGCTCCAACTCAGCCCAATGAAGGGCTTTAAGATTAAAGCTCGGCCTCAGCCTTGAGCTAAGCCCAACAAAGGGCTTCAAGTTTAAAAGCTCAGCATCAGCCTTGAGCTCAGCCCAACAATGGGCTTCAAGTTTAAAAGCTCTGCATCAGCCTCGAGCTCAGACCAGTGAAGGGCTTCAACTTTAATAGCTCGGCCTCGGCCTTGAGCTCAAACTCAGCCCAGTGAAGGGCTTCAAGATTAAATATCGGCCTCGGCCTTGAGCTTAGCCCAACAAAGGGCTTCAAGTTTAATAGCTCGACCTCGGCCTTGAGCTCCAACTCAGCCCAATGAAGGGCTTTAAGATTAAAGCTCGGCCTCGGCCTTGAGCTAAGCCCAACAAAAGGGCTTCAAGTTTAAAAGCTCGGCATCAGCCTGGAGCTCAGCCAAACAATGGGCTTCAAGTTTAAAAGCTCGGCATCAACCTCGAGCTCAGCCCAACAATGGGCTTCAAGTTTAAAAGCTCAGCATCAACCTCGAGCTCAGCCCAGTGAAGGGCTTCAACTTTAATAGCTCGGCCTCGACCTTGAGCTTCAACTCAGCCTAATGAAGGGCTTCAAATTTATTAGCTCGGCCTTGGCCTTGAGCTCAACCCAATGAATGGCTTCAAGTTTAATAGCTCGGCCTCGACCTTGAGCTCAAACTCAGCCCAGTGAAGGATTTCAAGATTAAAGCTTGGCGTCGGCCTTGAGCTCAGACCAACAAAGGGCTTCAAGTTTAATAGCTCGGCCTCGGCCTTAAGCTCCAACTCAGCCCAGTGAAGGGCTTCAAATTTATTAGCTCGATCTCGGCCTTGAGCTCAACCCAACAAAGAGCTTCAAGTTTAAAAGCTCAGCATCAGCCTCGATCTCAGCCCAATGAAGGGCTTCAAGTTTAATAGCTCGGCCTCGGCCTTGAGCTCCAACTCAATCCAGTGAAGGGCTTCAAATTTATTAGCTCGGCCTCGGCCTTGAGCTCAGCCCAACGAAGAGCTTTAAAATTAAAGCTCGGCCTCATCCTTAAGCTCTAATTCAGCCTTAGCCATAGCTTCAGGCTCCGAGGTCAAAATGAAGACAGAAAAGGAGAGATGTGATCCTAAGAAAAGTATTACACCCCAATCTGAGATAAAAATGAAGTAGAAATTGGAGAGATGTGATCACAGCAAAAGCATCAAACCCCAATCCGCAATAAAAATGAAAACGGAATTGGAGAGATTTGATCCTAGCAAAAGGATCACACCCCGATCCGAAAAAAGAAGAAGAAGAAAGATGGAATTGGAGAGATGTGATTCTAGCAAAAAGGATTACACCCCAATCCGAGAAGACGAATTGGAGAGATCGTGATCCTAGAAAAGGATCACACCCCAATTTGAGATAAAAGAAAAATCGAGGCGGCATATGATGTCGGGCTCCTGTTCAAGATTTTGGCAACAAAGCCAAATGACAAAGTTTGCGGCCCAACAGGCCATCCTCAAATTAAAAATCCATCGCTAATGAAGCATTGCTTAAAGTAGAAAGCCACGGTATGCGAAGTCGGGCTCAAACAAAATATGGTAAAAAGTCTAGTCCAACAGTAAAGCCACGATACATTAAGCCGAGCTAAAATCAGAAAGGCAAAGATACTGCCTTCAAAAGTGTAGACAAGGCAAAAGCCAAGTCAATTTAAAGAAAGCCATGGTATCTGAAGCTGGGCTCAAAATGACGAAGGCAGAAAACTGCCCTAGTAACTTAATACTACAACAACAAAACCAAGTCGTTAAGGTTTTGGCCACAAAGGCCTAACAGGCTGGCCTCAAATCAAAAAGTCATCACGAATGAAGCGGGACTCAAAATAAAAGCCACGGTATACGTATTCGGTCTTAAAATCGAGGAGGCGAACTCCTCCTTCAAGAATCCAAGACTATGGCAAAAGAAGCCAAGTCCGTCAAAAACAAGAGAAGTCATGGTATTCGAAGCCGGACTAATCGTTCAAGAAGGCACGGAAGACCTTCCCAAAATTAAGATATATGCAGCAAGTCAAATCCAAAAGGGGGAAGTCGTAGTAAGAAAATTCGTGCTCCCTAAACCTTTGCAAAAGGTCAAATCCATGCTAATAGAGATCTCGGTATGCGAAACCGAGCCAAATCTGAAACCACGACACTTAACGCCAGGAAGTGCAAAGTCGGGTTAATTATTAAGGAGGCACGAAATGCCATCCTAAAAACTTAGGCGAACGCCTATATAAAAGACTGACTATAAGCCTAGTCAAAACTAAAAAACCTCAGCAAGAGAAGCCGAGCTCAAAGTCAACAAAAAAAGGCAAATACTGCCTCACCACTCAGAGACTTCAAGAGAAAAGAAGCCAATATAAAAAGCTAAGCCCATAAGAGGTAGTCACACCAGACCCAAGGCATAATCATAGTACCTCGGTAGGGTCGACCTATTAATCAAACTTAGGCACCCCAGCAGTTCGAGCTTCCAAACTACCGGGCTAGGGGGCAACTGTTATGGAATATTTCCATATCCTAACCACCTACCCAAAGATCCCTTAAAGGATAATTCTCCAATTATCTTAACAATATAAAACAGTAAGGCAGCTAAGGATAGAGTCTCTATCCCAATAGAAAGGAAGTTAAATCCTACTACAACTGGGAGATCTATACAAGCCCAAGAGGTAACCCTTATAAATAAAAGGTTAAAGACTCCAGGTGTACACTTTTAACCTATTTACTAATACTGACAACACTGTGCACACACCCACGTCTTGACTATAAGCCTATTGCTTGTGCGCAGTGATTGGGACATCGGCTATAAGCCAAGTATACATCAATTTATACAGTATATCTGAGCGCATACCATACGATATAGCAATACAGTCTTTCCAAGACCGAACAGATATAAATTTAATCAATTGCAATTATTTATAACTTAATTATATTTGATTATATTTTAATAAAAATCTGACTTTATTTCTTATATAGGAGAAACCAACATCTCAAGATGTTATATTGTGTATATGAATATGTTAAAAGGTTTTTGGGAGAGGTTATACTTACTACAAGCATCATGATGTGTTTGTTGGATTCATGTAGTTATTTTAATTTACATAATATGAATTTGTTTGTTGGATCTAATGAAATTTATGTTATTTAGTTTAAGCATTTTGTTTTTGAAACAAATTGTATGAGTTTTGTTGTGATTCATGATTTTGTTTGGACGTTGAAATTATAATTTTTGGTTTAGCAATAGAATTTGAGTATTTTGTAAAGTTGATTCATGGTTCTACTTGGAAGTTAAAAATTAACAGGCTAACGGATTAGGCCAGACCATTTGCTTTTTATAAACGGGTCAAGTCAAGCTAACAGTTAGACTCGTAATAAGCTTGGACCAGGCCAAACTGAATTTTTTTTACGTAAGCTTGGGCTTTTCGGGACAAAACTTGACCCAGCCCAGCCTACTTACACCCCTAGTCGACGTGTAGGGAAACAAATCTTTGATTAGAAAATCAATAGCCAAAAGGCAGAAGTGGTTGTTTAAAGAAATGGTGGTCCACAGAGCTAATTTGTAGATTAGCACTTTGTATAAAACTGACCGCAAAGCATGGAAACATAAATTTGAATGTCAAAGAGTATGGCATAAATTGTAATTGACGTCAATTCAAAAAATGGGGCAAAATTTTTTGGGAGTACAAGAAAGAAATAAATACAAGTTTCAATCTTGCATGTGTTTTCTTCCAAGTTGCAGGAGTCATTCATTCTTCATGCAGAACAAGAAATAAATAAATCAATAACTACGTAATATTCTAATCTCCCTATCCGTATTCAATTTGGCTCAACCACGCTACAGTATCATAGTTACTGCATTAATTATTATTTTAATTTTTTTTTATGTGATCTCATGTGTATCTTCTGCATACTAAATAATCCATAGAAATATTTACTGGGTTCTACAATTATATTATTAATCTAACGAGTAAAAAACACGTTAATAACTCTAGATAATTAGCTGGTAAAAGGACAAGAATTTGCCAATGGTAAAAAAGTAAGCTACTATTTCAAAACAATTTATGCAGACAGCATCAATTTGGCTTCACAACAATACTATAATATTTCACCCTTTGACTTAATTTATGTCATCAAGGAACTACAACCAGTAAAACTGAGATTTGAGTAAAGAAGATTTATTGTAAGGAATAAATTACCACAAGGACTGAGTTGAGAAGTAGCTTTTAATAGGTGCCACTCCTATCTGCACCCTGCAGTTAACTTGTGAGAAATCAGAATCTTTATCACATAGATTGATAAGCTTGATGAAACTTCACATGCCAACAAACAACACATGACCAGCAAAAGCTAAAAAATAAACACACACATAGGAAATCCTGGAAAATAGAAACCATTAACCCCACACACACACACACATATATATATATATACGAGGTAGGATCCTTTGACACCAGTGTCAAATTTCAAATTTGACACCTCATCTGATAGCCGTTAGATAACAAAAGATCAATGGCTCTGATTCGTAAGCATATGACATCATTGATCTTTTTTGATCTAATGGCTATCAGATGAGGTGTCAAATTTGAAATTTGACACTGGTGTCAAAGGATCCTACCTCTATATATATATATATATATATATATGAAAATGAAAATGAAATCAATATTAGCATACTTCCTTGACCTCAGCAAAAGAAGCAGAACTTGAAATACAAAAAGGCTATATAGGCTCTTCAGATTCAGAGTGGAAGACCTATGTATCAACACTTTTTGTGGTCCTTCCTTGCGTATTGCCTACATAAAAATATCATAGGTTCCTATCTTAACCCATGCTGCATAATAATTCTGATGACGAGGGGCCGTTAGATCCTTCCAACCCATATAACAAGTTAAAAGAACCACCACTCTTTTTGTCTACCTTCTTATTTCTGGTGATGTTGTTGGGGGGTTTTTGTCTTAGGTCGGTTTGATGTTTTCCTCGTGCAAATTTACCATTTTCGTTGCCGATAAAATCTTCTTCTTTTTTGTCTTCTGAAAATCCTGAAAAACTACACGATAATAACGTAACTGAACTCATAAAGGGATATATTTACATGAATAATTTTATATTGTTCTAAACGATAAATATTATTACTTTAAAAAAGAAAGAAAGATATAGCATTAATGATATTATTATATTGTAGGTGATGCATTAATTAAATAAAAGTTGAGAAGTTATATGTATTTGTCTTTGTCTTATTGTATCTTTTCCCCCTGAATCCCTACCATAGAATCTCTCTCCCAAAAAAATAGCCACCGAGTTCTAGCACTCACTGTCCTCACATGATTTCAACTCAACTAACCACTAAGCAGTAACCAGTAGCCAGCAGTGTCTATCTTAATGCTAACACAAAAACACCACTACCATAGCTCTTACTCGCACATGGGTGGTGTTGTAGCTTCTTTCTTCAAGTTCAAACCATTCAACTTCAGATTCTTCTTCTTCTTCTTCCTCCTCATTCTAATTGTTATATACGCAGAGGCCAACGACACCAGAGAAACGCCAACCCCAAATCCCAATCCTGATGGCACAGAAAAAACCTCCTCCGCGTTCAAACCAGGAATGGCCGTTGTGGTGGCCGTTTTGACAACCATGTTTTCTCTCACCTTCCTCCTCCTCCTCTACATCAAACACTGCAACGGCGCCGGGAATATCGACACCGGAGGAGGAGGTAACATTACAACTTCACGAGCGGTGCCACCTTTGACCGGAAGGAAAAACTCCGGCATTGACCGGTCAATAGTTGAATCTTTACCCATCTTCAGATTCGGAGCACTGAGAGGCCAAAAAGACGGTCTCGATTGCGCTGTTTGTCTCACAAAATTCGAAGCTGCAGAGGTTCTTCGGTTGTTACCAAAATGCAAGCACGCATTCCACGTCGAATGTGTTGATACATGGCTTGATGCACATTCCACTTGCCCTCTATGTCGTTACCGTGTGGATCCAGAAGACATTCTTCTAGTACAGGATCCTGCGAATTCGAAGATTTTAAGGCGTAACAACCAACAACAATATTTGGACATTGAAAGAGGGAGAAACTCGAATCACGAGATTGTAGAGTATCGGCGGAGGCATTCGTCGGTGGGAGAAAGTGAATCGGAACGTCAGAGCAAGAGAACGACGTCGTCGTCGTTTAGGAGGTCATTGGACAGTGCCACGTCGACAAAGAAGAACGAGAGCGTTGGTTGTTTTATCCGTCCCAGAAAAGACGGGATGTTGTTGGCACAAGAGAGGGACAGGACGAGCGTGGAACGGAGGTTGGAGCACCGGATTATTGTGTCGTCCACCCCACACAGGAACGGTGGGGTCCACCATCATCAACGGTGGAGCGATGTGCAAGCGTCGGACTTACTGTATCTGACGTCGGAGATGATGCGGTGGAACACGCGCGGCGCGAGAAGAGTGGTGAACAACGTCCGGGGTAGTAATGATGATGAGATTGAGTTGGATGAGGACAGTTGGAAGGGGAGGGGTATAATAAATTCGAGAAGCGTGTCTGAAATCACGGGATTGAGCAGGTTCTTGAGCAATAACATTAACAACAACCACAGAGAGTGGGAACAACGACAACAACAAAGGCACATGGAAAGAGAGGAAGGATTAGTGTCGAGGTGGTTGACTTGGATTTCAAGGTCACGGTCACAGCCAGCTGTACGGTAGTGGATGTATTTTTTTTTTTTTTGAGATTATCCCACGTAATCCAAATTGTTATCCGCTAATTCGGTGTTTGGAACAGATTTAACATTAATGTTTTAATCTTCTATCAAAAATGATGCGGGAGAAAATCTAATACATAATTACATCTTCATTTATGTAACTCTTATGCACTAACTGATTTATCATTATTTCACGAGGGATATAGTTATCGGATTTGGATCCTATTACGTGGAAGAAAAATGATCATGTTATTTGATCATAATCACTCATTTAAACATCATACACTCTTCTCTATTTTATTTCATCATCAATAAATGATTATGATCAAATAATATAATCACTCTTTCAAGTCCATTGTTATCGCTGCCTTCTCATTTATGATTCAGAGAGAGAACCTCTTCTGACTCACTGCGTACTGTTTTTTTTGAATCTGCCTCCCCTTGCGTTTGTATCTTAGCTTAGCTTAGCATTTGTTACTGAGAACAACACAACACAAAATAAACTTACTTTAAATTTTAAATTTAGAGTAAATATCTTTTTCGGTCCTTAGCAAATTTTGTGATATCTGTTTGAATTCTTAGCAAATAAAAAATTATTTGTAGTTTCTAAAAAATTTAAAATGGATATGTTTTAGTCCTTTTGAGGGATTATTGTGAATCTTTTTGAATTTATGAAGGATCACAATTTCAACTAAATAAGTCCATTTTAAATTTTTTAAAAATCACGAATAGTCTTTTTATTATCTATGGACTAAAACAGATATTGTAAAATTTACTTAAGAGCAAAAAAGATATTTATTCTTAAATTTATTTTATTATTATTATTATTTGTTGCTTTTTAAATTTGAGATATGGGATAGAATAGAAGGAATAAAGTAGAAGAAATAGAGAGGGGAAAAGACGTAAAAGAGAGAGAAGCGCGGATACCGAAGCGTATAGTAAGGGGAGTGGCTTGGAATTGAAAGTCACTACGAGAAGCACGTGATACGATGATCCCTTGTCCTGTCTGTCTTCGCAGTTTCTCAATTATATCATTACTTTCCCCTCCTCACTCTCGATCTATGCATTCATGCTCTTTGATAGACACGGACATCCGGTAATTTATTTTAGGGTTTATTCGCTATTTCTTAGGAGGCGTTTGGTACAGTAAATTTTTTTATTTATTCGGAAATCTCAATTTTCAAAAATTTGATTTTTGCATTCAGTTTATGATAATATCCAAAAAAAATATACAGTGCAGTGCTTATGGAAAATTTCTTTGGAAACCTACATCAGTTTACTAAATTAGAAAATTTGAGTTCCACTTACATCCAAATCTTCTTGTATATTTTCATCCAAAGCTTTGTACTTTACCTTTTATAGAAAGAATATACAGTGCAGTGCAGTAGTAGTACCAAAAATTTGTTAGTGCTTTTGGTTTTTGAAAAAAAAAAAAATTAATAAGAAAAAATATTTATTCTTTTAAAGATTGATTATTTATATTAAAATTAATATTTTTAAAAAAAAATTAAATTAAAAAAAGTATTCATTTTCTTCCTCAAGGGTTTGCTCTGCTAGGGTTTCTTGGATCCCTCGCCGCCATGCAGCCACCCAACGTTCGCGAACTGGATCTGGCACCGGATGAATCAGATAATCTGCATAGGAGTAAAAAGAAATACAAGGGAGAAGGTCATTTTTCAAGCGAGCAAACACCTGTCCAAAGGGAAGAGGCATGCATGGATGGATGGGCAGACGAGCTTCAAAGAAATCCTCATGAGGCATAATGGGGAATGGGATCTGGATGAAGAAAAAGATTTGGAAGAGAGGAACAAGATGCTCCTGGATGGGATTGAGCATGATGCGCACGTTCAGGAGAAAGAAAATGACCATGAGAAGATGGAGGAGCCGTCAGAAGTTACGTTAGAAGTGAGGGAGGATGGAAAAACGAATTTCAAACTCTCTGCTCTTTTCAAGCAAAAGGCGTGGAAGCCATGGCAGCAGTCGCTGATTATTAAGTTGCTTGGGAAGAAGCTTTCGATCAATTTTTTGAGGAAGAGACTGGATAACATGTGGTCAAGAGATGGCAAAATCTTCGTAACAGACATTGAGAACGATTTCTTTCTTGTTCGGTTTGAAAAGAAGTCAGATATGGAGCATGTTTTATCAGGAGGTCCTTGGATTTTTTTCGATCATTATTTGGCAATACGATCTTGGGAACCAGATTTCAATGCTTTCCAATCTCCTATTAATAAGATCACTGCGTGGGTGAGGCTGCCAGGGTTTCCTATTGAGTACGTGAACACCCCTCTGATAAAAAAGTGTTGGAGATTGGATAGGCAAGTTTATTCGCTTGGATACTGCTACAACAAATCTTGCTAGGGGTAAGTTCGCCAGAATTTGTGTGGAGGTTGATTTAACCAAACCTCTAAAAGCGGAATATTTGATTGAAGGAAGATATAAGCAGGTGGAATACGAAGGTCTTCATCTCATTTGTTACTCTTGTGGCAAGTATGGCCATAGAGCTGAATCATGTAACAGCAACTTGGGGTCGAATGGTGTGGCTGAAGGCGAACGAGGAATGGCTATTGATGTAGATGGTCATATGGATAAGGGGACAGCTGGGGTTGAGGAGGACAGGCAAGAAGGCTTCGGGCCTTGGATGGTGGTAACTAGAGAAGGAAAAAAAGGAAGAGTTGTTTCTGGTAAAAGGGAAGGTGGAGGAGGAAAGGAGGCGATAGGAAGCAATACTAACTTTGAACAAATATCGAAGGAGGATAAACATGAAACAAAAGAAAACAATGAAGCTGCTAATGTTCAACGCGTTGAAGGTTTAGAGAAAGCAATTATTTTGGTGGATGAGAAGAAGACTCGGACTTCAAGCAGACAGAAAAGGCAAGGATCCAATGATAGAGTTAGGCTTGTGGGAACTCAAAATGCTTTCAATCTTGTTTGGGACGATATTATGAGTCAAGACAAGGAAGAAGAGATAAGTTTGATTGATCAAAAGGAAATTTTCAAAAGGATTCAAAACGCAGTGCATGTGCGTTTAAATCCAACTTTTGATGGAACTAGGGAAGATGCTAGTTTAGGGCAGTTGATGGTGGAAAATACAAAAATAAGTTTGACAGGTACTGCGTCAGATATGCATGTACAACACGTTAATCAGGCTTCAGATGGTAGGGGTAGAGTGCAACATTTGAAACCTCCTGATACAAAAAATAGGGGGCACAAAGAGAGCAATGCCAAGCCGAGAGCCATAGTCTCCCAACGTGGAGTAGGAAGGAATTTAACTGGTCGGTTGTCTCAGGTGCAATCTCAGCCTGGATCTTCCAATAAAGGTATTTAATGTCTTTACTTTTTTGGAATTGTAGAAGTGCGGCCAAACCTTCACTCGGTCGAATTCTAAGGATGTTAGTAGATAAACATGATATCTGTATGGTGGTTTTATTAGAAACTCATACTGGTAGTGTAAACAATAGAAGGCTAATGAAGAAACTTCAGTTTAGTTCTGCTGTCTTTGAGGAGGCTAATGGTTTTTCGGGTGGTATTTGGGTGTTGAGTAACGATAAAAAGGCAAGAGTGCAGCTTTTGTCTCAGTCGAATCAGTTTATTCATATGACTGTGAAGATTGATGATGGTCCTAGTTTTCTTTGCACGGCTGTTTATGGCAGTCCTAGAGAAGACGAAAGGCAAGTTATGTGGGATGACGTTAAGCAATTGAGTCTCAACGTTAACCTTCCTTGGATTTTAGCTGGTGACTTTAATGACATAAAATGCATGGGGGAGAAGAAGGGAGGTTCTCAACCTGATTCGAATAAATGTGATAGGTTTGCAGGTTTCTTAAATGATTGTCATGTGGATGATCTTATCAGCTCTGGCTCTGAATTTACTTGGCAAGGCCCAAAGTGGAACCACTTGCAAAGAGTTTATAAAAAGTTAGATAGAGCAGTTGTTAATGTGAACTGGAGAATCTGCTTTGAAGATGCTGAAGTCCGAATTCTTCCAAGGCATCAGCCCGATCATAGTCCCCTTCTTGTGAAATTCTCCAATCGTCCCAATCTTTGGCAAGATAGACCGTTTCGGTTTATTGCTTCTTGGTTAGACCATCCCAACTTCAACGATCTGATGCAGGATAAGTGGAATAAGAACGTTGATTTTAATCAGATGCTCAATAGATTTGTTCCAATTCTTAAAAAGTGGAATAAGGAGGTGTATGGAAACATAGGTAGAAGGAAGAACAATTTGGTTAATGATATTGCCTCTGTCCAATTAAAGAGGTCTGTTGCGGATAGTCCGAATCTTCATGAACTGGAAATCAGTTGTCAAATTAGTCTTGATCATGTGCTGGAGGAGGAAGAATTGTTGTAGTTTCAAAAATCCAGACATAATTGGATTATGGATGGAGATAAAAATATGAAGTTTTATCACTTGCGGACGGTTATTAGAAGAAGCAGTAACAAAATTTCAAGGTTACGTAGTGAGACCAACCAATGGATTGAAAAAATGAATGAGTTAAAGGATCATGTCTGCAGTTTTTATAAAACTTTGTTTACAGAAGATATCGAAGAGTGAAGATGGCTCGCGTCTGCCAACCACTGGACGTCACTGTCTAACGCTCTAAAGGATGATTTGATCAAAGTTCCTAGTATGGCTGAGGTCACTAAGTTATTGAATGGCATGAATACGTTTAAGGCGCCGGGTCTAGATGGCTTCCCTGCAATTTTCTTCCAAAAACAATGGAATCTTGTGAAGGATCAGGTTTATAATGTTGTTATTGATATGTGGTCAAATCCGGATCGAGTGGAGGAGTTTAATAATACCCTTCTCGTTTTGATTCCGAAAGTTAAGAGGCCAGACTGCATCTCTCAGTTCAGGCCTATTTCCCCTTGCCCTGTTTTATATAAGATTCTGTCAAGGGTGATTGTTCATCGGTTGAAGCCAGTTATGGATAAATTGATCTCTTCATCTCAGGTTAGCTTTGTTCCGGGAAGACAAATTCAAGATAACATTGTGATTGTCCAGGAGCTTATTCACTCAATGCATAAAATGAAAGGTAGGAAAGCTTTTATGGCAGTGAAGATAGACTTAGTCAAAGCTTATGATTGGGTTTCCTGGAATTTTTTACGTAGAACTTTGGAGGAGATTCAGTTTCCCATGTCGTTCATTAACTTTATCATGCAGTGTGTTCAAACCTCCAAGATCAGTGTCCTCTGGAATGGTGGTAAAACTGAGGATTTTAGGCCTTCACGTGGTATTCGGCAAGGTGATCCTCTATCACCATATCTTTTTGTTATTGCACTAGAAAAGTTAACTCATATTATTAATACTGTCGTGCTGGGTGGTCTGTGGAATCCGATTCGGGTTGGTAATGGGGGTCCTCGTCTTTCCCATATTGCTTTTGTCGATGATTTAATGCTTTTTATGGAGGCTACGGAAGAACAAATTGATGTGTTATTGCATTGCCTGCATTTATTTGAGGAAGTATCTGGGCAGCGTCTTAGTGTTGATAAAACAAGTGTTTACTTTTTCAGGAATGCTAGTGAAGATGTAATATCTAGAATCACGCAAAAAAGTGGCTTCAAGCACGTGAGGAACATGGGCAGATACTTAGGATCCATGATGCAGCATGGGAGAGCGTCTAAGGAGTTGTATGCAGGGATCATAGAGAAGGTAAGAGATAAGATGAATGCTTGGAATCAACAATCTCTTTCGCAGGCAGGCCGCATCACATTGTCTCAGTCGGTTGTGGCTTCCATGCCTTATTTCCAAATGCAAAGTTGTAAGATTCCATTGTCTGTTTGTAATGAGATTAAGAAGCTGCAGAGAAGTTTTATTTGGGGTGATAAGGAAGGAAGGAGAGCTAATCATCTTATTAATTGGAGTACCATTACGAGTCCTAAGGAGGTTGGGGGTCTCGGCTTGAAACGACTGGAATTTATGAATGATGCCATGCTTGCTAAGAGAGTTTGGAGCTTCTCAAACAAACCAGATCATCTTTGGGTTCAGGTTCTGAAATCTAAATATGAATCAAGGAGTTCGAGAGCTGCGGGTTTTATGGCTTGTAATGGTGACTCTTCCTTGTGGAGGAATATGTGCCGTATTTGGAGGATGATGGAGGGGAGGCTTAGATGGGAGGTTGGTGATGGTAGGACTGTTTCCTTTTGGCATGATAATTGTCTCACTTTGGCGCAGCCTCTTCGTGAGCTAGTCACATCTCCGAATTTGGATGTTAATGATGTCATGTGTGTTGCTGATATGGTTAACTCTAATGGAGATTGGAATTATGATTCTTTAGGCCTTTGGTTCCCGAGAGATGTCATTGATATTTTTCGTTGGACATTAACTCCAGGTGTAAATGATGGTCCTGACAGCAAGTATTGGGATCTTGATGGTGAGAACACCATAACAATAAGGGAAATCTATAAGACTCTTGTTGGCCAAGAGTTAATCTCGGGTTTGGCTGATGGTAGATGGCAGTGGGTGTGGGATTGGAATGGTCCTAAAAGAATCAAGTTGTTTATGTGGAAGGTTTGCTACAAAAAGCTCCTCACTCGAAGTAGGATTGCTCTTTGGGAGACTGGCACTGAATCATGTCCTATTTGTAGGGAGGAGAGTGAAACCTTGTTACATGCGATTCGGGACTATCATGAGGCTAAGTCCGTTTGGTCTCATTTTGTGCCTTCGGACAAGTTTGCAAACTTCTTCTTTGGTGATGTTGATCATTGGTTATCGGTTAATATGGACATGGATAAGCATGGGATTATGAATGGTTGGAGGAATTGGTTTTTGTTTATTTGTTGGAAAAATTGGAAGTGGCGTAATGAATTGGTGCATGACTCGGCTTTTCCTTGCTTAAATGTGAGGAAAGGGACTATTTGCAGCTCTGTGAGGGACATTAACAATGCTTTAGCTAGTGCTCAGGAGAGGCTTCCAGTAAAGTTTTCAATGAAGATGGACATTACTTGGCAATATCCAACAGATGGGTCAGTAAAAATTAACATAGATGGTGCAGCTAGAGGTAATCCTGGCCTAGCTGCTTGTGGGGGTTTGATTCGTAATTCTCAAGGGAGATGGCTGGGGGGTTTTGCTTACAAATTGGGGGTTTGCTCTTCTTTTAAGGCTGAGCTCTGGGGTGATCTTCGTGGTTTGGAGCTAGCTTGGAACGAAGGATTTCATAATATAATCATTGAGAGTGATTCATCTAGTGTGATCACTGTGCTCACCAAGTCTGGTGTAGTAGTCCGTGAGTGTCATCTGATTGCTCGTATACGGACATGGATCAATAGGAGTTGGTCAGTTACTTTGATGCATACTTATAGAGAAGGAAATGTCTGTGCTGATTGGTTGGCGAATTTTATTCTGGATTCAGATGATTCCATTACTTATCAGTTTTGGAGGGATCCTCCTCCTGGCATTCTTCATCTTCTCCGTGGTGACTTTACTGGTGTCAGGGAAGTGAGGTGTAGGATTTAGTTTTGGTTTTGGTTGTCTTTGTTGTTCTTTTGGCTTAGGCCTTCTGTTTACCAAAAAAAATAAAAATATCAAACCTTTTTAATAATATACATAATATAAAAGAGAAATAAAATTTCTACCAAAGGTTGACTCACATGCTTAATTCTGCTTAAGCACGATCTTTGATTCAAATTCTTGTGAATACAAAAAATCTCTCGAGAGAGAATTAGCTCCACCGAGATGCCAATGTTTCCGATTCGAACAGAATTACTTCCGGTAGAGAATATTTATAGTTTATCCAAAAAAAATAAAAATATTCAAAAAAATTATTAAAATATTTATATTTTTTTTCCCTAAATCTTAAAGGGGAAGGATATTGTAACAAACAAGTTGTGTTACTACCATGTTACTACCAATCAATCTCACCGTTAGATCGATTATGTTGATCCAACAGTTATATTTATTTCCATCTTTGTATGGTCATGATTTCTCAAATTTAATACTTTATATTTATTTCCATTTTTTATGGTTATGATTTCCTATATTTAATGCTTTTACTTTAAATATGGGGAATCATAACCATACAAAGATGGAAATAAATATAACCGTTGGATCAACAAAATCAATATAACGGTGAGATTGATTGGTAGTAACACAACTTAGTTGTTACAATATCCTTCCTCAATTTTAAAATAATGTTATTTTGAAATTGATAAAGATAATTTTTATCAGAGAAACATATTTTCCCTTTCTCTATAGTAAGATAACTTTATCTCCTGATAGAAAATATAGAAAGTGAAAATTTTGTATTAAAGCACTTCAAGTTATCCATAAGCGGCTATAAAAAATTGTTCTGCATTTAATGTACAAGTTGTGATTGTCAAAGAATTATAACTGTAAATATATTAAATATTACTTATTGAAATTAGAATTACAAGACGACAAAGAATATAAATTAAATAGAAACATCTGAGTTTTATCTAGTTAGATGTCACTAGTTAACAATTTTGTATAACAAACTTTCCAAATTGATTTAGCTAGACTCTCCAGAAATATAGTATTTACAGTAGTCACAAGTTTGTCGTAATTAAAAAAATAAATTGTAAATATTTATAGATTAAGAAAAGAGCACTAAAGGTCATATTTTTACGATGTCTTGTAATGGGTAACTAACTATTCTCAACGCACCATTGGACAAGTTATAGTAAGCCTGAATGAAGCAGATATGCCACAACGAATCATAAGGGTGATCATGGCAGGTATGTTGGGTTTAGTATGCTCTTTTCACGTAAGCCCAATAGCTATAGTGAGAATGAACCCAAATTCTAATTTTAACTCATGAAGCTTAGGGTTAGTTTTGGATTGGACAGGGTATATAAACTCTCTTTTCTCTCTAGTGCCTCAAAAGGGTTACAGGCATCAGAAACACACCAAAGAGGCAGGCGTTCATCATCTGAATGGTTGCCCACACGACCTCTTGATCCCCTTGAGTCATAGCCTGGAAGATCAACCGTAGAGTGAAATTGCGACCATTCGTGGTGTGTTGTTGCAGATCGTAAGGCTTGAGAAGGAGAACTGAACGTGAAAAATTGTCACGCTCGCTACTTCACCCCAGGTAATCAAAACAGTGTCTCTCTTCTTCATTGCAACGGTACGATGCGCTTCCGCGTTTCTGATGATAAACCTTCATGTGGTATCAAATCCAGATTGTGATGGGGATTAAGATCAGTTTTGATTTATTTATTCTTTCTATGTGATTTTTGAAAATATGGCACCTTTATTCTGTATCTGTTATTTATTTTCATGTTGTTGATTCTTTATAGTTCTTTTTCACAAAAGTTTAAATTTTAATCGGTAAAAATGCTTTAATCCAAGGTTAGGGTCTCTCGTGTATTTCTCGATTTGTAACAAGGAGGCTAATCCCATATGATTAGGTTTCCTCCTTGCTGTATTTTATTTATTTTTCAAAATTTCTGTGTATTTTTCCAATATTTTGTAAAAGTTCAAGATCGAGAAATCGCGAGGAAGATGCGCAGTCAGCACTGTCAGAGACTTTTTGAGGACTTCCCGAGCTCATAATGGGGTGATCCATATATGGTTTGAAAGAGGACGGAAAGACGAACACAACGGTGGGTGGATCGCCGCCACCGGAGCCTGGCCGCCGCTCTTCTGCAAGGAATGAGCGCGTGTGGGAGTGTGGTGCCACCTTTTTGGGTGGTTCTGGCGGTGGTGCACTCGTTTCTTTGTGGCGGTCCTTCCCCTGGATTTTATGCCTGCGTTGACTTCGGGTGACGGTGCGGCAGACCTGACGGCTAGGGTTCCTCTTTCGTGTCCTAGGGTTTCTCACCAAAGGATTGGGTCTTTGGGCTTTTGGGCCCATGGAAACCCTAAAGGGGCTTGAGACATATACTATGGGCTAGGCGAAAGTCGAATTCCAAAGTAATATTTTTTATTTTATTTTTTTAGTTTCTTTAAAATAAGAAGCCATGGATTAAAGTAATTAGAATTTATTATTTAATACTTTATTGTTTGGTATGAATTATATGTGTGATTAACATGATATTTGCGATAACATGTCATATAGGATAGGAAGGTGCCATATTGTTGCATAATCACATGTCATACATGCATATTTACTACTATGTCATTACCGACTAGTATGATAGTTTATGCGCATAGTTTTTGATTTTAAATATTTCGGTAAAATAAAATTATGATTATTATGATTTTAGAAACAAAATCTAGATTAATGGTTATATTAATTTCGAAAATTAATTAATTGTTATGATTTTGGTAAAATCTAGAATAATCAAATTGATTATTTTTGGAGTTTAAAATCAAGACAAATTAGTAAGAAAATTTCTTAAGAGAATTCTTTTATTTTGCGAGTAATTTGTAGGTCTACTAAAATGGTCATGTGTTAAGCACACGCTGCCTATCATGACTGGAAATATGCTCATAACTTAGAAAATTTTGATGAGAAATCCAACACTTTGTGATTTTGAATTGTTTTAGGATTGTGTAATTGAGTTGTTGTATGGTTGTATGAGTTGATGGTAGGATTGTATGAGGTGTGGAGTAGTTGAATTGAATTGAAAAATTCTTGGTATAGGCCAAGGGAGAATTCGACCATATGTAGGAAAATACGGAAATTGGTGTTGTAAAATTATTTGGTTAATGTGTTGTGTGATTAAAAGGTATTTGAATGAGTTGTATGTTGAGTGAATGCATTGAAAGTTAAGGAAAAATAATTGGATGGTGCATGGGGTGCATTTGAACCTAGAGCGAATTAATTGACAAAATGATGTTATGATGATGTAGTATGCAAATTGGCACCTAAAATGACATTGGGGTAGCCTTGAGACGGTTAAGAAAAATGAAAAGAAAATAGAGAAAAATAATTTGTATTTTACACAAATTTGGCTGAAACTCACTTGGTGGGGGGAGGAAAAATCGACGTTTTGTGAATTTGGTGGTTTACCGTGTTCTAATGATCCGTATATGATCAATGTATGTTGCCTTACGCGGATTTGAACCCTGAGCTCGGTGGGTTGCCCTTGGTCCCGGACCAAAGGGGATTGTGGTAAGTACTTTGAACCACGTATTTATGCTTGATAATTGGCCTGTAATTGGTGAATGGAAAATTAATTGGGAATGTCCTATGTGTAGGCATTTCTGTTTGTGTACCTAGCTTTATATTAAGATTGATTGGTAGTAACATGGTAATAACACAACTTGGTTGTTACAATATCCTTCCCCAATTTTAAAACAATGTTATTTTGAAATTGACGAAGATAATTTTTATGAGAGAAACATCTTTTCCCTTTCTTAATATAAATAACTTTATCTCCTGATAGAAAATATAGAAAATGAAAAATTTGCATTAAAGCACTTCAAGTTATCCATAAGCGGCTATAAAAAATTGTTCTGCATTTAATGTACAAGTAGTGATTGTCAATATATGAAATATTAATTATTAAAATTAGAATTACAAGACGACAAATAATCTAAATTAAATAGAAACATTTGAGTTTTATCTAGTTAGATGTCACTAGTTAACAATTTTGTATAACAAACTTTCTAAATTGATTTAGCTAGACTCTCCAGAAATATAGTATTTACAGTAGTCACAAGTTTGTCCTTATTAAAAAAATAAATTGAAAATATTTATAAATTAAGAAAATATCACTAAAGGCCAGATTACAAATTTAAAAGTTTACGATGTCTTGTAATGGGTAACTAACTATTCTCAACGCACCATTGGACAAGTTATAGTAAGCCTGAATGAAGCAGATATGCCACAACGAATCATAAGGGTGATCATGGCAGGTATGCTGGGTTTAGTATGCTCTTTTCACTTAAGTCCAATAGCTTTAGTGAGAGTGAGTCTAAAGTCTAATTTAAACCCATGAAGCTTAGGGTTAGTTTTGGATTAATTAGGGTATATAAACTCTCTTTTCTCTCTAGTGCCTCAAAAGGGTTACAGAAACACACCAAAGAGGCAGACGTTCATCATCTAAACGGTTGCCCACACGACCCCCTGATCCCCTTGAGTCATAGCCTGGAAGATCAACTATAGAGCGAAATTGCGACCGTTCGTGGTGCGTTGCTGCAGATCATAAGGCTTGAGAAGGAGAACTGAACGTGAGAAATTGTCACGCTCGCTACTTCACCCCAGGTAATCAAAACAGTGTCTCTCTTCTTCATCTCTTCATCGCAACAGTACGATGCGCTTCCACGTTTCTAATGATAAACCTTCATGTGGTATCAGAGCCGGATTGTGATGGGGATTAAGATCAGTTTTGATTTATTTATTCTTTCTATGTGATTTTTGAAAATATGGCACCTTTATTCTGTATCTGTTATTTATATTCATGTTGTTGATTCTTTATAGTTCTTTTTCATAAAAGTTAAAATTTTAATCGGTAAAAACTCTTTAATCCATGGTTAGGGTCTCTCGTGTATTTCTCGATTTGTAACAAGGAGGCTAATCCCATATGATTAGGTTTCCTCCTTGCTGTTTTTATTTATTTTTCGAAATTTCTGTGTATTTTTCCAATATTTTGTAAAGTTCAAGATCAAGAAATCGCGAGGAAGATGCGCAGTCAGTACTGTCAGAGACTTTTCGAGGACTTCCCGAGCTCAGAATGGGACGATCCATATATGGTTGGAAAGAGGACGGAAAGAAGAACACAACGGTGGGTGGATCGCTGCCACCGGAGCCTGGCCGCCACTCTTCGACAAGGAATGAGCGTGTGTGGGAGCGTAGGGCCACCTTTTTGGGTGGTTCCGGCGGCGGTGCACTCGTTTCTTTGTGGTGGTCCTTCCCTTGAATTTTAGGCCTGATTTGACTTCGGGTGACGGTGCGGCAGACCTGACGGCTAGGGTTCCTCTTTCGCGCCCTAGGATTTCTCGCCAAAGGATTGGGTCTTTGGGCCAATGGAAACCCTAAAGGGGCTTAAGACAGATACTATGGGCTAGGCGAAAGTCGAATTCCAAAGTTGTAATATTTTATTAGTTTTTATTTTTTTTATTTTTTTTAAAATAGGAAGGCCATGGATTAAAGAAATTAGAATTTATTATTTAATACTTTTATTGATTGATATGAATTATATGTGCGATTAACATGATATTTGCGATAACATGTCATATAGGATAGGAAGGTGTCATATTGTTGCATGATCACATGTCATACGTGCATATTTACTATTATGTCATTACCGACTAGTATGATAGTTTATGCGCGTAGTTTTAGATTTTAAATATTCTAGAAAAATAAAATTATGATTATTATGTTTTTAGAAACAAAATCTAGATTAATGGTTATATTAATTTCCAATTGTGGGTTTATTAGTGAATGGTTATCGCTGAAGCCCCATCGGATAAGGATAATCGGATTTCACTAGATTAAACCTTAATATTTTCAAGATTTTAGTAAAGTTTTGTACGGCCCATCGTCGGCAACACTTAGACACTAAAGATAATTTTGAAAGTAAACAATGGTTAAATACATTCAACTTAGGTAAAGTTGTTAACTCTCCCATCGAGGCTCTGACAATGGAAGTAAAGGCCCTAATAACAATGTTAGTTTTACAAGTATCTTGCCCATTGTAAGCCTTGTAAAGATAACTAATGGATTGTTAAACAATAAATGATTAGTAGTTATTAGAATCTACTAGCGATATTTCTCTTCGGTCTGACCGAGGGGGTGAATGCTTATCTGGCAAGTTCAGGTCTTACTTGACCAAAGAGGGGATAGTTTCACAATTATCTTATCCTGGGACACCCAGCATAATGGAGTCGCTGAAAGGAGAAATAGAACCCTTTTAGAGATGGCAAGATCGATGCTCAGTTATTCACTTTTGCCTAATTCATTCTGGGGATATGCCTTACAAACTGCTATGTACCTTTTGAACTTGGCTTCATCAAAATCTGTTTTAAAGACACCAATAGAATTATGGAAAGGATGTAAGCCCAGCTTGAACCATATTCGGATTTGGGGTGCTCCGACACATGTCTTACAACAGAAGCCAAATAAGATGGACTCTCGTACATAAGTGTGCATGTTTATAGGTTATCCTAAAGGAACCAGAGGATGGTTATTTTATAGTCCGAAAGATAAGAAGGTCTTAGTGAGTACACATGCGACTTTCTTAGAGGAGGACTATATGGCAAATCACAAGCCGATGAGTACGGTTATACTTGATGAGCTAGACTCGGATCAAGTTTCGCCTCAACCTCAAGGGGTTCCAGCTTTTATTCCTGTATTTGTTCAAAGAGGGAAAAATATGCCTGAAGTTGAACATACACAGGAACCAGAAACAGAACCAGAAATTCAGCATGATGAACAACAAGTAGAGTTACCTCTCTTGGAAGAACAAAATCAAATGGTCAATCCAGAAATAAATGAGGGTCCTCCTCCTGAAATTGTTAACCCACCAGACTTGGATCATCATGTAGATGCTCAAAAACAAGTGCAGCACAGTCGTAGTGGGAGATTGATTCGTAAACCAGCAAGATATATCTTGTTGGATGAATCGAGTCAGGATGTCGTCATTGAGAAAGATGATCCCACTAGTTATGACAAGGCACTAGAAGATGTTGATGCTCAAGAATGGCTTGAGGCTATGAATCGTGAGATGGTATCTATGTATTCTAACTCAGTTTGGACTCTTGTAGAAGCACCTAAAGGGGCAAGACCCATTGGATGCAAATGGATCTACAAGAGAAAGAAAGGATCGGACGGAAAGGTTCAAACCTTCAAAGCTAGATTGGTGGCGAAAGGGTACACCCAAATAGAAGGTGTGGATTATGAAGAAACCTTTTCGCCGGCTGCCATGCTCAAGTTCATCCGAATTCTCTTAGATTTTGCAGCAAATCTTGATTATGAGATTTGGCAAATGGATGTCAAAATCGCTTTTCTAAATGGAAATTTGGAAGAGGATATCTATATGGAGCAACCAAGAGGGTTCATAGCCAAAGGGCAAGAAAATAGGGTATGCAAGTTGCAAAGGTCCATCTATGGACTTAAGCAAGCATCCAGAGCATGGAACATCAGATTTGATCAAGCTATTAAGTCTTATGTTTTTTTTGAAAAGTCCTGATGAGCCGTATGTGTATAAAAGGATCCAAGGTAATGCAGTATCTTTTCTAGTACTTTATGTGGATGATATTCTCTTCATCAAAAATGTTGCAGAGGTATTGTCAGCTATAAAGACCTGGCTGAGCAAGCATTTTGATATGAAGTACTTGGGAGAAGCCAATTATATTCTTGGTATTAAACTCTTGTGAGACCGTAAGAATAGGGTATTGGCATTATCCTAGGCTAACCACATTGAAAAAATACTTGCCAAGTTCAGCATGGAGAATTCCAAGAGGAAAATTCTACCTTTCAGGCATGGGATTCATCTCTCTAAGGAGCAGTCTCCTAAGACTCCTGAGCAGAAAGAACGCATGAGTATGATACCTTACGCTTCAGCGGTAGGTAGTCTCATATATGCTATATTGTGCACCAGACCAGATATCTGCTATGCAGTGGGAGTAGTAAGCCGGTACCAATCTAATCCTGGAGAGGAACACTGGATAGCGGTTAAACATATACTCAAGTACCTATGGAGAACGAGAGATTATATGTTGGTCTATTCTAGTGGGAGTCTTGAAACCGTTGGTTACACAGACTCAGATTTCCAAGGAGATATTGACTCAAGAAAGTCAACCTCGGGATATGTGTTTACCCTTAATGGCGGGGCCATTTGTTGGAGGAGTGTCAAACAGTCATGTGTGACAGACTCTACAACAGAGGCTGAGTATGTAGCTGCTTCTGAGGCAGCAAAAGAAGCCGCATGGTTAAAGAAGTTTCTAACGGATCTTCAGGTGTTACCTGGTGTTAGTCGTCCCATTGTACTTTACTGTGATAACAGTGGGGCAGTAACACAGTCCAAGGAACCAAGGTGTCACAAAAGGCAAAAGCACATAGAGAGGAAATACCACTTGATCCAAGATATCATTGAAAGAGGAGACACAGTGGTTGCCAAGATAGCATCAGATGAGAACCTTGCTGACCCTTTTACTAAGAGTTTTCCTGAACGTATGTTCGAGAGGCATGTTACATTTATGGGTCTTAGGAGGATTCCAGATTTGCTATAGCTTTAGGAGTTAAATTTTCATTTTGTTATTTTGTGCTTTTTGAGCAAGACATTATGGCATTGTTATTTTTCTGTATGTTATAAATGAGGCATTTTTCATTTATTTCGCACACTATTTACAAACACTAAGGTCCGGATCAATTGTGGAGTATATGACCATATGGATACGTTCATGGAGGACATGGTCATTGGTTCTCATAATTGATGAATAAGTTCACAACTGTTGATAAAATTGGACACTTTATTTAGGCTGCAATATTTTATGAAATGGTTTTGTCTGAATCAATGTAAAATATTGATGTAAAATAATACTGACATTGAAAGGATCAAAGAGAGATTTGATTAAAGTTGTTTTTCTGTCATAAGGAATCAAGTCTCCAGTTAACTTTAGTTATGTAATTGCTCTAAATCCTGAGTTTATTTTAAATAAGTAATTGAATAGTCTTCATTCTTTGATTTACCAACGGGTGAGGTTCGATCAATTGGTGGCCAATAACTCGGTATTTTGGGATTGAGATTATCTGGTTATCAGTATTTATGAGATAAACAACAAGGAGTTTATAGGAAATGTCTTCTTGATATGTTTCAGTACTTGGCTATTAAAGACACTGGCCAGTGCAATTAATCCATTAGAGAAACTATCATAACAGAAAATTCATCAATCAATTATAGAAATTCTGTAAAGGGGCAATGCATATTCATGTTATAAAGGTCATTAATCTTGGAGTTCACGTTCAGGCTTTTAGCGGAGTAGCGCCGAATTAGATAATCTTTCAAAGATTATCAGGAGCCTTGATAAGTGACAAATGGTAGATCCCCAGGCTAGCTTGTGACAAGGGATGAGTTGTATAATCAGATGATGATGGCTTATGGGCTACATAGTCTTGGGCTTATGAACTCAAGTTTGTGTCCAAAAGAGCAAGTGAGAGATTGTTGGGTTTAGTATGCTCTTTTCATTAAGCCCAAGAACTTTAGTGAGAGTAAACCCAAAGTCTAATTTTAACCCATGAAGCTTAGAGTTAGTTTTGGATCGGGCAGGGTATATAAACTTTCTTTTCTCTCTAGTGCCTCAAAAGGGTTACAGACATCATAAACACACCAAAGAGGCAGACGTTCATCATCTGAAACGGTTGCCCACACGATCCCCTAATCCCCTTGAGTCATAGCTGAAATATCAACCGTAGAGCGGAATTGCGACCGTTCGTGGTACGTTGCTGCAGATCATGAGGCTTGAGAAGGAGAACTGAACGTGAGAAATTGTCACGCTCGCTACTTCACCCTATGTAATCAAAACGGTGTGTCTCTTCTTCATCGCAATGGTACAATGCGCTTCCGCGTTTCTGATGATAAACCTTGAAGGTATTGAATCAACTCAATTCTGTATTCTCGTTTTAAATTGAATCCTTTTTTTTTTTTTTATCTCTAAAGGAATCAGACAAGGTGATCCAATTTTTTTAAAATTTTTGTTTTTTATATGAAAAAAGTTTAGTTGTCACACATTATAGTTAACGCAGTTCAACAAGGTAGATGAAATTCTATTAGAGCAGGCAAGCATTGGTCAAGAAATTTTCATTTTTTATTTATAGATGATCTGCTTCTGTCTCTGGATCGGATGAAGGAGTTCTTCGACTGTCTCAGCTTGTTTAGTGAGTTTTTCGAACAGAAAAAATCAGCGTTATTAAATGTGGAGGATGTTGCTTTAAACGGGTTACGAAGATGGGACGTTATCTAGAAGATGGGACTGTATCTACTATCTAGGACCTATCATGGGGCGTGGTTGAGTCTCCAAATAGCTCTATGCTGATACTATTGATAGAGTCCGTGATAGACCTCAAGGTTGGAAAGCGAAGCATCTTTTATTTGCAGCTAGAGTTAATTGACAAAATTAGTTTTCTCTAGTTTCCCAAGTTTTCATATGTCGAGAAATAAAGCATTTGCAGCGGCAATTCATCTGGGGGATACAGATGACAGGAAACACCCCATTTGGTCCCTTGGAATACTATGTACCTTTCCAAAGCTACGGGGGTCTTGGCATAAAAAATCTTCAGGTGGCCTTCTGTTAGGATAATATTCCAAAGTATGAAATTTGGAGTCTCACATTATAAATATAAAATTTTGGTGTAAGGTTTATATGGATTTTAAACTCTCTTACCTCATGAACTAGATTGTAGGGTGAAGCTTTTCAAATTGGTATCAGACTAGCACAAAGCTAACTCGTGTGTGTGCCTCAGGATCTTTGGGTGGAAGTGATGGTATATGGCAGGGGCAAGGATCTAAGAAGAGAGGCGAAAATGAGGCCTAATGACTCAACTCCTTGTAAAGGTGTGTGGTCAACATGGCAATTTTTTCTTCTGGGTTTACATTGGGAGTGAATGGAGAATCTGTTAGTTTTGCTATCTAGAGCTCTTAATTTCCTAGCAACCGACTCCTCTTATTGAACACATTCTTCTTTCCATTGCGGATGCTACTAACAGTGTAACTTTTTCTTTACATTTTGCTTTGGGCTAATTTCTTAATAGGACAGGTTATTCTCTCATGGTGTGAAAATAAGAATAAGAAATTTTATACCTAAATTTAACTATTAATATATTTACATCTAACAACTTACATAGTTAATAAATTAAAATCATTATATATAATTAAATTAACGCTCAAAATAAAAAATATAATTAATGTTAAATAATCCTGACCCTTTCCTAATATATGTCGTATAAAATAATTTTTTTAAAAAGGGTGGAAATATAATTGTTGTAACATTACTGTAGCCGCGTCACGTGTTTCCTTACACTGAAATTAGTTTTTTATACTATTTCACTTCTATTTGTAAGAGAATACCAACTCAACCGTAAGTGTTAAAAGTTTTACAAGCAAGATTAAAATCATCGATTTTAAAATGATATAAGGTTATATCTTTTTTTTTTTCAAAATAATATAAGGTTATATCCTTTAAAAGAATGAAATTTAATTTTTTCATGTTGCATGAGAATTCAATTCTCATGTTGTGACTCAACTAGTGGTGGGTCCCATATTTATTAAAAAAAAAAAATTTACACACAAATTGAAGAGTCACAACATGAGAATTGAATTCTCATGTTTTTCCCTAAAAGAATATATGTTTTTCCCTTTTAAAATTTACAGTTCGGAGATTAGGATACAAAGAATGGGGGACGGGGGAGAACTTGAACGGTTTTCATCTAAGAAAAAAAATTGTAAGATTGAATTGAGTCTAAACGACACAGAAATGACCGCTACCCAGCAAAGATACTATTCACATATTGGCAAAGTAGAACCTAGAAAATTTAATTAGAAGTAAAACCTAGAAAGAATTCAAAAACAAAGGTAAGGAGCCTTTTCCATCCATATCTACAAATTGGATTCTGTCACTATTCCCTCACTTCTGCATTGCAGGGGCATAAGCCGCCGCCTCTTTGCTACTTGTTCCTCACAAATATCAGGTGCCACGTCATCAAGCATCTGACCATCATTACATGTGGCGTTCTCATCCACTGCATCAGAGATTTGAAGCAATGGTACTGTTCGAGTTTCGTGACAGGAAGAGTGGAGATCTCCATTCTTGTTACCATCGCACTTCGTAATTGACTCTCGAGAAATTCCCATGACACAGGTATTTGGCAAATTGCTATCATCAGATCCAGAAACATATACTAAATGCTCAGGATTTTCCGTGGGTGAAGAAATTTTTTCATCTCGTTCAGCTTCATTAGATGATCTGGGTTCATTATTCCCAATGGGGCAATTTTCGATGATCCCTATGTCTTCTGAATCATCTGAGGCATCACTTGATGCAACTAGAGATGCGTCAGCCATGTCATGCTCCATTTGCAGAGAGATTTCTGGCATCTCATGCTCCACTTGCAGAGAGATTTCTGGCCCAAGACAAGTCTCATCCCCACAATCCCTGGGAAGGTATGGCAAAGAACACGTTTGAGGTGTAATTCCAGCAACTTGCTGTAAGTTGGGGACCGTAGCCAAATACATAAAGTCTGTGTCTTCCTATTAAAATAAAATAAAAAAGGGAGGAAATTAGTTTTACAATATCAATGATAAAAAAAGTGATAGAAAAAATAGAAATCTACGAATCATTCAATAATTATATTAGGAACTATGCTCCAGCAGGTAATAGGTCCTGGGTTAATGTCATCGTATAAGGCAGCATAAATTACTCAACCAGCCTAAACTCCCCACTTTGTGGGATGAGGAAACCAGCTGTGTCCATAAAACATGTTGGTGGACCCGCAGGAGAAGTTCAAACAATTTCAACAAAACAAATGCACATATTGCAGACGGACAAAAGAAGAGTAGAAACCTCCATTGAAAATATGGTGGAACCATTGAAACGAAAATCAGATGAACGCTGGTCAAAAGATTGGCATTGTCCCAGTAATGTTCGAGTTGTTGTAGCTCCTGGCTCCAGAAGCTCCTTAGGAACCAAGCCTGAATTGTTATAAGATTGAGGGTTCAAAGACGATGATCCAGACAATAGAGTGATTTCTATTCCCTGCTCTGCATTGGAAGTTGTTGACTCCATATTGATTTCAGCACACTCAATGCCAGTTCTGTTCTCATTATTTTCTAAGTAAGTCTGGTCATCACTACATTCATCGGAAGAGTTTTCATGTGAACCATGGTTTTCCACAAGTTCAAAGATTAACCTCTGGATAAGTGTTCGCTTGAGATAAGCTTCAGCAGGCAGGAACCAGTTCACATTGAGCTGGAAAATTACTAGTTATATTAGGTCCAATTCATATAAGAAACCATATGAATCAATAATGAAGTTGCCAACAACCCTTGGAATGTTAAAACAGATAACATATAGACAACTAACAGCTAGGCAAGGAACTAAAAAAAATTGGGAGAGATGTAATGCCAAAATAGGCATGATCAACAGATAAGATGAAGATAAACGAAAAAGAAGAAATTGCAACAAAGTAATTATGGGTAAAAATATCTCAAACTCAAAAACAATAAACACTCAAGTGGTTAATTAAGTCAACTGATGGTTAATTATTAGCCGTTGTTTGAACATTGATAACTAATTAGTGGTTAATTGATTTCAGAAAGGAAATATCGTTTCCAATGATTTCTTTTTTGTGATTCCCCATGATTTTTTTTTTTTTTTTAAATAAGTCAAAACTAAGAGTAAGAAGATCACTTACAAAGTTGGAAGACTTGGTTATTTTGCATGGATTAAAACTAAAAGGAGCTTCAGCGAGGAAGAGCTCTAGGTAGTGCAGCAGAAAGAGGCCACAATCATACGAATTTTCTTGCTGAGGCAACTGTTATGGAGTGAGCATTCAGCAACAAAAGATTAGTAAAAAACAAAAGGCATTCGGTGTTCCTTTATAACTGACAATTAATCATAAGCCATGGTCAATTGAGGAAAAATACAAATGCAATAAGCATGTTGTTGGATTCCAGTTTCCTTGAATTTTTCTAAAGCAAACAAAAAAATAATGGGGAGAATTATCAAGTGATAGGATTTTCCTTTTCAAGTGTATATAAACACAAATGATGGCAGTAAATTCCCAGCATATAATGGATTGAAACAAATACCTATATTTTATAAGAACTATTAGGCCTCACTTTAACAGTGAATGAAAAGACTATCATGTTCATCAATATTAGATATTTTTTAGAAAGAGACAGCATACATTTTACATTATTTTCCTAAAAAATGAAGAATCTACTTTAGACGAATAAAACTGAAATTCAACATTAATAACTAATAAGTCTTTAATGGAAGAAAGATTATCCCTGTTGAAAGTTATCAAAATATTCGCAGGCAATACCGCAAGTGGAAGAAAACGCATATTCAAGAATTCTGATGAAAGGTCTTCTTCCAATGCATCCTTATGTCTCTCTTTCCATTCTTCACACAAGTAACTGTCAATATCAGATGGGAAGGGATCAATGTCTAACTCCCTGAGTTCAACTTTTAAAATGAGAATACAGACAAATATAAGGAAAAGGAAGAGAAGCAGTAATAGAAATAAACATCTACAATATAATAGACATAACGTTGCAATTAAAGTGAAGAAACAGAAAACAGAGAGAGAGCTACTCATGAAGCAGAAAATGCTAATACATGGACCAAGCACCAACCATAAGCACATTATCTTAGGTTTTCTTGTTTATTTTGCATTATCAGTCATGATATTCGTATTTTGAAAGTTCCAACTCAATCTAAAGGTGAAACTACAAGAACTACGCCCTATAAATCCAAAATTATGAAATTTAACACTATAAGTATGTGTTTAGATAGCCTAGAAGAATATTTATCTAGAAGACTCGTTAACAGTTCCTTTAATTCAGGATCAACAATTTCAGCTCTGTTTTTCAATTTTTATATTTATAATTAGTGAAGAAGTTGAGAATAACTATAATGCGGATTAAGTTTAAATGAACTATTATACACAAATCTTAGCGTAAGGATATAATTTATTTACTGTCCTAAGGCCACAAATAAGTTCCCTTGAATGGTTACTGGGCTGATAGATAAGTTTAGTAAATTAGTTGGTATATTTTGACAGTGGCGTCAAAATATATCATTAAAAGAAGCTTATTAACTACAAGGAACTTCATTATCAATTTCTCAATAAGATCACAATTTAATAAAGGTACTGCCAAATCAAAAATTGCAAATTCAGGTGTAGATTAATCACCCTGGGGGGTTGGCAGGAGAGGGGAGGCTGGAATGGGCTAGAACATGCACCCAAATCCAACTTGCACTTGTATATATAACATCAAATTTTTTTTGATAAAAAAAACATAAAAAACAGCATACAATTTTTTTTTAGGCCAAGGGAGTGGTTGAGCGAGGAATAACAGTAAGCAAATAAGAAGTTCTAATTTACCTTTGCACCAGGTTTTTCAGACCACTATGACTTCCTTTTATAGAATCCATATGCAATATACAGGGTACCTTAAGTGACTTGTCCAGCTGTTTATCTGGAATATGTATCAAAACATAAATCTCTGCAAATACAGAGTTTCACAAGAAAGATCACAAGCTGAGACCTCACCATTAAAATTAACCACTTCACCAGGATGACATATGACTATTAAACTCCAGTGAAGACTGCCATTATATCAAAACGCTGATCAGCACTTGGATACAGATAGAGACAATAAGAGAAGCAAAATTTTGACAGTCTTACTTGAAGTTCACAGGAATGAAGATATAATCCTTTTCAAATAAATTTACTTTTCTTGTCCATTTACGAACACGTAGAAATGCTGCTTTTCCATCAGAAGCACTGGATGGATTTTTGTCCATATCAGCCAGCTTTCGAAAGAAAAAACTATTAAAAAAATGAAATCTAGGCTTTTCCTCCTCTTGTATCTGATTCTTCAGATACCTGCCAAAATTGAGATTTTCAGAACCGTTGAACCCATCTTTAAGAATAAAAATGTGGATAAGAACCCTAAAAATTTCCATGTATAGTATTATCTACTTGATTAACATTATCCTATAATCAGCAATTATTGTATTATTCTCTCTCCATAAACATGACATATCCAACTGTTCCTCTGCATATAATTGCTTACATATATGATTATCTTTTAACTCTAAAATGCATATTACAAAAATCATATAAAAATGCATCTAGAGCAAAAGATAAAGGAAGCTCCGTGGTTCACAAAGAGACAAAAGAAAAGTAGAAAAATTACTATACACATTCCTGAGTAGAAGAATAAAATTTTCAACAAAAACACAGGACAAAAGAATGCAACATTCCAAAAGCAAAACATATATACATGTAAACTTACTGGATATAAAAATCAATAATTGTGTCATTAATGAATGTATCCGGTTGCAATAGATCAACGTCTCTCTTGCCGAGAGAAACAGCATCTGGATCCCCTTTTGGATAGATAACTTCGTCAAAAGGCTCCTCAAAACTGTTTCAGATCATAAATTTTCAGAATGAGCAACCATCTGGTATATGGAACCCCACCTCCCCCAACCCACAAAACACATACACATAAAATAAGAAGACAGGAACATGTGAAATAGAAAGCAAAAGGTTCTCATTGGTATAAACAAGATATCAATCATGATCTTTTACATCCACTCTAACAAACACATTAAAAAGGACTAAGCGATTAGGTGATTTATGCGTAACATTTTATCCTCAACATAACAGATGCCATGCAAGTTTCAACTTGAAGGCCTGTGGGAAACATGAAATAACATACAAATGGAACCAAGGACTCCAACATCACATTTCCAAAAAATATGTAACTAAGGATGTGTGACATCCTGAGCCAAACATCTCAGAAGCACACATTAAACAATAGAATAAACAGTGAAACACGAGGAAAAAGATCAATAGACACCATATACCATGCAAAGGCAAAAGAAATAGGAAACCAGAAAGCACTTGAGCAGAAAATATTTACAAAACCACAACTATGGCATCAATATTCAATACTTCTTCTAAGTATACTTGCTAAAAAAAGGAAATCAACAATTTTACTCACTTAGGGAAGTAGCATCTTGATCCATGTGAATCATTTCCATTGCCTTCTAAGTCCGTACTACAAGAGAAAAAATAATCATATGAATATTACGGTAAATGTAATGCTATAAACTGGCATCCAGATATCCATTTCATATAAATTTTGAACCAATAAAATGTTTGGCATGACAAATGGAATCACACAATATGTTTATATGCAAAAGACAAATATTACAAGCAACAGAGTCCTGCCAAGACTCATGTGAGTTGCAATCTATCCATCAAATATAATTGATGGAAACCAGCAGCAGTTGTAAACCTGCAAACTGTGCAACAGTCTATAGAACCATTGATAGCTAACTGACCAAGGAAAAAAGTAATAAGAAAAACACTTTAATTACTTACTGAAGCACAACATTCCAAATAGCCAAGTATTTCATATTAAGAGATGTGATCTGTTTGTGTCTCAGGGACCAATTGGAATCAACAACGGCAATCTCCAATTCCTCTATGCCTAGCATAAGTATAGGCATGCAATTACAATCAGTAACAGAGAATCTACTATGTGTAAAAGCTCTTAAAACTAGTAATACTAGAAATTAGCCAAATAAATTTATAGTTACAGTTTAAAAAAATGTCAGCTTATGTCAAGTATGACAAGCTATAATGAAAAGAAAATCATTCCACATTGATCAACTACATTAACTACACTCACCAGAAGTGTCGCTCACATGTTTTGACTGACTTGCATTACTTGATATCACACGAAGCTTTATAATGACCGTTGCACTCTGAAGAAAGTGCACATCAGGAACTACAAATTTTATACACACAAAAAATATTGCAAGCAACAAAACTATAAAACTCACGTTTTGAAACTGCTGACACTTAATATCAATGACATCATCAACTTCCCATTCAAGATCAATGGCTCCTTGCTTTTTACATGCAGTTGAAAAGTTGAGCTTGATGCAACAACGTGAAAAAGTTAACTTAGGCTCCATACAATAATTATCCTGGTATATGACATAATCAGGATGAAGAATAACATCTGTATTTGAGCCATCCTGAAGATTACATGAAAGAAAATAATAGTAAATACAAAAACAAACTGAATCATCACAATATACCACAAAAACAGTGAATGAAATGCTGTAGATAGCATCTTATATTGATAAACTAAATTTAACCATAAGAAAGTACAAGGCTTGTAGCTTCAATAGATTGCATATCGTCTTATATTTTCAGGTAAAACAAAGGTAAAAGTTGATGAAGCATTAGAGGGAAAAGAAACCAATCCAAAAAATTAATAGGCATCTGTAATGAAATAAGTAAATAGCAATAAACAACAACTGTACAAGAACAACCAAAGTAGCCTCAAAAGTTAAAAAATACTGCACGTAATGTCAACTTCTTTACCATATTAGAATTGTCTATGCCATCGAATCCACAACCATTCAATGAAACTGAAATTATGAAAACTAAGTTTAGTGAGTAAACTGCAATATAATATATCTGAATCAAATGTAATGGAGTTAATAAGCATCAGAAATTCAGGATTATGATAAAACACACCATTATCTGCAATATCAGAACCAGGACTTGTTGGAGCACTCTCATTCATGCAATCATCAGCATCTGAATTAACGTCAACAGATTCATTCTGCAAAAAAAATTGAACACAGATATAAATCTAGCAATTAAATCCTTTGCTTAGGCTGTAATATTACGAATAAAAGTTACAGTACAATAGATGGAGACCCAGAAGGATCTACTTGGCTCGTCTCAGGTGAAGATACACCATCACTTGTATCCCTTTTCTCTGGTTCATTATAGTTGTGAATATCTGTTTTAAAATGACAGAGATATTCTTGACTAATGGAATTCAATTGATTCGCAGCTTCTAACTCAGAATTCTTCTCTTTGCTTTCAAATATATCTCCCCCAGTGTCGAGAGAGGGATCTGAACCACCCTTTTCCAAGTTAAAGTTACCACCAACAATATCAACATCAACACAAGGAATACTGGCAACATTCTTTACGCCAACCTTGTCAACTTGGGCATCTGTAAATATGTTACATGAGCTATTTACAATCAATTTAATCCAAAACCAGCTTAAAAATGAATAAAAGCAAAACAAGAACATGTATGTTATGGCAATCACAATAGAATTGAAATTCCTATATAATATAAAAGAAAACAGAAGGAAGTTGGGTACAATATAGGAAAAACATTTCAACCTGAGTGCCAAATTACTAAATCCAGGACTAAATGACGAAGTTAAAGCACATTTTCAATAATAAATAGCAGGACTCTCAACCTATCAATTCATTTGCTTGTTTCAGCTTTAACCATGTATTATTTCGCTTTCACCTGAAGGTGGTGAGTTGCCAAATTCATGTCGTTTCTAAGGGACAGATGTACCGCATCAAGCCATATCAGTTAGGTAATGCCGTGTGTCAGCAAAAAGTATGCCCAAAATATGGCAACAGCCATACCATATGCATGTCAGATATGGACACAATTATGACATGGATTTTGCCATATGCAACTTGCCTCAATAAAGATAGCCAGCCATCATGAAATCAGAGATAGCTGACCAACTTTGAGTTGTTGGAATTGTTGAAATGCCGATTAACTTTAAATCATGAGAAATTTTATATATTATTTGCCATAGAAACTATATTTTGAAAATATGGATTTGTACAAAAATTGGAGTAAATGAAAGGCTTCGTAATTGGAGAGACGTCTTCAATTCTGACCAATCATAAACGAATGATAATCCACTACAGATGTGCCCAAACCTGATTGGTTAGGGCAAACAAACTTTTGTGTTTAACTCTTAATTAATTATAATGGTGATCTTGGAAAAAGTAAACATTAAAATACTTCAACCCAAGGTACATTCTCCAGGTTTCAGTCCTCTCCTTCAGTTCCTCCAATTTGCATCTCTAAGAAGCATACACTACACTTGAAATTATTAAATCTAACTCAATGGCGCCACCTATTTTCGCACGGAAATTTTATCAAGAAGATTAAAAGAATACTATATATCAAGAATTCCAATTGAGAAACTCGTTTGTTAGGTAGAATTATAAATTTTCCAGAAATCGTCTTACCGTGGCAAGAGAGGGATTGGTGATCGAGGATAGGGTTTTTGTTGGTGAGGTAATTCTCGGAAGCAATCTCATCCTCTTCCTTGAAATCGAAGACTTCGAGATCTTTGCGCGGAAACTTGATCATCGTCCCCTACAAGGGTTTTTGGAATTCCGTACTCTGGAGTGGACCGAGATTAGAGCGCGAAATTGATGCAGCTGTAATAGACAATTTGGGCTTGGTGGTGCGTTGAACTATGCTCTTAATACTGTGGATTTCCAATTAGAAGAAGCCACGTGTCCTAAACCTCAATTGAAACTTCGGAGAAAAGTAAGCTACTACTCAGCGAGCTAGTAAATTTTATAATTTTTTTATCAAAATTAAATCAATGATTTTCACTTAAGTTACTTTGTAACTTTTAAATTAATTTTGATAAAACGATAAAAAAATTTATAGTAAAAAATAGTAAGAAAAAAAATAATAAATATAATCTCCTCTAATAATAATATAGATTAAATATAATTATTTTTAACGTCCATAATATGTATAAATTTATTTCAACATAGGATACCAAAAAAAAATTATTTCAACATTGTTGAGTTAAATCATCCTTTATAATTTTGTTTGGAGTTGTAGGATTATATTATTATCTTTAAAAAATCAAGCACATTAAGAAAGGAAATCACTTAAAAAAAGTTTAATTTTAAAATTCTATAATCAGTCATGAAAACTTTACCAGCTAAATTAATTGATATCTTTCACTTATTACTTATTTTTATATAAGTTAGTCGATGAATATTTTGATTCCATTATAACTTATTATTTATTTAGGTGCATCACTACAAAATTAAAGTATTTTACGGGGGTTATATTTGCAAATAGCGGAGGTCTTTGACCCCACAAAATTATTTGTGGGATTTTCCCAAAACGTCAGTATTGCATGCGCCTCAACATATTTTGTGGAGGATTTTGTGTGCAACGACACTATTTGTTTAAATATTTTTTGAAGGTTCAAACCCCCCAACAAAGTTGCAATTTCTGGCATTCTTCAACCTCCACAATATGTTTGATTTTCTGTAGGCTAAATATCTTTATAAAATTATACAATTTCTAGCATTCTTTAACCTCCGTAATATGTTTAACTTTTGTAAGTTAAAAACCTCCGCAAAATGTTTTACTTCATGGAGGGTGTAAACTGCCACAATTTATTTAGTATTTTTGCCATCCCTAAACCTCCACTATTTATCCCTAAACCTCCACCATCGACTTGACCCCTTTGCACAACCACTATCGTGATTCATCTATTCACCTGTTACGAAATTGGCTAAACAAAATGAATAAATGAAAGCAATCAAATAAATCGGGTCTATAACCTCATAAATAGGCAACGAAAAAGTCCTAAAATACATAATGATATGATCTTGTATAAATCTGTTTTCAATCAATCAGTGAAAATAAATAAAGATATGATCATAGGAACTATGGGTTGTGTTGTTTTTTTTTCCAGCTCATATATATGCAATTTGAAGTTGATTGTCTTAATTGCTGTCTCATCCAAATTCAAAGTATAAGATAGATAATTAACAAGAATAAATAAATAATCAAGTCCTACAATTATTGAGATGATTGCACCATCCACTAGCTCAATAATATAACACGCCAAGGTGCACGAATTTCTCTTTTGCATTCAAATATAAAGTTGATTCTACGAGTATATTGTTATTGAAGACAATGGGTGATATTATATCACTAAGAGATTTGAACCCATGTATAAGGAAGAGGAGGTAGATGATCAGAATTATCACTGTGCAATTATAAAAAATATAAGAACAGACTTACTTGTAGTCAGTATAAAAAATCAGAAGAGATTAATGTATGCAGTAGAGGAATTAAATCCGAGCCCACAGAATGTGTCTCCTTAAGACAATTTGCCCCCTCACTGATGCCTAAGGTTGATGGACACTTGTCTCCCAGGATAGAACAGATTACGTCTGAAGAATGGTGGCACTACCAATCAACAGCCCAAACGAACACAACAATTGCCAGAGGAAATCACACCGGAGGATGAACAACAGTATGCAAAACCGGAAGGAGAAAAATTCCGGCAGAGTTTAAGTGCGGAAAACTGGATCCATTTTCTGAAGGTGTCAGTGTCTATTTATAGACAACGTAAAGTCACGTTCCAAAAGGCACCTATTCGACGACGAAACAACACATCCGTTGGACACGAAAAGACACATTCGTTCGACACGAAAAGACACATTCGTTCAACACGAAAAGACACCCATTCAAGGATGAAACAACATGTCCGTTAGGGTGAAACAACACGTCTGTTAGGATGAAACAACATGTCCGTTAGGGTGAAACAATACGTCCGTTAAGATGAAACAACACATCCTTTAGGATGAAAAGATACATCTGTTTGTCGACGAAAAGGCACACCTTTTCACTACCAAACTTCTTATTCATAACCAATAGATTGTCTACACAATTTATATATATATATACATAAATTCCAACAATCCCCCACATGGATAATAAGTCAAATCATCGTGACAAAAAATGCACAAGAGTATAAATGCAAAGTGTAATTTTCTCAGCGAGAAACAACTGCATCGAGATAGGTGGAGTTACCTTTGAACCTTCTCTAGTGAAAACCTATCGGATATACTCGGTCAATCGGTGGTCTAGGTCGACTTGAACCGTCAACCTTTAGTGTATACCTAGACAATAGGAGTCACATAATTGCTTCTCTAGCATTGTTGGTCCTTTGTTGTGCCCATTTTGGCCGTGGGTCACCTGCCTGGTTCTGCGAGTGTTTTAGAGAATCGACCTTTGAAAAATTCTCATAGAAGCGGCCCTCACTTCACACTCACATAGGTGATTTCTTGTGATGTAACTCACTTATACATCATCTGAACACAACAAATTAAGAAATCATTAAAAGCCTAAGTGCTTACCCTCATAAATACACTGCCTTGTCTTAGGAATGAGTATGAGTTTAAAAACTCCACAGTGTTTGAACAGTCGACCATCACTTAGTTGTCTCTTTGAACCTAGTTCATGGGATCTCCACTCTTCTAGATAGAGTTACCGCAATGCTAAACAATTGATAGGCCTTAAACCCATTCCTTTCGACAAATTTTCGACCAACTCTCTAGGAATCCCTTTGGTTAACGGATCCGCTATGTTCTCCTTAGACTTAACATAGTCAATTGAAATGATTCCATTCGAGAGTAGTTGTCTTATGGTATCATGTCTACGACGTATGTGTCTAGACTTACCGTTATACATGACGTTCTTGGCCCTTCCAATAGCTGTTTGGCTATCACAATGTATGCATACAGATGGTACCAGTCTTGGCCAATTAGGAACATCCTCAATAAAATTACGAAGCCATTCGGCTTCTTCACCGGCCTTATCTAAAGCAATAAATTCTGCTTCCATGGTTGACCTTGCAATGCAGGTTTGCTTGGACGATTTCCAAGACACAGCACCTCCACCAAGGGTGAACACATATCCACTTGTGGATCTAGTGTCGTTAGAGCCGGTGATCCAATTTGCATCACAATACCCTTCTATAACCGCGGGGTATTTCTCGTAATGCAAAGCATAATTCTGAGTATACTTCAAGTATCTCAAAACTCTTACCATAGCTTTCCAATGATTCTCATTTGGATTAGTGGTAAAGCGACTTAACAGACTTACTGCATAAGCAATATCAGGTCTGGTGCAGTTCGTAACATACATAAGGCTTCCCAACACTTGAGCATATAGCTTTTGTGTTGTAGCTTTACCAGTGTTCTTTAATAAACTCAGATTAGAATCTACAGGGTTCCTCACAAGAGTTATTTTCAAACTCTTGAATTTCTCAAGAACCTTAGCTACATAGTGAGCCTGTGATAAGGCCAACCCTGTAGATGTTCTATGGATTTTAATACCTAGGATAACGTCTGCTATCCCCATATCTTTCATATCAAACTTACTTTTAAGTAATTGTTTAGTAGCATTAATCATTTGATTATTACTACCCATGATTAACATGTCGTCTATATAAAGATAGACAATGGCAAAACCTTTTTCAGTATTTCGAACATAGACACATTTGTCACATTCATTAATTCGAAATCCTTTTGACAACATAACTTTGTCAAATTTCTCATGTCATTGTTTTGGAGCTTGCTTTAACCCGTAAAGGGATCTTATTAAGCAACAAACTTTCCGTTCTAGTCCTGGAACAACAAAACCTTCAGGTTGTTCTAAATATATCTCTTCTTCCAGGTCGCCGTTCAAAAAGGCGGTTATAACATCCATTTGATGTATTTCTAATCCATTCAATATAGCTACCGCGATCAACATCCTAATGGATGTGATCCTTGTAACAGGTGAATAAGTATCGAAATAATCGAGACCTTCACGTTGCCTGTAGCCTTTTACCACAAGCCTAGCTTTATATTTATCAATAATACCATTCTCTTTCATTTTTCTTTTGAACACCCACTTACTTCCTAAAGGCTTATTGCCAAGAGGAAGATTTACCAATTCTCAAGTGTGGTTGGACAAGATAGACTCTATCTCACTATTGATAGCCTCTTCCCAGAATGGTCCTTTCGGGGACGTTATAGCTTCCTTATACGTCCGAGGCTCATTTTCTAATAAATATGTCATAAAATCAGGTCCAAAGGATGTGGCGGTCCTTTGCCTCTTGCTACGTCTAGGTTCATCTTCTACATCCTCTACATGATCAATATTAGTTGTCTTAAGATTGTTATTGAAGACAGTGGGTGATATTATATCACTAAGAGATTTGAACCCATGTATAAGGCAGAGGAGGTAGATGATCAGAATTATCACTGTGCAATTATAAAAAATATAAGAACAGACTTACTTGTAGTCAGTATAAAAAATCAGAAGAGATTAATGTATGCAGTAGAGGAATTAAATCCGAGCCCACATAATGTGTCTCCTTAAGACAATTTGCCCCCTCACTGATGCCTAAGGTTGATGGACACTTGTCTCCCAGGATAGAACGGATTACGTCTGAAGAATGGTGGCACTACCAATCAACAGCCCAAACGAACACAACAATTGCCAGAGGAAATCACACCGGAGGATGAACAACAGTATGCAAAACCGGAAGGAGAAAAATTCCGGCAGAGTTTAAGTGCAGAAAACTGGATCCATTTTCTGAAGGTGTCAGTGTCTATTTATAGACAACGTAAAGTCACGTTCCAAAAGGCACCTATTCGACGACGAAACAACACATCCGTTGGACACGAAAAGACACATTCGTTCGACACGAAAAGACACATTCGTTCAACACGAAAAGACACCCATTCAAGGATGAAACAACATGTCCGTTAGGGTGAAACAACACGTCTGTTAGGATGAAACAACATGTCCGTTAGGGTGAAACAACACGTCCGTTAAGATGAAACAACACATCCTTTAGGATGAAAAGATACATCTGTTTGTCGACGAAAAGGCACACCTTTTCACTACCAAACTTCTTATTCATAACCAATAGATTGTCTACATAATTTATATATATATATATATATATATATATATATATATATATATAAATTCCAACATATACCTCTATAAATGGTACACATTTAAAAAAGATATAAAGTTAATAATAAACAAGAAAGAGTATGAAATTTACAATTATCCAAAACAAGAAACATAAAATAAACCATCTTAAAGCTACAAAAGCCATGAGTCTTTAATGATGCATCAATATTATCACAGGAAAGGCAACAATAGATGAAGCCATGGAGAAGAAAACTGTAAGTGTTGCCAAGTATTGAAATCACAGGGTTCAGAAAGGTTACTGAATCTATATTATCATCCAATTAATTGAAGATGATAATATATGACAAAGAAACACCTTAAAACAACTACATTCATAAACCCAAATGGAAACAAGGGAATGTCTAACCTTAAAACAACTACATTCATAAACCCAAATGTAAATTTCATACATCTTGATGGCTGGTGCATTTGATGCTCTCACAAAGAGATCAACGAAGAAAACCTTGTCACTACCAAAATTCACATCCTTATAGCAAGGCATTCACACAAGCACAAAATCATTAAGCTACTAGTAACTCATCAGGGAGTCCCACCACAAATTAACACTTAAATTTGCTTGAATTGAAGCAACAAATTAAACTCCTCTCTTCAAATCAATTTTACAAGTAATGGAAGCCATAAAGCAGTAATAGTGTTGAACAACAAAATAGAAATAACAAGAGAAAGTTTTCATCTAGAAACACCAAGCTCGAAAACCACGCACCACGTTATAGAATCGGATCCACATATATAATCTTCAATCACCTAATTAAATCAAACCAAAACTGACAAAGATGAAAAGATAAAAAAATCCATATATGAAAAGATAAAAAAATAGATACCTGATTTAAAGATTCAGATTAAATGGCACAATCGACACCTTCAACTCCAATGAGAACGTATTTGAAAAAATCTAGAAAAAAACAAAATATAAATATAAATTACAAAGAAAGAAAAAAAAATCCTAAAACGCAAATTTTAAAGAAAAGAGCCAATAAACTCAACATAATTCTTGAAATGAGAGTACGAAGAAGAAGACAACTTTGTTATTAGTTCCCTCGAAAAAAATGATAAAGAAAATGCCTTAGGGCAGATCTGGTGATGCATCTTAGGAGATACGCTTCGAAGATAGAGTTGATAAAGCTCACCACAAATGTCTCACCATGATTCTAACGATGGAAGAAATACACTTATGAGACAGAAGAAGAAGAAGGCGTTAGAAAGGTGCGGCTTAACAAAGTTAGTGTGTTAGGGTTTGAGGAAAACAAAAATATTTTTTAACATATACATATATAAAGTTGTAGCAGTCATCAAATAACAACAATAAAAAATTCAAAATTTTAAACAAATTATATAAATTCTGCCGGTCAAAACCTGTCACTTTATATAAATTAAAAAAAAAAATTTGCAAAACAGCGTTCAGTAAAAAAGACCACGCGGATGGTTCTATGACATGGATCAATGTATGAATTTTATGCTTTGTATTATTGTATATCATACACCATAGTTTTATTCAGAAATTATCATATGTTCTTGCAATTAACATCACATAATATCATATTTAATAATTTCATTTATATATCTTACATTTAAATGTTAACACCATAATTTTGTTGTAATGCACTAGAACTTATTATATTTCTTGCTTGATATAGTAAAATGCATGTATAGACACATTATTTTTATAAATTAGTTGGCAAAATATCCTACCTATAGCATATCTATTATTTAAACCTTTTTAGCCTAAGGATTGAGATAGTAAAGCATGCTCCATTAAAAAGTCTAAGGGCACCTCAGTTGGGAACTATTTGCTTTGGTGAGAGGTTTAAATCTTGGCCAAAATAAATTTTTGAAATTCTTTTGGGGGTAAAGGAAAATCGCCTCCCTCTCAAGTGGAATTAGAGTCGTACTCCGAGAATAATATGGCTAAAAGAGATTGTGTAGGAATACCTTCAGGTTATCTGAAAAAAAAAGTCTAAGACATGTATCTTATTGAACATTACTGAATTGAATGATGGAAAAAGTAGGCCAAAAATTGAAGGAAAAAAAAGTGAATAAAAAGAATAAAGTTAAAAAGAAGGAGAGGGAGATGAGGATAAAAAGAGAAAAAGAAATTGAATAAAATAGATAAAACATTAAAAAAATGACAAGTGTTAGATAATCTGAGTTATAATGCCTTGTGCATTATGTTTTTCAATCAGATGTTTTAACCACTCTCCTACATATATTCTTTCCCAATAGTTAGGCCATATTACAATCATTTGAAAGATTTTTTGGTTAGTGTATGCGTATTATTATTGTAAAGAATGAGAATCTGATCAAACTTATGATAACATTGTTTCAGTGATGGAATTAAGCGAAAAACATACCTTTAAAACACTTGAGAGTTGAATGCATTGAATATCATAGTGAGAGATCAATTGTTTCCAATTCTACTCTCTCTTGATAATGCTACATCATATTATTATGGAGTTTGGTAAAATGTCGATTCATGCTTAGTGTATTATTCATTCTCAAATTATATTTTTTATATCTAATATGTTTAATTATAGTGTCTAGTTAAGAGATATTGACCTTTTAAATCTCTTAATTTTGTTCTCACTAAAATTTACTTTGTCATTTCCTATATTATAATTTTAATTCCTTTGCCGAAAACAATAAAGTACTAAATTTTGAAGTGGTTGATAAACCTTGGTTTCACCATGTCTTGAATGAAAAAGAGAGTCTTAAAACTCCTAAATTAAAGAGAAAATTCATGATTTAGTGGTATTTTCTATGAATTATCATTTGTAAAATGAATTATGATAATCTTAGTTATTTTTGTATATTTTTATGTGATGGGATTGGGTTTTGGAAAAAAATAGCTTTCTCATGGAAGTTATGTTTTCAATTATAAGAATATCTTCTTAATTTTATCTTTTGGGCAAATCATCATATCAAAGACGATGAAGTTGGATCTTAAATCCTTTTATAAAAGTTGTATATCTTTCTATTATCTTTCCAATGATACCAAGATCTTATCAATCAAATGAATATAGTTTAAGTTATGCTCGAAATACAAAAACAGTGCCATTAACCCACCTCCCACTTAGTGGCGCGAGTGGGTGAATGTAATAATTTTTGCATCCCCAGGAGGCCATAACCACTAGCCCACATTGAGGTCAACCTTCTCCCTAGGAAGTTTTTTATAATCTTTCTTTACTTGTACTTTTTTTATCGCTTTCTAGTTTTCTTGTATTATGATTAGATGGAACCTAATTGAATTTTGATGTAACTTTATTTATCTTTTCAATACAATATTTCCATTTAATATTAAGTTAATTATTCTATACATAATATTTTCATGAGTTTCCTTCTTGTGAATTGATCTTGGATTTACGTATGACAATAGGAATATTTGTATATGAACTGGATTTGATAATTTTACCATATCTTTATATGATTCTAGGAATATATATATATATATATATATATATATATGAAGATATGCAATATTGATAATTCTCTGACTATAATGCTTAAGCCCTTTTAAGATATCTTAAAGCATTATGGGCTAGTTTGATAGATAGGATAAAGAGGGCAGGATATGATTGGCTATCATATCATGTTCTTTTCTATTGTTTAATGAATCAATAACATATGGTAAACTTATCGTGTTGGTTCATTTTATGTTATCCGCAATAGGATAAGCTATCTTAAAGGGGGATTAAAGTTAGGAATAGATATGATAAGACAATAAATGTCACATCTATCGTATTCCAGATATAGCCTAATGTTCTTCTCCTACGAACATTGCTAGACACGTGAGGGTCAACCCTTGCCATAGACTAGCAGTCATTATCGTCACTGATGGCCATCAACCACCTCTACTATTTGTTATTGCCATCATTACCTATCTGCCAACCACCACCATTGCCACTAGCCATCACTATGATCTACTAGCCACCAACATTGTCACTGACTACAATTACCCTGACCATCAAGCACAACAACCCTCATTACCAATCAGCCCCCACAATTGCCATCAGTCATCGTCAGTGCCGCCACTACCCACCAACCACAGCCATCATTGTTGCCATCGATCGCCATTGGCCGCCACCACCACCATCAACCATCCACACCCCTAACCATCAGGCACCAACCATTATTGCCACCATTATCCACCGCCATCAGTTAGTCACTGCAATTACCACATGTTAGCACCGCCACTGGCATCGTCACCACTTTCAGCAACCACCATCACCTGCCACCATCACACCAACCACCACCACCTTGGGCTACCACCACCAGTCAGCCACCCTAATTATCATCGGTTATTACTAGCGCTATCACAACCACCCATTACCACCAATTCAATCGGTCACCCACCACACCAAATTTCACAACCACCAACCATTGTCAGCCACTGACAATCAATATTGACAATTAATTTAAAACTTAATCTTGAAAATTTTATTTGGTGTGGATATAATTTTTTTATTTTCAAAAAAATTATAAGTTATTTATGTATTTTAATATATTTTATTTAAAATTGAGACTTTTAAACTTTTTTGACAATTTAAAATAAGAAATAATGTGTAAATAAGTAAAAAAAGAAGAGGTTAAAGAATTATTTTTTAAAAATCTCATGAAAATCTATTAAAAATGGTATTTTTGTCTATCTATATCATATCATGACACTATATGGTTCATCTCAAACACTGAATATGATAACATTATTCTATCAGACAACTTATCAAGTGCACATCAAACACATGATAGAGTATAAGCTTATTAGGCCCATATCCTGTCATACTCTTATCTTATCATATCCACCAAAGGAGCCCTAAGTTTCTTGGAAGGGAGTAGATGGTTAGAATAGTAAGAAATTGAATTTTAACTAATTGTATTGAATTGATTGGCGACATTGATGGCGAATTTGATTCTGAATTTAAATTAAGTTTCCCATATGAAAATAAAGGAGAAGTCAAAAACCTAATCGCTCATTCTTGATAACTCTTGATTTATTTTTGTGTTCTTGATTTTGTTCTTATTGTCTTGCTTTTTATTTTAATTATTTTTAGTTGTTATTTGTATATCTAATCTTATTATTTAGATTCACCCAACAAAAGAGAAATAACAAATTAGTGATTAAAATACTAATCCTCATGAGAATGATACTATTTCTTATCACTTTATTACTTTTACGACTGATATTCATGTCGAGTTTGCAGCAATACTACATTGGCAACACATTGCATGTCGTCTATTAAGAGATATAATAAAATTATTCACATGTCTTCTTTTGGGATAATTAGATTCTATGACAATGTGGTCTAAAGTTTGGTTCTTAGCGCTCCTTAATTTTTCAAATAAAAAAGTTGCCTTTAAGCACTGGCGGGCTCACTCTATTGCTTGTGTCTGCACATGCAGACACAAAAGTTTGAGTTTTTATTTTTTTTCAAAGGGGTGGGTGATTTAGATCAAGTAAAAAGAAATTTTTTTTAGAAAGATTGAAAAGAAAAAAAGTAAACATAAGTCCAACCATGGTAGTTAAAATCAGGATCTTATCTAAAATTTGAAGGAGGATAAAAAATTGTAAGTTCGTAGTAATTCGACAAGTCTCGATGAAAGGTAACTTTCTATATTTAATTTTTTTTTTTGGTGAACTATGTTTATTTTATTTGTTATTGTAACAGCTTAGTTGACTCTTGATTATTAATTTTTTTATGTTAAGTTAAAGTTTTCTTTTCTTATTTATATATTTTTTAATACATTTAAAATTTTCTTTTAAAAAAAATCTTCGGAACCCCCGCCTTAAATGTGCACACATAATTTTTTTTTTCTAGGTCCACCACTGCCTTTAAGCACAAGGTAACTAAAAAATAGGCCTATATAATATTCATGCTTCAAACCCATAAAAAAAAGGTTAGAGTGCATGTTAAGATATATAGATAAAACAATTCACATGTCTCCTTCAACAACTTAGGTGTTTTAGATAATTGGTTAGGTGAGATGGAATCAAAGCCTATGACCAAATGATGTAGAGTTCGGTTTTTGTAGTGCCCGCTTACCCAATACAATTGAAATTAAGCACAAGGTAACCAAAATAAAAAAGCCAGTGATCACGATTCTTTACCCTGTAATCCATGCAAGTTGCACATTGAGTAATGGAGAATGGAACCACAACTGCATTTAAAAAACATAAGTTTTCATTAAGTTTGTGTGTCATATATATATATATATATATATATATATATATATATATATATATATATATATATATATATATAATAGGGCATGATCTTATTGCACTGATGTAAGAAAATTAAATCCTACACTTATTCTTAATCGTTGACTTTTGATATCTAACGATTATAATTAATTGGAAGTTAAAAATTAATTAATGAGCATAATCTAATTATTTACAGTTATTTGATGGACGAAAATCAACCGTTAAAATTGAGTGTCATATTTATTAGTCTTACACCAGTGTAAATTGATCTTATCCATAATATACATATATATATATATATATATATATATATATATATATATATATATATATATATAGGGGTAGGATCATTTGACACCGGTGTCAAATTTTAAAATTTGACACCAAATCCTACCTGTTGATTTTCGCAATCAACGTAATCATTTATTGGGAATTAAACTTATTAATTAATACTAATTCTCAATAAATGGTAATCGTTGATTGGCGAAAATCAACTGATAGGTTTTGGTGTCAATTTTTAAAATTTGACACCGGTGTCAAAATATCTCATCTTATATATATATATATATATTAATTTTTTAAACTTAAGGAGGAAAAATAAAAATTCTTAGTGTCCTACACTCGAGGTAGGTTATATTTACGATAATTTATTTCTAACAATCACTTTGTTACCATCATATCAAAATTAAATTAATGACTCTCATTTTATATCATTCTATAATTATTAATTTAATTTTGATCCAACAATAAAAAAAGGAAAAATTTCATAAATCTCATGTGGTCTACTCTTTTATCACTTACATCCCTATGCTTTTTTTTATTAATTACCCCATATGGTTTTATTCCATCCAAGTTCTCCTTTAACACCGTTAGTAATTGAATAAACTTGCCCTTTTTGCCCCTATTTTACTTGTTAATTAATTTGATATAATTTTTTTGAAAACCAACAATAAATAAGCGAAGTTTAAGTTCATTATAAAGACATAAAGAACAAAATGGATAGAATATCCCTAAAAAAAATCTTAAAAAAGGTTAACATTCGAAAATTTGAATGTAATCACTTTTACACAAAGGGATCTTATGCCGAAAACGCATAGAAAAGATGACTACACAGAAAGTTAAAATTTTCATAAAAGAGTAACCCTTCGTTTCTTGATTTTTAATTATCAAAATAATAAAATTCAAGTTCAACAATAAGGGTCATAAGCACTATTTTATAGACTAATTCCAAATTGATTCAAAATTTAAAATATAAAATCCTAAAAATAAGGAAAATTCTTAAAATAATATAATGATAATTAACTTCTAAAAATAAATAAATAATTACAGTTAAGTCATTCAAAACACGTCCCGAATCTTACATCTCAAATCATGCAAATGTATTTTTTTCATTTTCTTGTCAAACAAATCACAATTATATTTGTTGCTTCATTTGGATTTGTTTGTAATTTGTTATATTTTAAATTACTGCTTCTTTTAACAATTGTGTCATACTTTATTCTACCACAATTCTTGTTGACTTTGAGCTTCTTGAATCACTAATTGAGCCATGTGCAATAAGCCAACTGTGAGTGCATCATTATCCCTTGCTAGGAAAAGATTCGTTCTTGAATCTTCTTCATCTTCGCTTGTATCAATCTCTTTAGGTAGAAACTCAATTGATAATTATTTCTCTATTAGATCTTCATCATCAGATTCTTCATCAGATTTATCATAGAGTGAATTATCTTCATAAATGGGGCTTAGCCCCTCTTTATTTACAAAAAAAAAAAAAAATTATCTTCATAAATTAAATTTGTATCATAGGATGGATAATCATCATAAATGAGATAATAATTATAAATGAGATAATTATCACAAATTGTGTTATGATCATAGACATCAAAGTCAGGAATGTTGATCTGCATCTCGATATCTTGAAAAATTGACTGATTTCTAGGTCGTACTTTTCAATTCTGTCCCTGGTTTAGAATCTCCAAGGGATTGACGTCCTCCTCTTCATCATCATATGCGTCCTCTAATTTCATTCATTCTTCGGATTTAATCATAGTTGTAAAACCTGGCCCGACCCGGTCGGGTCGATCTGGAACCCGACGAATCAGTCATCAGATCGGTTCGGGTCAAGTATTGAACCAGTCATGTATCAATCCGGTCAAACTCGATCAAAACCCGACCAAACAGGGTCCAAACCGGTGATCCAGTGACCCGATCGGGTCGTGCATTTAAAAAAAAAAAAAAACCAAAAAACCAAAATTGTTTCATCTTGTCAAAAAAAATGCAAAACTCATTTTAAAATTTTTTGTAATTTTATTTGCTAGTATACTCTTCTACAATGACCTCAAATTTCAGCTTCCAATACTGAAGTAATTTGCGGAATAATAAATTAAGAGAATATGACATATATCATTTTTAATGTAATTAAATTTGAAAAATATGATTTCAATGTCATTGAGAGGTATGTTTATGGGGATTCTGAGTTACAATTTTAATTGACATAGTAATAGCATGCATTTTTATTTACTTATGCTTCTTGTTTTTGAGCTTATTTAATGAACCTTATTTAATTTATTTTAGATATGCAAAATATAATTGAATTTATATGTTCATATTTATATATATTTTTATAATCTATATATATATTTAGGTCAACCGGTCCGACCAGTAACCCACCGATCCGACCAGTGACCCAGTAACCCAATACCCAGACCGGATCAATGTCTGGGTCGGATTTAATGACTAACTTCGTCCACGAAATTTGTCGCTCCAAATTTTGTATTTCCATGCTCTGCGTCTCCACAAGTTGTCGCTTCAAAACTTGAATTTTCTCGTTATGCGCCCATGCCTGTCGTCGCTCCAAATCTTGAATTTTCTTGTTCTGCACTCATTACAAGTATTCACTCCAAAACTTGGATTTTATTGTCCAACGCCTGTTCAAGTTGTCACTTCAAATCCTAGATCCGCCTTCTGATCTCTTCACTTTCTATGTCACGTGGGTCTATCTGACATGGTTTTCTGTGTTCTTTAGGAACGAATCCATATCCCTTGCCTTCACCACTCTACCGTTGATGACTTCTACGATTCTATTTAGCTATTGGTTGAAAGCAACCTAGTGCTCTGATACGAAATGATGCCGAAAACACGTAGTGAAAATGGCTAACAGAAAGTTAGAATTTTCATAAAGGACTAACCCTCCCGTTCTCAACTTCTAATTATCAAAATAATAAAATTCAACTACTATAATAGGGGTCATAAGTATCCTTTTACAGACTAATTACAAATTGATCCAAAATTCAAAATTTAAAATTCTAAAAATAATGAAAATACATCTCAAATCTTAGATCTCAAGTCATGCCATATATGATGCTTTCCTTTTCTTGGTAAACAAATCACAATTATATTATTTACATATCATTTATATTATTTTCTAATAATTTTACACTATATTTTTAGGTAATAATATATATTAGAAACCAATTGCACTCTGTTAAAAAAATCTCAATATCATATTTGTTTAGAAGAAAAACAAAAATTACATTTTCAATAGGGGCATGATCTTTTGACGCTGGTGTTAACTAAAAAGTTTGATATTTGATCTTAACAGTTGATTTCGTAAATCTAACAGTTATAATTTATTAGGTTATTCTTATTAATTAATTATTAATTTTTTATAAATTATAATTGTTAGATTAGTAAAATTTAACAATTAAAATCTAATGTCAAAAAATCATGTCCTATATATATATATTAAAATAAAATAAAATGTAGAAGAAATAATATTAAAAATATTGTTTAGTCTTAACAATGCATTAAGCTCTAGACCAATGTATCCTCCCCAACAGCCACAAGTTGACAACTTTTTCATTCTAATTCTTTGATTTGATAGCCTCGTACAATTTGTCAGCATCATCCACCTCCCTCAACTAAAAGGTAATTTTAGCATAGGAGAAACTATTCTTATACAACATAAGAGTATTTTATCTTCTATAGACCTATCGAAAATCATGATACTTTTTTTTTCTTTTTTTTTGTAAATAGTAGACCCCACCACATTTGTCTCTACAACATAAAATATCTTCTTTCATGTAACATGAGATTAGATGAACCCTTTTAGCATCAACTTCTTCAACAACAAAATCATATAAAAAATAAAAAAATCACTTCTGTTATTGCTGAAAAACGATCTTCTCATGTAACAAATCCATCAACATTTTTCATTCATATTTTTTTTAAAAAAAAAAATGAGAAATCTCACCATATTAGAAGACAAGATTTTGTAGTAACAACAAAAATACAAAGCCCATAAAAAATATGGTATTTTGAAATCATTTCTCAAAATATGATATTAATATTAAATTATATAAATAAATAAAAAAAGATAAGATAAACCTTAATTTGCATATTGATGCTCGAGCCAATATTCTCTTACTGCTTTTTTTATTTTGGTAATTAATATAATTTTCTTCATTTTGTCACATCTATTTATAAGTTGTTTCGTGTGAATTTTTCCATACTCTCCTTCCAACAACTATTGGTATCAGTGGCGGACGTGCGTTTCTGCATGTGTCTGCACTTGCAGACACAAAAATTTGAGAATTTTTTGTGCTTTTTCAAAAGGGTGAATAATTTAGGTCAAGTAAAAAAAAGATTTAGAAAGATTGAAAAGAGAAAAAGTAAACATAAACCTAACTGTGGTAGTTAAAATCAGAATTTTCCATAAAATTAGAAGGAGGATAAAAAATCGTAAAACATAAAATCTTAACATAAAAAAAATCGTAAAAAATCATAAAATCAAAAAAGTGTTTGGAATTTGGATGAAATTGTTTTGATTAAAAAAAAAATCGTAAAATCACAGATTTAAATCGGGATTTTAACTAACATGGGCCCAACCCAACAACCCCTATAATTAAAAGCTTAAACTATACCTCATTGCTTTGTCTCTTCTTCTTTTTTGAAACATAAACCTTATTAGCTCCAAATTTTAATAGACATCAATGATTCCTGAAATTTAATCTTTATCAAGTGGAGAAGAATTGCACGAGATTTTTCACGTTTTTTTGTAAAGCAAAAGTGGCCAACTTTGGATCAAATAGACATTGACAGAGGTGGATTTTTGATCAATTAACCGCTACAATTAAACTATATTTTAGAAATGTCTTTTTGTGGTGTTTATTTATTTTTTAATTATCATTATCGATTATTTCTCTAAAACTTTACTTTTCAAGGAACGAAGAATCGAAGAATGCTTTTGTGATCGTTCTATTGTAACAGCTTAGTTGACTCTTAATTATTATTTTTTTATGTTAAGTTAAAATTTTCTTTTCTTTTCTTGTTTATATTTTTTTAATACATTTAAAAATTTCTTTAAAAAAATCTTCGGGGATGCTGCCCCCAAATCCCCGTCCTAAGTGTGCAGACATAAAAAAAAAAATTCTAGGTCCGCCACTATCCCATTTATTATGGGTTATTTTTTCTAGTCATAATCAAATAGACTTTGCTATCATTTTTATTTTTAGGGTCAGATTTTATTTTTGTTTAACAAAACCCCAAATAAAAAATAAAAAAAATGAACAAATTAATTTAATTATTAACAGTTTTAAAGGTAATCTTGGATGAAAAAAAATCACAAGAGTAAATGATAAGAAAAAAAAACATAAAAAATATAAGTGATAAAAAAGTAAACTACATACAAGTTTATGAACTTTTCCCTAAAATAAATTGTGATAAAAGGTTGTAAGAAAAAAAAAAGTATAAGCATAACTAGGGGTGTTAACGAGCCGAACCTGTGTTCAAATGTGCCAGACTGGCTTTATCCTGTTACCTGTTACGAATATAATATCAGCCTGTGGTCTGACTCATTTACAAAAAATAAAAACCTTGTTTAGCCTGTTTAAACAAAAATTTATCCAAACAAAATATACAATCAACAACACTAGTAATTCCATAAATATCCATAAATTTAATTTATATCCAAATAGCATAATATAAAACAAAATCATTTAAAAAATCTGTTTAATTAATAAAATGAGATGAAATGAATTGAGAAGAGAGAGAGGGCTATCACAAGTAGTATAAAAAAAATAAAAATAAAAATATTAAGCAAACCTGAGAGGCTGTAAGGCCGAGCTTTTGAATTGGAGCCTGAGACCTTTTTATTAAACGAGCTTTTATACAAGTCCAAGTCTGGGTCCAACAATAAATTTTAGACATGTAAGCTCAGGTCTTCACGAGCCGAGCCAAAGGCCCCTGACTCATTTAGCACCCCTAAGCATAACCTCCTTACATAAACTTATATTTCACAAAAAAAAAAACTAAAACTAAAACATCAAAGTTGTTTTTTTTTTTTTTTTTTTAAATGAGTTGGGGATGTCATTACCATCCTCATCTGAAAAGTGATTGCAGTGTGTTTGCCATTCAAAATATCTCGTTGAAGAAGCAAAATATGATTTGTTTTTTTAAAAAAAAATTAAAAGAAATTATTATCAACTTATAGCACAAAATTACATATAAAATTCATGGCAAGTTTGGAGAACTTGCATGTAATAACAACTTAACACCACGCAAACTATATCATGGTCGCTACGGCAGATATAAGCTTTCAACATTACAAGACAAGGAAGTCATATTTATATTTACTAGAAGGTTAATTAATCTGTCTTCTTTTTTAGTGTTAAGGATTTTTCCTACACCAAATCAATTGTTACCATCTGATTTTATTGGTCCTACATGTACTCTCACAAATATAGTAAGACCAACAAAATCATGACTGTACTTGGTATAGTTTAGAAAATTTCTTAACGCCAAAAAAGACACAAGAATCTTTCCCCGTGTTAAATCTTCAGTTAGAGAAGGGCAACCTGAAAAAACAAATAACTTGTTAAAATGTAATAAACAAATTAAAATACAAATTTTTGTGGAATTTAAAAATAAACATATATAGGGTAAACAAAACAGTTTAATCCTGTATAAAAAAAAAAAAAACAGTTTAATCCTGAGATTCTTGCTGAGATTTTGTTATTGTTGCTTACCCTAACTTGAGAGAAGTGTCCGAGGAATCATCCTCAATAGGAGGATCACTAATGCAACTGCTTATATTATTCATGGATTCTAATGAGACACCTTCTTGCATTCCAATATCCGATTCCACCACTACAGGACTTTTTGCTTTACACAGCATACCCACCATAAGCGTCTCCGCTAGCTGATTAATTAATTTTAACTTTGTAAATCAAAGGAAAAGAAACCAAGACATTCTTTTCTTTTCTTTTGTGTGTGTACGTGTGTGTGTGGGGAGAAGGGGGTTACAATAATTAAACCAAGACGTTCTTGTAAATTGATTTCTCACCTTTTGCTTTAACTGCTTGTTCTTTTCTTCCAACACGATACCCTTAATTGGCAGAATGAACATAAAAGAAAGCAACAATCCTCAGAATTTTGATGTGAGTTGAATCTAGAAATACAGAAATCTTGCCTGAAGTCACTATTTTACTGAGTATTATGATATTCCTAGAATTAAAGCATACTATAACCTGGTGCTTTTCGAATTATATGCACATAATTTAACCTAGTACTATCGAACATGATTACATTCATTATGCAACAACAATATCTAGCACCTATTCATTTAGAGGGTACCGAGAGCTCCATACTACATGCATGTGTATTTTAATTTGATTAAGCATTGAAAGATACTAACTTCATTATCAAGCTATCAACAAACCTTATTCTGAAGTTCAGAAATCTCAATCATAACTCGCTTTTCCTGAAAGTAAAGGTTGCATTGAGTTAGAGTTAGGACAAACCATCAACATATGTTGGGAGGAGGATATTTGAGAAAAGGAAAGGTTTGGAAAGATATGGAGGAAGATAACACTTTTATTACTACACAACTCTTTTTCCTTTTTGGCTTGATGGCTTGATCCAAAATGATGGAAGACACACCTATTTATACTAGTGGCACCTGCTTAACCAATGGCTAGGATTGTGCCAACACAATTCTCATCTAAGGGCTACAAATTATTCTCTAGAATTTTCTATACTAGCCTAGTAAAAATATTAATTGTGGTAGGTGCAACTACCCTCTAGAACCTTCATGGAATTGACTAGAATAGAGATTTCTAGATCTTGGGCTAAACTAACTCTTAAAGGATAACTCTGGATGTTGGGCTAAACGTATACTAAGCCCAATGGGCCAAAACTAAATCAAGTTTATTTATTCAACACCCCCCTTAAACTATATTTTGTAAACCAATCATATTATGTGGACACATTTGTCCGGTGGCTTTGGGATTGGTGGAAGATAAACAATCTTTATCGGTGTTTGTGACGTCTCCGGTACATACACGATCTCTGCTAAATTTGACCAAGTAATCCTTGGTTTTTCCCTTTGCTCATTCTCCAAAATATCTTTTTTCTTTTGCTTTTCTAGCACATCAACGAGAGTTTGTTTTTCTTTTATTGAAATTATTTCTCCTTTGTTTGTCTTCTTTGTAGGTACTCCCCCTGATTTGTTGTAACTGATCCTTGGCTTCACTTTCTGTTTAATTTCTTTGTTGCTGTTGCTTCTTCCTGCTGATGGTGTAGATGCAAGAGTTGTTAGAGTAGGACTTGGTGGAGGAGTTTGATCATTTCCATCTTGAACTGTCTGCCCTTCTGAGTCATCAACATTTCTAAAGAATACGCCTTCAATTTTCATTTCTTTAGTTGCTATATGCTTTTTCTTGGTTGTCATTGTTTCATCCAATATGAAATTTCTTTGGGGTTCTATCTTTGATTCTGGCAGTGTTAGTACTGCTTCATTCTCCTCTTCTTCTTCACGTTCCTCATCATCATCATTGACGTCAATAGGATCACCACTACGCTCGTTGTCACCTTCTCCTCCTCTTTCTTCTTCATGCTCTTTCATCAAATCGGATTTATCCATCCACTCAGCAGCTTCTTTATCTTCTTCCACATCATCAATATTATCAGCTTCAGCTTCTTGTTGTTCTTTTTCCTCTTCTACAATCTCTGATTTTTCTGACTCCAATTCATTTTGGATATCGAGTTCTGATTCTGGATTGCTTGATTCTGTGTCAAGATACCATGTATTCTCTTGTTCTCCTACATTGTCGTTGCGTACCATCAACAGAGTGCCATCTTCTTGACTTTTCTCTTCCACATAGTTTGCCTTCTCCTCAATCCTCCTTATAGGGGCTCTACATTCAGAAGCATAATGGTCGAACCTTTGACAGTTGTAGCACTTGATTTGTGATTTGTCACGCCTTGGTTGGAAGCCACCTCTTCCACGACCTCTTGTTGAGATTTCTCCTCGATCTTCATGGGCATAGTTGTTGTTGAAGCCTATTCTTCCACGTCCACGACCTCTTCCTCGACCACGATATCCTCCTCGTCCTCTTGTGTTGCCAAAGTCTTCTTCCTTTCCTTTGAAGTTGAGTTGTGTCTTGAGTAATTGTTCACCAACCTCTTGCTTTTTCTTTTGCTTCTCCTCATATGCTTGTAAGGAGCCCAAGAGTTGCTCTATTGTCATAGCTTCCAAATCTTTTGATTCTTCTATGACAGTGACAATACGATCGAATTTCGAATCTAAGATCGCAAAATTTTCTCCATAATTTTTACATCATCTATCTTTTCACCATTTCTTTTTAATTAATTAGTCATCGTCAAGACTTTAGAAAAATAATCGGAGATACTTTCGGCATCTTTCATGTGTAAAGTTTCAAACTCACTTCTTAGAGTTTGAAGACGTACCTTCTTGACCGGTTCAGCACCCTTGTAAGAGGTTTGTAGCTTCTCCCATGCTTCCTTTGCAGTGGCTGCCTCCGAAATCTTCTCAAAAGCATCTTCATCCAATCCTTGATAGATGAGATAGAGAGCTTTCTTGTCTCTCTTTCTTGAATCCTTCAAGCTATCCCTTTGAGTTTGGGATAGAGTGACTCCTTCTTTTGGCTCATCGTAGCCTTTCTCTACCACTTCCCACACATCTTGTGATCCAAGGAGGGCCTTTATCTTGATGCTCCAATTATCATAGTTGCTCTTGGTGAGCATAGGGACTTGGAAAGGAACCATGTTGCTACTTGCCATTTCTCTAGAAAGGATCTTAAGGCTTTGATACCACTTTGTTGGAAGGAGGATATTTGAGAAAAGGAAAGGTTTGGAAAGATACGGAGGAAGAGAACACTTTTATTACTACACAACTCTTTTTCCTTTTTGGCTTGATGGCTTGATCCAAAATGATGGAAGACACACCTATTTATACTAGTGGCACCTGCTTAACCAATGGCTAGGATTGTGCCAACACAATTCTCATCTAAGGGCTACAAATTATTCTTTAGAATTTTCTATACTAGCCTAGTAAAAATATTAATTGTGGTAGGTGCAACTACCCTCTAGAACCTTCATGGAATTGACTAGAATAGAGATTTTTAGATCTTGGGCTAAACTAACTCTTAAAGGATAACTCTAGATGTTGGGCTAAATGTATACTAAGCCCAATGGACCAAAACTAAATAAAGTTTATTTATTCAACACAACATGCACCAAAGGATTAACTTATGTGTGTACCTTTATCTCAATCACGCGGTTGAGTCCTTTTTCAAGTGTTTTCTCCAGTTGCTGCAACTCGTTTAGGTCTAGTCCTTGAAGATCGTCGCCTTTCATACGCCTGGTCCATCAAAATATAAATACTGTGGATTTTACTCAAACACATCTTCTATTTTCTTGTATTTTAACTCTCTTTTTTCTTTAACAAAATTGATATACCTTAGTTGTTGCGTTCTATCTTCAATTTCCTTATTCAATTTGGCGCTATCGCTAGCGTCTAGCTGAAATGAACAATTATACAATTGCTAATTATATCAGTTCCAAATTAAAAAAACAGATAGCTAGATATATAGTGCACAAGTAGTAATAAAGATAAGTGATGGTGGTAGCTCAGTTGGTAGCTAGAGAAGAAATGGCCTCAATTTGATTCCTACATGCCATCTTTGGAAGGAGTTTAAATATCTTTATCTTTGACTCATCCCGCACTCCAGATTATTAGCCCCATAACCGACTCAAAGAGTCAAACCTTACGAGAATACCATAGAGAGATAACTCACCTCAAAGAGTTAATTAGGATTGGGTTAACTCCAAATAAATAAATAAATAGATGTCACAATTTTTTTTTAACTAAAACAATTATATAAACATACTAAATTTTATAACTTGGGTTTCACCAAGTTTAGGCAATAAGCTGTATACAATCATAAAAAATTAATAAATAGAGAAAAACAAAATGTAAGAACTTTTTATTTTGTGTACAACCTGCAGTTCTAGAGAAGGTCTGTCCAATTTGTTGATGCCTTGTAAGTGCGTATTATACCTTGTAATTATGTCCTTCGTACTTTACCAAACCAAAACAAGAAGGATGAGAAAAATAAAAGAATTAAAAGAGTTAGTCACAGAAGTTAAATAAACTTTTGAAAGAAATAAGGCATGTTGTGAAAGATTTTTCTCAACTAAAACAGCATTATAATAGTGAAAGTAATTGTAGAGGGGCAGAGTTACATCCCGTGAAATATAACTAAGGTGGTGTTTGGTAAACATTCTTTAGAAAGAAAGTGAGGTGGGAATAAAAGTTTCTCACAATTGATATAAAGAGATAAAAATTATTCCTAGTATAAAATATATCTTAAGAATGAAAATTTGTAAATGAGGAGGGAAAATTACATTCGCACTTATATAGGTGGAAATAAAACTTTACCGTGGGAATGAAAATTTTTTAACTAGACAAATTATTGAATTATTTCTCCAATTTGTCTTCCTTTGCCAAACACATTGGCAGCTTCAATTTCTTTGGGTTTTGCACTGCAATATTATCTTGATAACCTCTCCCGTACTCATTTTCTCTTAGTTCTCACTGGCAATTCAAGCCTCATCCGGCTCTGGACATTGGACTTTGGGTAAGACATCAACCTAGCTTTTTTCGTCTCCTCTTCATTTCACTTGTACGTTCTACATGTTGAGATATTCAAGTGTGATGAGTTCAACATTGATTAGTAATGAGCTAAGTGAAAAGTATATAAGTGGAAGAACCCATAAACCCAATGCCTTAAGATTTTGAGTTGAGATGTGATGTCGGACCCACTTGGTGTATTTGATCCACTTAGCTCATTGATGGTGGCCTCCCTCCATGGGCTTCCCTTGGACCTGCCTGACAGTGGTATCAGATCCAAGTTGGGCTCGAGCTAGCCTGGTGATTGGCTAGGAGGCGAGTTGAGTACTTGGGTCTTGGAGTACTCGATTGAGGGAGAGCATATCAATGTTGGGTTTCACACTTAAGGTAGAGATTGTTGATATATTCAAGTGTGATGAGTCCCACATTGGTTGGTAATGGGCTAAGTAAAAAGTATATACGTGGAAGGACCCATAAACGCAATGCCTTAAGGTTTTGGGTTGAGATGTGGTGTCGGACCCACTTGGTGTATTTGATCCACTTAGCTCATTGGTGGTGGCCCCTTCCATGGGCTTCCCCTGGACTCGCCTGACACTACAATAGAAGAAGGCTGTATTTTTTTTTTAGTTTCTCAAAGTATCCGACAGCCGACAGCCAAAGACTAATCCTTTCGAGGCGGGAGATCACATTAAGTGGATAAACTTCTCCCAACAAAACCTTCTTCATACACACGGTCAGAAATCGAACCCTTGTCAGCATGCTTAAGGAACCCAGCTATCTACCAACTATGCTGAACTTTGTTGCTAGCAAGGCTGTATTTTTTACCGATAGTTATATATGATTAAGAAGGATCAAAGTGAAGTGAATTTTATTATTATTTTTGTTGTTAATCTATAGTTGAAATCTTTTTACTATGTATAAGAAATTCTTATCTTGTTTTGTTGAGAATATTTCTTTTACCAATTAAAAGTTTAGATCCAGGTAAGAAATGCTCCATATAAGGTCAAGAAAGACCACCAATTTTATTGAGGATTTATGGTAAAATTACATATCATCTACAAACATAAGAATCGATCATGTGTGCCCCCGTCATTAATTGTTGGGAATATTTCAATTGAACTAAACATGGGAAAGAAATTTTATTGGAAAAAATGTAATATATTATTGAGTGGCAAACAAATATATTTTATCAACTTTCCCATCAATCATATTGCTGGTAATGGAATTTCAAGAAATGTAATCTGATTGGGAATAAAACATTTCCTATATCATATACCAAACCAGGGGCGGACCGAGGGGGGTGCAAGGGTAGGCGGCCACTCCCCTCAAAATTTGAAGAATTTTTTTAACATAAGTATAATGCAATAAATTTCTATTTTTTCTCTCTATTAATGTGAAGTAGTTTTCTCCCACCGCAGAGAGTTTATAGAGTTTATAAGATCTGTTTACAAATTACACTAAGTATGACCAGAGCCATACACTCTTGATCAAAATATGACGGTCAGACATAGTATAGTTTGTAAGAGTTTCTAAATGAAAAGCTAGTAAATATAACCTTCCCATTAAATTATAGTTTAAATCTCGACTTGAAACTTACACTTTCAACTTTTATTATGCTTAGATGTTAGCACAAATCTTCCCATCAATAAATAAAAATAAGAAGTCCGAGAGTCTTATGAAATAATGAACCTTATTCTTTCGATCCCTCTCCTTTTCTGATGATTCGTGACAGAGAGGGGAGTGAGGGGCAGAAGGGTTTTGGTGATTGTGCTTCTTGGCAATCTGTCTCTTCTGATTTATCTTTGACTTTTTTTTCTTGTTGGGCTAACATTGAGTAAATAGAAAAAGAGGTTAAAAAATGATAAGGGTCTCCTACTCTCCTTTGAATTATCTATTTAGATATAGTAATTAGTTCATATTTTTTGTGAAATCTAAACCTTTGCTCTCTTCTCTTTTTCTTTGTTTTCTTTGCATAAAAAATGTTCATTTTAGGGGTTGAAAAGCTGTAGTTTTTTTCAAATTGATAGTAGATTTTACTGTGACATCTTCCACCTCTCTCTCTGTCTCCTTCTTTCTCTCTATAACAAGTTAAAAGAGGTATTTATGAGTTATGTTCTTTGGATTGGTGTTTCGGCCTCACACATATTGTGGTTGAAGAGAGGAACAAATATTTGATTTTTCGTATTTTGATCTCTCATATATTATATTTAAAGAGAGAAACAAATATTTAATTTTTAGCCTACCACAGGAAAAATTCCTGGGTCCGCCACTGTACCAAACACCGCTGAATTCTTTTGGTGCTAGGGGTATATTTGTTTCTGTCTAGGCACTGCAGAGTCAGGAGTAAAATTCGGCTAGTGTCAAAAGATTCAAGTAAGTAGAATTCGGCCGATATCAAGATTGTATTATTTTCAAAAACTCAATCATTACTAAGGTTGTATCATAATTTTTAAAGAAAATTTATGTCAATTTTAAAAATTAGCTGGTGCCAAGGCACCACATGAGTAACGAGTGGCTCCGGTGCTATCTCTAGGGGTATAATATATCAATATGTATAATATATTAATATAACAGTGATCTAATGAGAGAGGTAAGAAAAAAAACTCAACTATGGAGTCATCGTATATAATTTCAGTCGAGCACTAAGAATTAAGGGAAAGATGTGAGGGCACTATGACTCTGGAGTGATTGTAATATGACATAAAGTGATTGTAAAATGTGTCTCTTGACCTCTTCAATAAAGAAAAAGGGTATTTAAAGGGCGGAGACCCCTGGTGTGCATTATGCTTAAGTCTAACTATTTTTTCCCTTAGACCTACTTTGAGTGAGGCAATTTAGGGCCTTTACTAATGTACATAGTTCCGCCCATGTCCAGCACTCTAGTAGATTACGGTATTTAAAGTCAGAATAGGAAGTTAATATCATTTTTCATTCTAAACTTGCCAACCTCAGCTTTCATGTTCGGGATCAAAGCAACTGATCTTAACAACTCCTTATATGTTATTGACTAAGGAAAAGATGTTCACACAAATGTAAGGTATGCTCACTATCTGAATCCTTCATAAGAAAAACTATAGAACCATTATGTTTATCTCTGGTAACTTGTACGGGAGTACGTAAGGAGTGTGTAAGTGTGGAACAAATCTTTGGTGCATGTACCAAATTGAGTACATCTTTTTTTAAAAAGAGAAAAAATTTCAATATGATGGGATTTTTTTTTCAAAAGTAGTGAAAAGTTTTCCAAAAATGGAAAAAAAAATGTAACCACAGTTGGATACATCTGATACACCAAAGATATTTCGGTAAGTGTGAGTTTGTGTATGTATCATCTCTTTATTACTTTATTTACCAATTTATTTGTTCCAAGCATACCATTATGCTAATTCAAATCCTGCCAAAATTTATTCCTCCATTATATATTATATATTTTCTATGTGGCGTGAAAACGATCACAAATAATGCACAGCATTATGCAATAAAAGTTCAACAGAAACCATATCAGTTAAAGATCTGCAGTTAATGACATATATCCGGTTCACATAAACAATGGTAGGGACCGCGTTCATTGGTTAATAGTTATGATGATTTATGTTTATAATTTATGTGTCTTTGGCACATATCCATAATCATTTATATTTTTTATTAATGATCAAAAAATACCAAGGAACTTTGGTCTAGGTCACTGAGAGAAGTTGTAAGAAGTAAAGTTCTCCGGAAGAGAAAAACTTGTTTTAGATTGGTGCAAGAAAGAGATTATAGAGCAAAAACAATCCTTACCAAAAAATGAAAAAGCCCCTTATGTACCCCACGACTTAGTTTCCATCTCAGCTATACTGCCCCAACATGGTGACATAGCTCCTTTTTTTTTTTTTTGGAAATAGTGACATAGCTCCTTGAATAGAGAAAATTGGTTGTAGAAAAAGATGGTGTCAACTTTGCCATAATAGTTTCGATATCACAACTACTTAGGTGGGATAGACAGCGATAAATTCATGCTTCTCACAAAGGGTCAGGAAATAAACACGAGTTCTTTGGACGGGTTATATTAATCTTATCGTTGCTTATGTAAGCAACCAAACATTTTCACCTCATAGCTAGGAGCAATTCAACAGAATGAATCCTTCGATACTGAAGTTTTCTTTCTTTAAATTTAAGGTTATTTAGGTACTACTATTAAGTAAGATAACTTTAATGATTGCTATTAATATTTATGAACCGTACATGTTTCATGGTGATCTATAGTTAAAATAACAAACATCCTCCTTTCACTACAAATTTATGATCTCCACGATGCTCTTCCTTAGTATAATAATATCGCTTAAGCTTTGACTCCAATTCCCTACTTAAAAATATTCATTCATCAAATTTCATTTAACTGGGCTTCACATTGCTAAATCTCCAAGAGAAAGCTTAACAAATAAGCGTTGAGTCTAACCCCTTAATTGACACCAAAGATTTGATCAACCTATTAAGAAGGTACCATTCATCATAGATCATTGCATTTTCTAACTCCATTTCCAAGCAATCAATTCAGTCCATTATTACTACTCCTTAAGCATGCAAAGGACATCTTGAAAAAGGAACCGATCGAAAACTTAATAAATATCTTAAGCCATCGACCAATCAACTACAAACTATATATACTAGTTCAAGCTTTACTTATGACTCCATCAACCTGAATTTCATAATTTTTTTCAACGGTTTAATTTATTATACATATATGCATTTTTCTTTGGGAACAGTATAAACTCTACAACTTTCAACAGTCGGTACCTATGTATTATTCTCTGCAATATTCGCATGCATTATATAGTCACTATAATGAATAGATGATGTCAAACCAGCCGAAGCTCAGGACCATGTAGAAAATAATTAGATGTGAAAAGTCAATACTCCATTTAGTTAACAGAATGAAGACGTAAATGGAACTATAGAACCAGGTCAACAAGCTGGTCCATCTCCTATGTATATGGTTGTTTGATTGATTGTGTACATATTAAAAGGCTAACCTATATAATTCATTAAGTACATCAAATATAGCACTCGCAATTTCATGTACTGACAGATAGAACTAATTGGTTACAATAATTATCATATTGATCTTGAGCTTTGAAGGAGCTTTAATCAATTAGCTAGGCACTAAGTTTAGAAGTCCATAATAAATTTCCTTTAATTTCTCACAACACCCTTTTCGAGAAGCTTCAATAAATTATTATATATATATATATATATATATATATATATATATTTCCATAAAATTAGGAAAAATAAGCGAGTGAAACGATGTTTCTGTAAGACACATCATGAGATCGCATCCAAGATCCCTCTCTCACTCTCCTCTCTCTCTCTCTCTCTCTCAGACACACACACTCGTACACAACGCAGAAACTAGCTATAGAAGCAATAGGATGGAAAGGAAGTACATAAATATTAATTGTTAACAACACACACACACATATATATATATATAAGAAAGAATGACCATAAGAGTCTCAAAAGTCAAGAGAGTGCAATAATGGCGTACCTGGAGCTGCCATAATCAAAGAGCTTCCCGGTAGCTGAGAAAACAATGAGTCCAACATCAGCATCGCAAAGCACAGAAAGCTCTTCAGCTTTCTTGAAGAGTCCTCGTCTCCTCTTAGAGAATGTTACCTGCCTCGCTGTTATGTTGTCGATTTTCTTAATCTTGATCTTCGCCCTCGTCATTTTCACTTTTTTTCTGCACAAAACTACTATTTCAAACTCTTATCCTTTCACGTTCTCATAGTTTATCTCTAAATAACATACACATAAAATACGTACAAATAAAATAGAAGATATATATATATATATATATATATATATATATATATATATATATGGAATAACCAAAAAAAAAAAAAAAAACCCTAGTAAAACACCCAGTTTCAGATCTGGCTAACAGGAAAAAGAAAAATAATAATAATAATACCACAAAAAATGAAGCTCATAAACATGCAAGGATATAAGAGCTTTGGATTGAGGGGTCATGGGTTTAATTTGATTTTGTTGATTTCAACCTAGTAGAGCACTCCAGCACTATCTCGATCAGTGAAAAAAATGTTACCAATCAGATTAATTATCAAAGAAAGGAAGTAGTAGAACTAGAAAACGAGAACTTTAAGGACAAGAAGAGACAGAAGAGAGAGAAAAGAAAGAAAGAAAACCTTGATTGGAACGCTGGCTTGGTATCAAGAAAGGAAAGGAACTAAGGAACCCTTCCCTTTATAGCTAATGAACTCTTTCTATTTTGTTACTAAATTATCTTTTTAGTTTTTTTTGGCATATTTTCTTACCTTAAAATGGTTAAAGTTTCAGAGACTAGTGTCAGCAATCAAAAATAGACCGGGACCTTTGAAAACTATGATTATTTATTGAAATTAATATTTTATCTTTTATATTAATTTTATCTTTTATATATGGATTTTATGTCTCTCCTTTCATAAGAGAGATTGTTTATTTTGCTGTAGACAGAAAAATTGGTGGGACCCGTTATTTGTGAAAAAAGAAAAAAGAAAAAAAAGCAAACACAAGTTTCGAAAGTATCAGCGGGAGAGTTAAAAAAATTTACGTGGCTGGAGAGAATTAAACCATTTATATATATATATATATATATATAGATTTGCATTTGTCATTTAACATGACACAACAAACTTTTCTACACACACAATATTTTGTGGAGCTCACACTTTTTTGAAGAAAAAAGAAAAAAAGAAAATTACAGCACGCAAAACGAATCTCTATAACATTACACAATCACTTTTCCTACAACATAACTCTTATAAAATCCATATATATATATATATATATAAATAAAAGTATGTAAAATTTATATATATATATTTTTTTATATAATCTCATATAAATCTCATATATTTTTATATATACAGCAGATAAAATTATCTCTCAAGAAACATTAATTACTTATTTATTAGAATTTTTTGTTTCTTATATTATAAGAGATAAATTTATCTCCTACATACATATAAAATTATGTAGGACTTTTTTTTTTTTTTTATATGGATCCACATAAATCTTATATACTAAAATTTATATCAGAACACTTTTTGGTACATTAGATATAAGTTCATCTGTTCAAAAATAGTAAAAATTTAATTAAAAAAAGATATGAATTAAATTGGAATATTTCTTTTTAATAAAAGAATATACTATATGTGTACATTTAATGTACTGAAGAAATTTCCCTACAAGAAACATTGAAAACTGCTTTTCGTTCTTGAGAGACACATGCCATGTCAGCTGAGTCTCGTACAAGTTTCAAGTCAAGCGTCTGTTTGGTGGGAAGTATAAGGCTTGATAGTATAAGCTTATATTATACGTTATGACATTTTTAGTTGTTTGGTGTGACCATCGTATAGTATAAGCTTATATAACAGAATCTCTTAATACATCAAAATAATGTATAACTTAATCCGACCTAAGGAGGGTAGATTAGGCCTGATAAGAGATTAATGTATTAATATTACTTACAAGTGCAATTTCCAAGAACTAATATATCATTTCAATATTAATATATTAAAATAATTTTTTTTAATATATTAATTTTTAAAATATTAGAAGTTATTATCTTATACAATATCATACCAAACGCTGGATTGTATTAAAATTTAATCAGATCTTATACTATCAGGCCTTATCCTATACTATTCATCAAACATATCCTAAATTCATTAATACCATATGACTTATAATCTGCCAATTCATTTCTATTTAATTTTTTTATGAATATTTAAATGTATTTCTGTGGACTATTGCTTTTCGTACATTATAGCCATACTGCATGTCTGGCATGCCATTGCACCACATAATAATTTTTCATGAGTACTGTTCATGTACTATTTTTCTATATTACTTTTATGTTAATAATTTAGTGTGTGTTATAAAGTATTAAAGTGATTAGAAATATTATTTAATTATTAAATGTGATATTTGATTAATATATCTGATTATCGGGTAATAACACTATATGCCTATTACTAGTATAAAACTAAGGAATGTTTCTCATATCGGCGATATAAAAAATAAATTTATTTCTTATATATACATAAAAGTACGTAGTCTCACATGTAAAAAAAGAGAAAAAAAAAAATATGAATTTCAAACACTTTTATATGTGTATAAAAGATAAAATTATATCCTACAATATCATAAATATCTTGTTTGAAATCTATTCTAGAAAATAATTTTTTGCTTTTCAAAAGAAAAATAAAACAAAAAAACTCATTTGGTAAAAAAGTAAATAAAAAATTATAACTTTTTTTGTTTTTAAATCAAATTTAGAGAACATATCTGACTTATTTTTATTTTTTGTTTTGATTTTTAACTTATAAAACAAAAATAATCATATAAAATATCTATTTTCATAACTATTTTATAAAATAATTTTAAGAACAACAAAAAATCAGAGGCTCATTAATCTCTAAAAAAATAGAGTATAAATTTTGATATACAAAAATCATTTTTCTTTTATTTTTTGCTTTGGTACAAACTAGATATTTATATTTATTTTTATTTTGGTATGCGATATTTTTTAATTACCCGCACATGGACCTTGTACTTATACGTCTCTCCCGTCCCGAGTATATAGTTTCCCGTTTTGCAAATGTTTTGTGACAAGCTTGGATGAAATAATTTAGGCAAAAAAAGAAAAAGAAAAAATTATTGTAAACAAGCATTTTATTTCTTATAAAAATAAAGTATTATCATATGATTTGTTTATATTCTCTTATTTAATTTTACAAATTATTCAAAATTGAAAATATTTGATTATACTTTGCAGGTAAATTTCAAATTCTTCGATCAAAAAATATTTTTAAAAGTAATGTTATACTTATGGTGTATTTAAATTAATTTATTTTAGAATAAAAGATTCAATAAATTCTTATTTAAGTTTAAAAAATAATTTATTTTCAAAATAATTTATTTTCGATTATGTGCTTACAACAAGCTTATAAATTTCTATATGAGAGGATTAAGCCATTAGCTTGTGGAAAAGAAATGGATAAACCATGGGGTATATCATCTAGTAGGTTAAAGAAAATTTTGTGTAAATGTGTGAGATGGCATCTTAATTCTTAAGGGTCATTTTATTACTTCTTATTTTAAGAGTTTAATTTTGATACATTGTGAGTGGAGAAAAAAGTTGTATACATATATTTGATAATGTGTTAACAAATTATTTAATAAATTTTAAATTTTATGTAATTATTAAAAAATTAATATTATTAAATGAATTGATGTAAAGACAAATATTAAATGATAATCTAAATATTTTACAGTGCATCAAAATCATGCTTTTATCATTAAAAATATTAAATGAAATTATTTTATTAACAGCTGTCAATAGTTACTTTTCAAAAAGAGTATAATATTATTTACCTTGTTGATTGCTGGTCTGTAATGAGTTTACTATAATCTAAATGAAATACATTAATTATCAAAAAAGAAAGAAATGGAATAAATTTGCATTGAAGAAAGATTGGAAGTAGTTTTAATTATTATAATGTACAAATTAATATTTTGTACTTTATGGTTGTTGATTAATTTATATGAGGGGTAAACAACAATAATAATCAAATGTAATTGTGATATATTAATAAGAAAAATATTTCATTATCATAAATTTAAAAATAACTACTTAGCTAGCCAAGAGTTGGATATGTTTATTTAATATGTCATAAGTCTAAAACTTTTGAAAATTTTCGAGTTTAGGTGGAGACAGAAAAATATTTTGGTGTTCAAATCAAAGCACCACTCTGACCAGGGCAATAAATATCTGTTTAGGGAGTTCAGGTCTTACCTAACTGAAAAAAAGATAGTTTCAAAATTGTCATACACAAGGGCGCCACAACAAAATGAAGTTGTTAAAATAAAAAATTGAACCCTTTTAGACATTGTAAAGTCTATGCTCAGTTATTCATCATTGTCTAAATTGCTCTGGGAATATGCCATAGAAATTGGTATGTACTTTCTGAACTTGGTTTCATCTGAGTATGTTTCAAAGGCGCCCATAAAATTAAGGAAATTATGTAAAATCAGTTTAAACAATATTTGGATTTAAGGTTCTCCAACAAACGTCTCGTAGCAGAAGTAAAATAAGATGGATTTTCGAATGAAAGTGTGCATGTTTATTGGCAACCCTAAGGGAACCATAAGTTGACTATTTTATAGTCTAAAGGATGAGAAGGTCTTAGTGAGAACTCATGCGACTTCCTTATAGGATAATTATGTGGAAAATTATAAGTTTAGGAACTATTCTTGATGAATTTGCCTTAGTTCAAGAATCTTCTAATACTCTCGAAGTTCCACCTTATGTTCCCGTGATTTTTCAAAAAAGAAAAATATACCTATAAGTGAATCAACACAAGAACCAGAACCAGAAGTTCAACATGATAATATACAAGTGAAAATACTAGTACCACATGTATAAGAACGATATCAAAGAGTTGTTGACCTACAAAATGTAAATCCTTAAGAAATCGCTTGTTGGGTGAAACTTGTCATGCTATCATCATAGATAATGATGACAATCTCACTAGTTACGAAGAAACAATAGAAGATATTGATGCTCAGGAGTGACTTTGGGTTATGAACAGTGAAATAGAAGATATTGATGCTTATGAGTGATTTAGGCTATGAACCGTGAGACGATATCGATGTATTCTAACTCGATTTAGTCTTTTGTAGAAGCACCTAAAGGGCTACAACTCATTCAATGCAAATGGATATCTACATAAGAAAAAGAAGACCGGATGGGAAGGTTGAATCCTTCAAAGCTATATTGATAGTAAAAGGGGAAACCCAAAAAGATGATGTGAACTATGATGAAACCTTTTCGCCAGTTACCATGCTTAAGTCTATTTAAATTCTCTTAGGGCATGTTTGGTGCATAGTATAGGATAAGGCCTGATAGTATAAAACCTGATAGTATAAAGCCTGATTGTATAAGACTTTATTAAATTTTAATACTATATAGCGTTTGGCACAGTATTGTATAAAATAATATATTGTATAAGATAATATCATCTTGTATTTAGTAATGCACTGTATAATATTCTTGGGGAGGGGGCTGAACCTTTAGCCATCACTGTTCCCCCGCACTCCGGATTAGTCCCATAGCCGACTCAAAGAGTCGAAGCTCGTGGGGATACCGGAGGGAGCCAACTCGTCTCAAAGAGATAATTAGGGTTGGGTAACTCCAAAAAAAAAATATCCTTTAATAAAAATTTATATAATTCTTCAAAAAATGTCATATGATATTAATTTTTATAAAATATTATTTATCAGTGTGTCAAAAACAAATTAATTTTTATAAAAATAAGAATATTCAATATTTTAAAAATTAATATATTGAAAAATTTATTTTATTTTAGTATATTAATATTAAAATAATATATTAATTTTTGAGAATTGCACTGGTCAACGATGTTAATACACTAATATCTTATCAGGCCTTATCCCTTCCCCTTAGGCCGGATTAAGTTATAAATCATTTTGATGTATTAAGAAATTCTGTTGTATAAGCTTATACTATACGATAGTCACACCAAACAACTGAAAATGTCATAACGTATAGTATAAGCTTATACTATCATGCCTTATACGTCACACCAAACAGGCCCTTAATGGTTATAACAAGTCTAGATTATGAGATTTACGAAATGGATGTCGAAACAACTTTTCCAAATGGAAATTAATTAAATGATATCTATATGCAACGACCAAAAGGGTTTATAGTCAAAAGACAAGAACACATGGTATACAGGTTGCAAAAGTCTATTACAGACTTAAGCAAGCATATAAATCATTAAACATCAGGTTTGATCAGGCCATTAAGGTTTTGAGAAAAACCCTGATTAACCGTGTATAAAAAAATGCAAGGGGTGATGATAACTTTTCTAGTACTTTGTGTAACTTTATGTAAATAATACACTTCTTATTGGAAACGATCTAGAGGTATTACTAAGCATACATAATTGGCTAATTGAGCAATTTGATATTAAAGCCTTTGGAAAAGGCAATTATGTTATTGGTATAAAACTCTTACGAAAATGGAAGAATAAATTATTGGAATCATCTCAGGCTTCTTACATTGACAAAATCTTTTCCAGTTTCATCATGGAGAATTTTAAGAGGGAAATCATTCCCTTCAGACACAAAATTCATCGCTCTAAGGAGCAATCTCTAAAGACTCCTAAGTATAGAGAAACATGAATATGATACCTTATACTTTGATAATAGGTAGTCTTATATATGTCATGTTGTGCACTAAGCTAGATATCAGCCTCATAGTAGGAGTAGTGAGGTGGTACCAATCTGACCCCGAAGAACGTTGAATAACTATTAAGTATATACTCAAGTATATTTAGAAACGAGTGATTATATGCTAGTCTATTTTAGTGGGAGTGCTGAAACCATAGGTTACACAGACTCGGTTGTCTAAGGGGAATTTGGCAAGAAAATCAACCTCGAGCTTTGGTGGGTTTACACTTAAACTAATATAGCATTAGAGGTGACCCTAGCGAACCCTAATACAAAGAGTTTACCTAAACGGATGCTCGAGAGACATGTTATTTCTTTAGATCTAAGGGAGATCCTAGACTTGCACTAGACAAGTGAGAGATATTGCTTCACCTGTGCTCTTGGAGCAAGACAAAGTAACAATGTAATTCTTTTTCTAATTTTTAATAAATATGGTATTATTCATTGTTCATATTGTTACAAACATAAAGGTCCAGATTAATTGTGTAGTATACGATCATTTGGATACGTTCATGGAGAACATAATCATAAGATCTAATAATTAATGAATAGGTTCGCAACTATTGATTAAAGTTGGATGTTATACTTAGGCTGTAATATTTTATAAAACAATTTGTTCCAATTATTATAAAATATGGTGAAATTAAAATTTACATTAAAAGAATCAATGAGATATTTGATTAAGGTTAAATTTATGTAATAAGGTATCAAATCTTCATTTAACTCATTAGTTTATTATGTAATTGAGTAGTTATCATTCTTTGATTTACAAACAAGTGAGGTTCGATTTATTAATGACCAATAACTCGGTATTTTGAGAGTGAGACTATTTGATTATCAATATTCATGAAATAAACCATATAAAATTTGTATCAAATATCCCTTTAATATGCTTTGGTACTTAGATACTAAAGACATTGACTAGTGCATATGATCCACTATAGAAACTATTATCGTCAAGAGAATAAATGATTAATTAAGTGACAAAAAACTTATTAAACAATTATCGATATTTTACAAAGGAGAAATACATATTTATATTGTTACTATTATTATTTTTGGAGTTCAACTTCAGCCTTTTAGAGAAGTAGCATCGAATTGGATAATCATTATATAGATTGAACCGACAGAAGTCTTGAGCACAAAAGAACGAGCGCATCTTTAATACATATGCCGAATGGATCTGGGTGCGACTTTTGAATTTTACATTTTTTATTACTGGTAGTACATAATATAAAAAAGTCGTTTTTTCTTTTCTTTCTCCAGTACACTAGCAGCTGAGGTGGTGCACTTTTATTGGTCCGTCGCATATATACATCCGTAGTATATTAGATTTTTCCCAAAAGAACACCTCCCAAACAAATGTTGACAAATTGCTTCGAATCGTATTAAATACATCTTTAGGGAGGGGTGATAAACTCTAAATGTGACTAAGCCTGACTCGATATTAGTCTTATAGTCTGCTAAAATAGTTAAAACTTATGAGGATACTCGTATACCTTACTAGCCTCAAAGAGGTAATTGTGGTTGGTATAAAAAAAAAACTAGAATCAATTCTAATAAGGAAGGATAAGAGATTTTATGAAATTGAGATTGGCTGCTTTTGGAATCGTTACCAATTAATTTCTGTGATAGAAAAACATTGAAAATTAAATCTATGTTTGTAACGCCTGGCCACTTCAAGGATCAATGACTATCTTCATAAACTAATACGAGACTTTTCAGCGTGCTTTGTCCTCACTCACACACTTCCTGGGAAAATCTTTAATGAGGTTACTGATGTGGGTGTAATATATGTGATTTTCCAAGTTAAAATACTAAGCTTTAAGGTCAAAAGAGCATACTTATCAATACATTTTATGGATTAATTGTTAGTTTTTCATTTTCAATGTTATTTCTCACTCAAGTTTATATTTGGATAGAAATTTAGCATGGAAAAATGAGAATTTGCGCAGAAGGAAAATTTGGATCAGATGGGCGGCGGTATCAGCGCAGAACAAATGAATTTTCAGTGCAAGTTCCGCGCCATCAGCGCCGAAGAAGTATGACCGGCGTTGATAGCGCGGATTAATTCAAATTCAGTGCAAAAACGGCGCCATCAGCGCCGGTTTTCGAGCAGGAAGACACCGTGTTTTGAACGCGTGCGTGCAAGATTAAAAGGGTGGATCAGAAGACAAGAGGGGACAGACAGAGACCTGGCGAAGAACTTCTGGAGCTTTTTGAGTGGAGATTGATCTTGGAGATTATTTTTCTTTTCCTTTTGAATTCAACTATTATTCTTCTTTTATGAATCATTGTAATTCGGCTATGACCATGTCTGGCTAGTTTCCTTCATTGTGGGTAGGGTCACAAACCCTATGTGAACCTTTTGTTTAGTTATGGATTGGTTTACTTTTCGCTCTTTAATTTAATTGATTTATTCCTACTCTGTGCGTATTGCTTATCGTTTATATTAAATCTGATCAGTTTAGTAGTGAATGATAATCTGAGGGATAGAACCCTAGATAGGAATATTGGGGTTTTGGTCCAGAAAATGGGTAGGATAATAATTAACATGCGTGCTAGGAATAGACGCATTCTTGATTACAAACGTTTAATTTATCTGTGTAATGCTTGATCTCAATTGAAACATTGCAAGGAATTGGGGTTTTAATTGTGATTAAAGGGCTAAATTTGCAAGGAATTGGGGTTTAACTAATAATTGTTTGGATGATAAATTGTTTGATTGTTTATTTTAATTGAGCAATGTGAATCAATCTGTAGTGAAAAGAGGGGATCATAGGGCGAGTGTACTTACCTGCAATATCTCTCATATATTTATCCAAATCATTTTGCATCATTCTCTTATTTTTAAAATCCAAAAATACGTCTTTGTCTTTAATTTCTATTGTTCTTCAAATCACTTGGGTTTTATATCTTGAAAGGACGTTTATAAGATATTCGCTCACAATCCCTGTGGAGACGATAACTTACTTATCACTTTATTACTTGAACGATCAGTACACTTGTCAGATTGCATCAAGTTTTTGGCGCCGTTGCCGGGGATTGTGATTTCTTATATCTTATAATCTTGAATTTCAAGATTTTTCTTTCTTTTTGTGATTATTTTATTTTATTTTCTTCTGTTCTTGTTTTAATTTGTTTTGAACATTGCTACTAATCTTCTCTTGAAGTTTTATGCGAGGCAAGGTTGATCCTACAGAATTGTTATTTGATCCTGAAATTACAAGGTCTGAAAAGAGAAACATGAGACTTGCTCAGAAGAAATCAAAAGTGCCAAGTGCTCAATCTGAAGAAGCACCTGAAATCCCAACCATGGCAGCAAATAATGAAGCTGAAAATCCACTCATGGATACCATCCTCACTCCAGCCTTCAACAGGCCTAATTCAAGTATTGTCCAACCGAATATTGCTGACAATAATTGGGAGTTGAAGTCTTCCATAATTCAGTTGGTGGAGAGAGTTCAATTTGGAGGAGATGAGCATGAGGATCCTCACAGGTTCATAGACCGGTTCTTAATGATCTGTGACTCAACCAAGCACACTCGGGTGTCTGATGATGCTATCCGGTTGAGATTATTCCCTTTTGCTGTAAAGGGAGAAGCACTTAGCTGGCTGGAGAGGCAGCCTGCACGGAGCATAGCTACATGGGATGATTTGTCTACAAAGTTCTTTGCGGCGTTCTTTTCCATGGAGAGATACAATCAAATGGTGAATGAGATCACCAACTTCACTCAAACTGAGGGTGAAACATTGTGTGCAGCCTGGAACAGGTTCAAGGACTTGATGAGGAGGTGCCCTCATTATAATTTGACTGCTGGTAATCAAGTCAGAATATTTTTTAATGGCATCACACCTGAAGATAGAATGGTTTTGAATGGTGCAGCTGGTGGTACTATTAAAACCATGAGGGCGAATGAAAATCATGGGGTATCTTCAAAGTCTAAGAAAGGTAGCTTTCATCTAGAAAGTAATGAGTCAGTTCTGGCTGAAAATAAATTGCTAGCTCAACAAGTGGCTAGTTTGACTTCCAGGCTTGACAGGATGCAGATCGCTAGAGTTCAAGCTCAGTCTGTTGCCTTTGTCTGTGACTACTGTACGGACATTCATGCTCCTAATGAATGTCCATCTCTTGCTTCTTCTGATTCACCTCAACAAATGCAGGTGAATGGTATATGGTATGACCAGCGCCCTCAGCAGCCAAATCTTCAGAGAAATCAGAATTTTTCTGGTGGTGGTGGTGGTAACAATTTTCAGCGGAGAGCTCAGGGAGTTGGCATGGATTTCAAATCTAATAATTATACTCAGCCTTCACAGAATCAACAACGAGAGCCTACTGAGTGGGAAAAAGCCTTTGCACAAATGGCCAAGACTTCGAATGAGATGGCTCAGACCACTAATACCTTTATGGAGGAGACTAGAGCCAACAACAAAAATACAAATGCTTCCATAAAGAACCTGGAGAATCAGATAGGCCAATTGGCAAAGCAAGTTTCAGAAAGAATTCCAGGTACTTTCCCTAGTAACACAGTTACCAATCCGAGGGAAGAGTGTATGGCCATCACAATTAGAAGTGGAAAAATACTTCCATCTCCTGAGGTTAAAGAAAAGCTAGACACTGCAGGTGAGCCAGAAAAAGAAAAAGAAATTGAAAAACCTACTGAAGTGGTGAAGCCAGTGGAAAAGAAAAAGCATGAATTGAGTCCCGAATATGTGAGGGCTATGGCACCGTATCCTGAAAGATTCAAACAGGACATTCAGAAGAAGCATTATGAAAGGTTCTTGGATATTTTCAAAAAGCTTCATGTTAATATTCCATTTGCTGAAGCTTTGGTCAATATGCCAAATTATGCTAAATTCATGAAGGATCTTTTATCAAGGAAGCACAAGTTACAAGAGTGCCAAACTGTAGCACTTACTGAGGAGTGCAGTGCTATCATTACAAGGAAATGTCCTCCTAAGCTTCGTGATCTTGGAAGCTTCAACATTCCTATTGAAATTGGTAACACAAAAATCAGCAGGGCATTATGTGATCTTGGGGCTAGCATTAATTTGATGCCTCTTTCTGTTTGCAAATCCTTAGGGATCACAGAACTAAAACCCACTATGGTTTCTCTTCAACTTGCTGATAGATCTTTAAGGAAGCCTAGTGGAATAATTGAAGATGTTCTTGTGAAGGTGGACAAGTTCATCTTCCCTGCTGATTTTGTGGTGCTGGACATGGAAGGGGGAGCTGATATGCCTCTTTTGCTGGGTAGACCGTTCTTAGCTACATCTCGTGCCATGATTGATGTTGAGAATGGGAAGCTAGAGTTAAGGATGAATGATGAGTCCATTACCATCAATGTCTTTGACTCTATGAAACAAGCTTCTGGCAAAGGAGATTGTTTTAGACTCGAGCAAGTGGGTAAGGAAGAAAAATCTTCTAATCAAGAGCTTGATGAAGAACTTGAGGCGCATAAGATTGTTTCCGCTAAGGAAAAAAAGAATGTAGTGTTTGGAGTTCTTGAGAAAACAAATGATGACAAAGAAGATGGTGCCCCAAAATTAAAGTTGAAAGAGCTTCCCGAAACTCTGAAACATACCTTCTTGGGTAATAAGGAGGCAGTGATTGAAGTACTGAAGGAACATGAGACTGCCATAGGGTGGTCTACTTCAAATTTGAAAGATAAAGATCCATCTTCCCGTACCCACAAAATTCTCAATGAAGATGATGACAAACATGGGAGAAAACCCCAAGGGAGGCGTCATCCTATACGGAAGAAGGTACTGAGAAAGGAAGTGGTGAAACTCGTTGATACGAGTTGGAAGAGACACCAGGAGCTGAAGTTTGACAAGAGACACCGAGACTCTATCTCTCGGAAAAATCAAAGCTTCAAAGAGTTCTTAACATGGCTTCATGGTTTGGAACAAATCTAGGAATGATGGTCTCATACATCAAGGCATCCAGTACCACCAGATCTTCCATTTGCTGAGTCATCCCACGCTGCTGAGGGGGATGACATTGAGGGTTGATTATATCTCCTTGCTGACGGAGATTTTGTATATTAGTTTATTTTTCTGTTTCGCATTTTTAGTTGTTTTGTGTTGGTATATCTCTTTCTGATGTTTTAATGTGTGCATTATAGTTTATCCTATATGTCACTGTTTGTTCCATTGTGCAGGTTTTTCTTCCTTCTTGTGGTCTAATTATTGCTAAGGACAACAATTCTCTAAATCTGGGAATGGTAGGCTTGCATCTTAGAACTGCTGCAATTTTTCTATCAGGGGAGATATTCTAACTCTTTTAATTTTCTTAGTTATTATTTTTTTTTTTTTGTTTGTGTGCTCTTATAAAAAAAAAAAATTTGGAAATTTTGGAAAATATGATTCTAAAGCATGCCCGAGTTTAAATGTGTTCCCTATGCAACTTGCATGATTATATTTGAGGAAGCATATTTGTTATAAAAATCTAGCATGACATTACTTGGGTATGATTAGTTTTCATGATTGCTCGTTTGATTGAATTCTGTGATTTGAAAGATTAATGATGTTTGATGTTCTTGTGATTAAGTCTAGCTTGATAGCCATAGCTAGTGAGGTTTGAGCCTATATAGTTAAATTTTTCTTGAGAGGCCTCGCTAGAATAGCACTCTAGAACTTGCTCTATTTCTCTGTTATGCATGCATTGATTGAAATGATAAAGGCATTTTATTCTTGTTAGCCTATGGCCAAATAGCTCACCTTATGAATTTTCCATTGTTAGCCCCTTTGAGCCTGAGCCTATTTGTTCATGATACCTGATTGATTGTTTAACCTTGTCCATGCCTACCTTGATTGAGATTCAAATTGATATGTTGAAAAATAAATAAGAAATTGAGGTAAGCTCCACTAAGGTTAAGTAATTAAGGGTCATCCACAAAGAAAAAAGAAAAAAAAACAGAAAAAGAGGAAATTCTGGAAAAGAAAGAAAGATGATATGTATGAAGATCTTAAGAATAAATGTGGGTGAAAAGAATTGATTCCCGAAATTCTGTGGGAATGTTAGTGGAGCAACACCGTTGAGTTGAAAATGTTTTTGAGTTGTGAATTTATCAGTTTTTCAATCTCATAGTAAATTAGCCACTATCCATATATCATTACCCCTAGTCAGGCCAAGATACAACCTGTGAAGTCCTTTTGATCAATTGTTGCATGTGTAATATTCCTTATTTTTAGGAATTTAGAGAATATGGTCAAGCTTATGGTAGTGCTATTGTTGTGATGGACTGAGTGATTTCTATCCCCCTAAACACTAAGTGTTGAGTGATACATGTTTATCTTGGTGAGGGGTGATCAAGTTAGATTCTAATGTTCATGAGGGCAGAGAGCATTGTTAAGATTTCTTTGCATTGAATCAATTACTCATCCCATAATTGCTCCAAGTCAAGTACGCTTAACTATAGAGTTCTTCCGTTCTGGGCTACCAAAAAGTAAATGCATCTTGTTAGTATAGGTAACACCAATTAATTCTTGTAAGTTATCCCCAACTGTATCGTCCTATACCAGGACAGTCTTTGGATTCTCTATCTTTCAAGTGTTGTTTCGGTCCATTCATATACCCCCAGCTGCAAGATTTGGCATGAGCCACTAATTGTCCCTTCTTTTGCACGAAAATCACTCTTTACCCTTGCCAGTCCTTGTGATGTTACATGCCCACCAGCTTCTGCCTCATTCATCCTCGAATCACACCGTATTGGGAGAGAGACCCTGCTCTAATACCACTTGTAACGTCCGACCGCTTAAAGGATCAATGACTGTCCTCATAAACTAACACGAGACTTTTCAACGTGCTTTGTCCTCACTCACACACTTCCTGGAAAAACTTCCAATGAGGTCACTCATCCCATAATTGCTCCAAGTCAAGCACGTTTAACTATGGAGTTTTTCCATTCCGGGCTACCGAAAAGTAGATACATTTTGTTAGTATAGGTAGTACAAATTAATTCTTATAAGCACAGTCTATGAAATCCCTCTCTTTCGAATGTTGATTTGATTCATTCATGTATTCCCAACTGCAAGATTTGGCATAAACCGCTCATTGTTCGTGTCTCTTTTGCATCAGCGATAACTTCCTGCCTTGCCGGCCCTTGGGATGGTACAATATTCTATTGGTTTACTTTATTACCTTGTTTGTAATAAGTTAAATTAAATGGCTTAATTATTAAGAGAAAAATCCAAACAATCAAAATTAAAAAGAAAGTCAAATCTTTTTTTTTTACACATGTGAAATCTAATTTAATTTAATTAATATAAGTGGATTTATTTTTTATCTAAATATCTTGGTAGGTCTTTTTTATCTAATTTTTTTTGTGAGTTTATATATGTGTACAAAATTAAATAATTTGCAGCTCTTTAAATTTTCAACGAGCACTATATAACAAGAAAACCATAATACCCTAACGTGATGCACGTTCAATAATTCATTATATAAAATAAGCGCCGATGTATAATATAGAATAAGATATGATAGTATAAGACCTAATAAAATAAGACTTGATTGTATAAGACATGATTAAACTTTAATACTATCTAATGTTTGAGATGATATTTTATAAGATAAGTTATTGTATAAGATAATATCATCAAGTGTTTGATAATGTACTGTATAATATTAAATAAGATAAAAATAATTATTTTTGACAAAATACCCTGTAATAAAAAAATTTATATAATTATTCCAAATATGTCATATGATATTAACTGTTATAAAAATCTATTAATCAGTGTGTCCAAAAAATATATTAATTTTTATAAAATAAAAAATCTCCAATATTTTAAAAATTAATACATTGAAAAATTATTTTTTATTTTAATATATTAATATTAAAATAATATATTAACTTTTGAGAATTGCATTGGTCAATGATATTAATACATGAAGGGAAAAATTAATCTTATGTTATATGTGATAAATTTATCTCTTACACACCATTCGATAACTATGCCACCTTTTTTTTTCAGGTGGTGGAGCCCACAAGTTTATCTCTATGACATGAGATAACTTATCTCCTTTAACATGAGATTAATAAAACCCATACATGAATATATCAATCCCTTATTATGTCTAATCTCATCCCTTAGACCTAATTAAGTTAGACATCATTTTGTCTACCAAAAAAAAAAAAGTTAGACATCATTTTGATGTACCATGGATTCTACTGTATAAGCTTATACTATATGATAGTTATGGCAAATAACTAAAAATGTCATAACATATAGTATAAACTTAGAGTAAGGATATTCTAATTACTAAATTTTTTTACTACTAACTTACTACCCATCACAACACCATTGGATAAAGAAAGAAAATGTTAAAAAGTTTTTGAAGAAAGAGAAAATGTTAATCTAATGGTGATTAGATAAGGAAGTAAGTTAGTAGTGAAAATTTTTAATAGTGAGAATATCTCTCCTCATAAACTTATACTATCAGTCTTATACATCATACCAAATATTTCATCGTGAATTTAAAAAATCTCCCTTAGAAAAAGCTAGTTTTACCATAATATGGGTTTTCACCTTGAACAAGGTTGTATCTCAAGTGAAAAATATATGTGATTTATAAAATATATATATATATATATATATATATATATATATATATATAATAAGAAAATGAATACAAACATATCCAAAGCCAATCGATTGCCGGTTCGCATGGTGAGCCGGGGTTTCGACGAGCGCTAGCGGCCGATGACGGTTCGATCATCTGGACCGCGTGTCCGTACCTTGGGGTTTCCAAGGGTTGTTGTTTGAGGTGCCAGAATTGCGAGAGATCGTTCCAAAGGGTATGTAAGAGAAATTGCTAAACTTTTTCAGAGAATCAGTTACATACAGAATATTGTAGCTGAACATGATAGCGACGACATTATTTTTCCCACTATAGAAATATGCTTTAGATCTGTAGATATATCTTACAAGTTCCTCTAACATGCCCAATTAATTAATCATCTCCCAATGCAAGTTTTACGGTAATGGAATATTTCCATTTCAAGCACTTTCTCGATAATGGTTTCTATGGAATGATATTCCTAAGAATATGCAAACATCCGTTTATTCAACTTGAAATTCTATGTTAGGCTTCATATAACTGGTCTAACCTTTCACCGATGTTAATAGTAGTTTGAGTTTAATTCTCAGTTTTCCAGGTGATATGTTAATAAAAGGTGAGATTGGTTGTCTTCTATGCAACCCCTAATCTAAACTTTCAATTAAAAAAATAAATAAAAAAATTACTCGAAATTTTCGTAAAACCATTTGTTCGAATTCTGAAGGATATTTTATTGAATACAAAATTATAGATTAGTACAAGAACCCAGAATCATATCTGGTCGCTTTATTTTTCTTCGCGATGACATAGGATTACTACGTTGTAATGCATCTACAATCTAGATTAGTGAAAATTGCTGTTTTTTGTTGACTGAATGTATTTAAAAGAAGAGAGTTTTGTGGATTAGATTGGACTACTAATCTTATAATCCAATTAGGGTCCATATGTTTTACACTTTTACTTTTTACCCGACGTTGCTGGACCTTTGTGAAAAGGTAAACATAGTCGTTATGGACAAAGCATTTCTAAAGTAAATATGTATATAAAATGAGTAGGTCAAGAAAATATTATATTTTCTTTTGATTTAATTTATAATGTATCACGATCTTAATTCAATAATGTGTACTTTAGAAACAATTTTCCTAATTGTTACGTAGACATATTTTTACAAACGCTTTTATCATCCCAAAAGTAATCTCCCCTCCGGAAATATTATGAACCAAAAAGAAAAGAACGATTACCCAAAAGAAAAAAAGAAAAAGAAAATACATTGTCATGCTGTTTTGACCCTTTACTTCTATGGTGGTGGTCATCAAAGTTCGAATATGTTGAACTCATTGGTGTTGGTAATAGGCATTATCTGTTCAGTTTGTTGGTTTACCCTTCTTGTAGTAACTATAAAACAATATTTTGATATTGTTTAAACTAGCAACATCCTATAGACCCTCAGCATTTGCCTTTGTGTCCGTCACACACTTTTAACCGTTGATAGTGTCAGCTTAAGGCGGAACTCGCTGGGCTTATGCTCAGGAAGCAAACGCACTTGGTTGGCTAAAGGGGCTACACAAAGAATCATGGAGTCAGAAGTGTTTAACTTAAAAATATGCTGTTTTTAATGTTCCGGGTTCTTTGGAAAGAGTTTTGAATTTTGATGGTTCATTCTCTGAGTGGGGAGCAAACCAAAAACCAAAAATATTTGCTTTATTATATTAAGTGGTTCTGATTGGGGTGTACAAATCCCACAATTATGTACATAAGGGTAATCATCTAGGGATACTACAATGCATAATGCCCAGCTTAAAAAAAGACAGCTAGATCATTTTTGCGTAACCTCAACAAAAGGCATCTATTAAAGCATCAACATCTACCTTTGCTAATCACTCTGTTTAGCAGTAGGAAATGGAGACATTTCACCATCCTTATTATCCTTGCTAACAGGAGTTCCACTCCCATTCTGTTTGACAGCAAATTCTTGTGATTCAGCAGTAGGGATAGATGGAATCATTTATTCATCAACTGCAAGAGTTCGCTTTGAGCCCATTAGGGCAGCATCAAGAACAATATTCTCTTCCAAGGAAGGACTAACTGATGACGACGACACAATAGATTTCTCTTCATCTTGCTTTGATGGTGAAGAAGTAACAGAAGTAGTCTCTCCTCTGCCAGACTCATTGGATGTTAACAAAATAATTGGTGCTGTTCCCTTCCCTGCACTTCCTGCTCTTTCCTTTTGTAGCAATTTTGAGGTCTTCTGGACTGAATCATGACAACCCATATTCTGGGTTTTGGCTTGAGATATTGAGTTAGGTTTATCCTTGGGGTTCACACTGGATACCGGATGTCGGGGTCGATGTCGCATCAAATTTGTCACATTACTTTGAAGTCAGATGCCAAGGTTTCATCATTTCTGGTATCTTTCTCTTCATTTGTTATAGTTGAATGAGTTGAAGGCTTATCTTTATATGGTGGATCTATCAGTGGGAATGGATGGTTTGCCTTTGCCCTGGAACGCGTGAAAATGGTACAATCAAATGGATCAATTTCTAAATCAGTATCACTCTACATCTTCTGAAATGTGCGGATGGGCGTGGCTAACCGAGCTCCATGATGACTGACAACTCTTAGAAGATCCAAGAGGATTGCCTCCTGTAACATAATTACAAATTACAAATTACAAATTACAAATCACATAAGCTAAGTGAGCCACTTATCTATTAGCCAAACACAAAATTTTGAATATATATTAAATAATAATGATATTTTATGAAGAAATGCCTGCCAGAAACAAACTGATAAATTGGATACTTGGGTAACAATATTTTTCAAACATCACTTTACCCCAAGCTAGTTGGAGTCCACATTCAAAAACTACAATCATATTCTCTAACCACCATACCTATACCACCTCTAAAACATCCATGAAACAATATATAACAAAAATTTAGGCTACACAATATTTCTGGAAACACCTCTAAAGAGGTCAAAAAGTATAAAAGCAACCAGCCAGAATAGCCACAAATTTTAGGTCATGAAATAAACTGATACGATCCTAGTCAGCAAAAAGGTGTATAAAATAAGAAGCAGGGGAATATTATCAGTTGAGAGAGGGTATTTTGTGTGGCCGACGTGGATAACAGAATTGGAGAGGCTGTTGAGGAAAGTTTGGTTGTTTAAATAGGGGAAGATGCATTGGTGTAGGGGGATGGATATTGCTGGGACTTTTGGGCACCTCTTGGGTGATTGGGAGAGACTAGAGGCTCTAGAATTCCTCTAGGATTTTAGCTTCACTATTTCCTTTTCTATTATAGCATTTCCAGTTCATTGTATTTTCCTTTTCTTGTTAAATTGTTTCTGAGTTGTTACTATTTTCATATTGTAATACAGATACAAATACATCTATATACAGATCTGTGTTCTTTTTCCATAATCATTGTGTTAGATTTATTTTCTGGTAGGTTTGTATCATAAACCATCATGTGTAACTCAATTTTACAAATTTTGACCAAGTCCAAGTACTATGAATTACAAAAATAGTTAAAAGTTATCATCTGTAATAAAAATAGTTAATAAAAAACCATGGGTGAGGATATTAGTAGTACAATTGAGTTGAAATAACTGCATCAGCAAACATTCATAAGCATTATTATAGTACACCATCACGTTTTATGCATCAGCAATTGTTATAAGCAATCTAGTCTCACCTTAACACGGAGGTACTCTTCAGAATGTGAAGTTTTAACAAAGCAAGATATTAATATCTGTAACAGAAAAAAAATTATAAGATAATGGCAGTGGAGAAATGAAAAGGAGAAAAGTGACAATTCTTCGCAACGTAGTTAAGCAGATAACAATAAGTGGGGCAAAAAAGCAAATAAAAAAGATCTTTTGTAAGACTTCTGGAACATGTATGAGACATTTTAAGAGAAAGCCTTTGACTTTAGTCAGAGCTAATAGCCAACTGAGTCACCCATAGTGGCAAAGAACAGCAAAACATATAGGGCTAAACTAAGTTGTTTAACATTTTTCTGATACTTTATCAATTAGACACCAGAATTACTTAATAATCTGTCCTGGAATTTAAATATCAAAAACAGACATCTGATCACGTATAATAACAGTAGAAGCATAAGAATGAAAGCTACAAGAAACTATCTAAAACTCATCATGCCTTGGAGAAAACAGAATATCTAAAGCTGCAAACATGAGTTGAAGACTATGTTTTAAACAGCAATGGGGATGCGGGATCACTGGAGAAAACAAAAAGAAGAAAAAAAAGTAAAAAGAAAAGAGGATCACTGCTCATGCTACTTTAACGTAAGTACTTCTAGTTTTTATTACAATATTGTGAGTACTGCAGGATCCTCATGTAATTTTATTTTTTGACTGATAGAAATAACTCCCTATCTAGAGCTTGGGAGAATTTTATTAATCAAAAACAGGGAAATTACAGAAAGTTAATACTCCCTGCAAAGGAATAGATCCCCTTGCCCCATTAATACAGAAATACACATGTATCCAAACTATACCATAAACTACTCCTAAATACAGAGCACAAACTGTAGGTTATTAGCAGTTACAAGTCTTACATCCTTAAAACTGACCACACCCACTTCTAAAAATAACTACTAAAACAATTGAACAATAATTTGATTTTATTCTAGGCATTCGAACATGTACTTTCAGTGGTTTAGCTATTCTAGTTTCTTCATGTGACTCTTCATGAAGAGGTGCATTCATATCAATATCTGTAAATTTCTTTTTATTCATGTTACCTCAGTCAGTTAGGGTGAGAATCGTGAGATCTAAGGGCAGGTATTTATTTGAATTCCAGTTTCCATCCTACGAAGTAGTTCAAAATTTTCAAAATAAAAGAAGATTTTGTTGCAACCTAGAGGTTTTTGTTGTTGTTGCTGTAGGGTTTCTATCCTATATAAAGGGCTTTTCTTAAAGCCGAAAGGATTACTTAAGATTTTTCTTAATAAAAGGAGTTTTTCTCCTATAGTTATTATGTCTTAGTGTCTTTCTATTCAAGCTACCTGAGATGGCTAAGATTAGATGTAATGGGAGGGCTACGACTTATTTTGAATTAGAGCTTCGATCCTACATAAAGGGATTTTGAAAGCTGAAACAAATAGTTCAGGTTTTTCTTAATAATGAAAGTTTTTCTTCTATATTCCCTGGTTGTCAACGAGAAGACCAGCCCTCTATTGGTTTTGTGCCAGATCTCCTTGCCTATTCTTTTCTCTTCCTATTTCTCAAGCACTACATTACTAACCCTTAGGCTGTTGCCCTACGTCAGATAGTATAATGCATGATGCTTTTTATCTATAAGGTGAGGTCAGATGTAAGCCACAAGGCATTGAATTGGCAGAAGTAATTTTTTCATATGAAGTAGATAAAATATAATTATCATAGATAAAAGCAAATGTTTTTAAGTTCAAAATTCAAGTATCTTTAAATACACATTTAAATTTATTTTATCTCATAAAATGATTAAAAAATTAAGAATAAACTTTCCTAAGTTGATGATGATATAATGGTAAAGGGCATAGTTACTAATGGTAATAAAAAGGTATTCCACAAAGAATATAAATATGCCCAAAATTTTCATACACTTGATCACTAGCAGAAGAATCTAAAAAGGAAAATTCTAGAAATTTGAACAAGCACAGGAAAGCAGTGCTTTTCATTCTAAGCAATGAGGTATTCTGCAAGATGCATCTCAAGGTGAGCCTTAAGAAAGCCTTTCAAAACAAATATTGAAGATAAAGGGAAGAAAACAAGATATTGGAATTTGTAAGCTCATAAAATATTGTATAAAACAATGACAAGAAAAGGTATCAACCATAAGATCCTGATTTTCTGGATTGATATCCTCTAGAAAAACCCTTCTGTGCAATTTTTTCTGCTCTACTTGAGGATTTTTGGACAAAACCTTGCGCATATCAGCTATAATACTCTGCATAAAGAAATTAGGAAAGAGATTACCTTAGTTTTTCAGATGATGTGATAGACATCAGAAAGTCCCTGAACAATTTTTAAAGGCAAGTAAACCAAGAGAACTCACATTAATCTTGTTAACATCCAAGTGACTGATAGCAAGGTGAGCCTTGATGCGCCAATGAGTTTTCTTACTAAGATTCCTCACAACATTTACACTCAACTTGTGATTAGGAATATGAACTGCTTCACAATCAGCACCTCTAACTATTGTTGGGGACCACCAGCCTACATGCTAAAGAAAATATGAAATTTGAATACAACAGAATTGTAATTATAAAGATATATACTTAAGAAAAATATCCCCTATAATGGAAACAACTGACATTGGACTAACATTATGTTTTCTGCTCTCCAAAACAACCTTTTCAGCAAGTCAGATAATAGATACAAACCTCAACTTTACCAGAAACCTCATATCCTTTAATCTTTGTTTTAATCCGCTCATTCACAACAAATGGTCGAGTTGCATGAATCATTACACTTGATAGGAAGTTTGTAAATATCTGAACGCATCACAAAAATGAAGTGAGAAAGGCAGCAAATAAGAGTCTACCTGATTGATAATGGCTATGCCTAGAAGAGTTACTCTTACAAAATTTGTTGAAATTGGTTATAAAGGATGATCCATAAAATATGCAATGACAAAGACAACTTAATCATTCTCGTTGACAGTACGAAAGAGCCTATACTGTACCTCACGACCAGCAAGGGAAAGCAATACTGTGCCCAAACCACCAGCAGTCAACCACTTCTGTGCGGAGAAACCCAGCAACTCCATGAACAATGACACAGCAGCAACCCAAATTGCAGTATATACAGCTTTCCCAGTAAAATCAAAGCTCATCTGTCATCACAGTACAATTTTTCATTGAATGAGGTTTGCTTTCACACTTCAAGAATGTCCTTAGGAGTCAATAAACTAGATTAACAATTTGAAACTCCCTCACCAAAATATCCAACGTGAAAATGAGGAAAATTATCCTATAACACTACCTCATTCAACCTGCATACTCAAAGTTGTTAAAATGATACTCACACAATCAAATATTTTATTTCCTAGTGGTTGACTACTTCTCTAATCTTCATTTGGAATAACACAACTCAACTAAAGCTTCTTTTAAGTGGTCTCACAACAAAATTAACCCATTCAACATCACCTTTATCCCAAACTAATTGGGAGTCTGCTGAACAAAATTAACCCATTATTGCTGCAAAATGTTATATGCAGAGAAAGGGAAATATGGCAAGGATCTGTAACAGAAACATACATTTCTTTCATCACTGGAGTCATTTGTCTCCATACAGAACTTCTGTACTTGTCGAATTAAGCTGAAAGTAGGAAGTACAAACATAATAGATTATAATTTAAACAAAACACAGGACTCCACACACAGAAATGAGCAACTGAAATAATATTATTTAAAAAAAAAAAAAAGACTACAAGAAACAGGACTCAATACTTTATTTTATCAGCATATTAGTTAAATAAATAAACAAAAACTATCAAATAAAAGGTATAATTGAATAATTAGAATAAAATATAATAGAATTATCTTAGATAAGCAAACTCCTCATTGTTTCTTCACCTTTTTTTTTTTAGAAAAAAGATTTATGCTTTACTACTAGTTACGCATATGTGCTTTACTACTAGTTCTAATAATAAGAAAACAGAAGCTTATCTTACAATTAAGATGCAATATAATAGTAACTTGCTAGTTTACCAACAACAGTGGGGCATAATTCTGCCAGAAATCAAATCTACCTTGAAAAACAGTGAGCAAATGTAAGCACTGTTGACAAAGATCTAACAAAATTCAGCAGCCGTTGCTTCATAATCTGACTGGTTTGTGATGGAAGGACTAATGGATCAAAATCCCTGAAACAGTATATGCTTAGGTGTATCAAAATAGGACTTCACAAACTTCCAGTGGAAAAGACTTATTGATCCAAAAAGATACCTGCAGATGAGCATTACCCCAGACCACAGCAACAAAGGTTGAAAATAAGATGTCATAATATATCGCGAACTACTTTTCTTCCAACTTCTATCAGTCCTCTGAAAACATGTCATGGAACAGAAAGTCAAATAATGATACTACTCAATTAATTTAGACAAACCATGGAATATAAGATGCTAACTTCTTGGAGAAATAGAATCCTGCTCAGGCGCAGGAGCGGCTCAAGACCAAAGACAGCAAAGCCAATGATACCAAGGGCAGGGATCAATTGAAGCACAATTGGTCTTCCTGGTATAGCATTATACGACCTACATCAATTTCAAAAAATAAATATCTTCATAGAGATTGCATTCAGTAATAGATACACAAAAAAGGAAGAAGAGATACAATAAGGACAACAAATTTTAGCACCAGATGATATGACTTACGGTGATAAGACTTAGTGCAAACAACATACGTCACAATTTCAATCAATCTATAAGTAAGGTTTGGTTGATTCCCAATTTCTACCCACTCCACCACCAGCACCCCCAAAAGGGGAACCGGAGCTCAGTACCTCAGAAGCCCAACACAAATCTCAACAGAATATGAAAGAGATACCAAAAAGAAAAGATGAGGGGAAGTAACCATGCAACTGTAGTGTGACACTAGATAGCTAACCACATGTAGTGGCTTGGAGAGGAGTCAAATTGTCACCTAACATATCAAAGAAAGTCCGCTGGCAGGATATACCTCTCAATCACAATTACTCTCCGAATTTACAACCAGTAACATGTCAAGTAAAATAATTTGCAGAAAATACATAAGTAACAAACATGGTTGTTTATAAATGTAGCATTAGTCACGTGACATGTATTTATCAGTGCAGAGGAAAGCCATTATCAGGAAAGCCTATATATATATATATATATATAACACATGGACATGCATATCAACAAATTTGTTGAAACTTCTCTCAACTATAAGGAGAAAAGTAGAGAGAGTGACCTTGACAAAGAAATAGTAGCCACTTTCACAAGTGGGGCCTCACACCCTCCAGCTGGCATTAGGGAAGACCGGCACAACAAAGCATTACATCTAGAAGGTACTGCTCTAAGTGGAGCATGCAATCTGGAAAGGAGGAGTGCTGAAGAATCCTGCCTCTGTCAATTCACAAACAATGTTCTCCATGGATTCAGACTATAAATTAAAGAAACACATAAATCCGATACAATTACTGTATCCATGAAGCAATACGAATGAAACTGACAGACAAGGCAACAAAACTTTAACAAATAAATTGCAAACTAACTTAATGGTTTTATATTATATTTTCTCTAACACTAACAAGTAACAAATGTATCCATCACACAAGAGGAAACAAACAAGAAGGATGGAATCTTTATACATTAAGGCATGAAGGCCATACCAAACCATGTGGCTTAAGATTGATGGTAACAAAACATAATCGATCACCACGCGTCGGCTTCTGTCAAGAGATAAGTAAATTGAAACTCAACATTCTAATTCTACACTGTAAGAAGAAAGCTCTAGGAAAATAAACCAAATCAAATAACCACATACATGACATAAACTACAGCTACCATTATTATTGTATAGCCTAACGTCGCGAGACAATTGTGTTGAACCCAAATAGCTCATTGTTGAATTGAACTGAAGTCCAAGGTCATGCGATGAGCACAACATCATAAAATAGATCGAAACTAGTTTACCCTTTGACAATTAGACCTGCATGAGAGACAACAATAACCTTAGCACCAAAGAAAATACAAGGTTTCATTGCAAATAGAATTATTTCCCCCGTTGTTTTCGAAGGTAAAGCAACAAAAATGTGTTTACCAAAAAAAAAAAAAAGCAACAAAAATGCAAAAAAATTCCAATCATTCCTTAACAATTTTCTCATCAACTGAATTAAGCTCAGGAACATTCATTTATATGAAACTAAAAAAAAAAAATTGCAGTGAAGAAGAAGATTAAGAAAAAAAAAAAAGCAAAGCAAAGTTCATGGGAACAGAAGCTATTAATCACCAAATAGTTAGTGCTTCATTCAACATGCAAAGAGAGATTAGAGAGCACGGACTAAACTGAAATTCCAAGATATGCAAAGTATCTGAGTAATATGCTGATTTCTGATACTGATATTACAAAGATGTGGGAGTAAAGAAAATATAGTAATTTTCGTCGGAAACAATCGCCACTTTGCAAATGTTACGAAACAAACATTTTGATTTTTGGACTTACAAGAGAGTCGTGTCGGAACACGAAATCGTTTCTCGCACGATGACAAATTAGCAATCAAATTCTCATAAGAAAAATAAAAAGCAACGACACGGCATAAAATGGAATAACGAATAATTCTCTTTAAAACTTTAATCGAATCCAACCCGAAGAGATTTGCCTCCCGCGAGAATAGCCGTGATTTATCCAAAATTAAAATAAAATAATTCTCTTACCATTTACTGTTTAGAAGGCGGTTACTATTCAAAGGTTTTAGGATTCTTGTTATTAAATTAAGGGTAAAGAATTTCTTTAACGGAGACAAGTTATCTCACAGAGTTTAAAATGATCTTGTTTTAGGATATAAATTAAAATATTTTTATAATTTTAATATATTATAGGATTATATTAGTATGTATCATTATAATTTTAATGGAGATATTCTTCGTCTTTATCTTTAGAATTTTAAAAAAAATTATATAAGTTTCTCAAAAAGATTAAGAAAAAGTTTTATTTACAATCTATTTTTTTTTTTGGTTTCTCAAGTATCCTTCAGCATTAAGTAGGTAAACCTCTTCCAACAAAGCCTTTTTTTCATACACACGGCCAAGAATCTAACTCCTGTTAGCATGTTTAAGGAACTCAGCTATCTACTGTGCTTTGTTGATGTTTACAATCTATTTTTCTTTACAACTTCTTACCACTCATATCTTAACCGTTGATTTCTGTCAATCAACGGTTAAGATTTTTGGAAATTAAATTTATTAATTCACGATAAATCTTAATCATTGATTGACAAAAATCAATGGTTAAAATATGAGTTGTAAAGAAAAATAAGTTGTAACTATAACCTCCCAAAAAAATTAATATGAATATTTAAAAAAAAATTAAAATGGATTCTATATTTTTTGTAGAGGAAGAAAACGATATTTACTCTTTAAAAAGTTTCATGTACAACAGTATTATACTATTATTATTACGATTATGAGTTATGACTAAGATTATGATGTCCGAGATTTTGTTTCAAAAGTAAAAAATAAAAATTTGAGTATTATTATTAAATTTCATTGTTTACCAAAAAAAACCTCATTGGTTAAAGTGCTCCACAGAAAAATGATGTAGCTTTGGATTTGGATCCCTGACCTGCAGAATGCAGATGAAGATGAATCCATTGAACGTCAACTGGGTTGATCCATGGCAAAACGCAGTGTTTCAATCATCAGTGTAACAAACTCTTTTGTATGATTCTCATTGCTACAATGAGGTTTCATCTATTCGACCAACTAACCCACTCTCAAAAATCTGCTTTTGCTGTGGTTTTCGTGATTCTGTTGCCCCCTTTTTTCCCCAATCTTTTTCACCCTTTGGGTCGTGCTTCACCTTCTATGTTCTCTGTAAGTCCTAATTTTCCTTTTTTTTTTATTTCCTTAATTTTTTTTAAATTAATTGTGACTTGACCCTGGAAAACGTTTGTTTGTGCTTGCATCCATGTAAGAAATAAAGAAAGATTTTATTTTGATGAAAACCCAAATTTTGTAATCAATTAATTGCCATTGCAGGAGTGGAATGCTCCGAAGCCTAGGCACTTGGCTTTGTTAGAGGGTGCTTTGCAACGCCAAACAGTGAGTAGAGTGCATGTTAATTTGACATTTTTTTTTTGTCTTTTAGTTGTTTCAAGATTACCAATTGTTTATTTATTTTCAGTCTGTTGAACTGCAAAATAGTCTTTGGTCTCCCTTGGCTTACCAAGGATGGAAACAGTGTATTGAGCCTCCAAAATCACCTTGTGAGTTCAAATTGTAAATTGAATTCTTATTTTTCTTTTATACATTGAACATTTATATCTCTTGACAATGAGGATTGTGTTGTCAGTGAGTAGTGCCTGCTATTTTCATGTTCCCTTTTAATTTGTTGCAGCACTACCTGAAAAGTCTCGGGGTTATATCCAGATTTTCCTGGATGGAGGTTTGAACCAGCAGAAGATGGGGGTATGTAAATTAGACTGTGTTGATAGGGTGTAATTTGATCTTAGAAATGAAGAAAGAAAAAGAGTAGTATTTTATCATGTATCTCATTAGCGGCAAGTTATTTGCCTCAACACTTGATCACTCATCTAATATCTGTCTCCTCTTTCTCTTTGAAAGATATGTGATGCTGTTGCTGTTGCTAAGATTTTGAATGCGACGTTGGTGATCCCACATTTTGAAGTGAATCCTGTTTGGCAAGATTCAAGGTACATACAGAGTAGCATATTTTTTGCAACCTTTATTTCTTTAATTTTCCAACAAAAAGTAGCTGTTTATCTGAAATTGTTATGTTTCCACAGTTCATTTGCAGATATATTTGATGTGGATCACTTCATTGATGTCCTCCGTGATGAAATTTCTGTAGTGAAAGAGCTTCCTAGTGACTTCTCATGGAGCACAAGGGAGTTCTATGCCACGGGCATAAGAGCTACTAGAATTAAAACAGCACCAGTTCAGGCTACTGCTGACTGGTATATAGAAAATGTCTTGCCTGTACTTCAGAGGTATGTAAATAGCTTAACCTCAGATTCTGCTATGTTCCTTCTTCTTTTTTTCCAAATGTACTTCGGTTTACCACCATATCCATTGCTTTACTTACATATCTACTTGATTTCTGTCCTTGTCAACATCACTTAGAAGCTTTTGATACTAGTAATTAGAGTGGATTTCCATATTATAATTTGTAGGTGTCGTTTCTTTGGATACTGATCATGGTATATAAGCTTCAATATTGAACATGAAAACACATTTCCATGAATTATTGTCTCATTCATTGAAAACAAAAATAGGGAGACTGGGTGAACTTATGAAATACATTCAAATGGAAATACTATTGTAGATTTCTAATACCAATCAAGCCTTTTTGTGTGTGTGTGTGTGTGTGGCAAAACTGATGGTTTAAAGGCTTCATTTGTTTATTCTATTGAAAGTATAAATATTTTCCAGAAAAAAGTTGTATATAAAAAAAACTACAGAACAAGATCATGCCTTTGTAGCCACCTATCACCCAACTGTATCTGTTTTCTAATAATTACCTAGCACTTGCAGTGAATTGCCAGGCAGGCAGATACTTTTTGTGGTCAAACGCCCACTGTTGATTGGCCCTAATAATTGTTTTAGGATAAGTAATTGATTGTAATTCATGGATATACCTATGATCAGAAGAGTGTGTGTGTGTGTGTATTATACTTTGGGTGGAAGAAATTTCTTTTGTGGTGTCTCTTTTTTTGTCATGTAGATGATGTTAATGAGGATTCAAGCTGCATTGATTTTTTTTATTCTTCCTAGAATTATGTGCAAAGTATTCTTATAACACAAAAACTATAGAGGTATCAATCTGTGATATTCACAAGGCCATAAGCCACTCAATGTCTTCCTTTAGATATACATTATTCACAGAAATATCTATTTTCAAATGTTGTAGATTTTCTCGTTGATACAGTTATGGAATTGCTGCCATCGCACCATTCTCTCATCGCTTGACATTCAACAACTTGCCATCAGAAATCCAGCGTCTTCGTTGTAAGGTCAACTTTGAAGCACTGGTCTTTGTTCCACATATCAAGGAATTAGGGAAGGCCCTTGTTCATCGCCTCCGCTACACGCCTACCATCAACCAAGCAGAAGGCAATGACTATCTGCTGGAGGAAACTCACAAGTTTGGAAAACAGCAAACTGGGAAGTTTGTCGTGTTGCATCTGCGTTTTGACAAAGTATAGTCTTTATTTTGGTTTGAGCAGTTTACTAGGATTCAAAGCTTGTGCATGTAGCTTTATAAAATTCTCTGTCATTTGTTATTCTAACTTCATTTGGAAAGTCTTGTTATTGAATTGGGGTTACAATATTCTGTGCTGCGTGTAGTTTTTTATGTAGTTGCAAGTTAGTAGGCTAATTGCTTTATTTGTTTGGAGTAGAAGAATTCATTCAAATATCTTTAGCACCAAAATATTTTTCCTGTGGGTTTGTGTAATTGTCCTTGCATGTGTGTTTGAATGATGAATTGATGATCTATATGCTTCTCTGGTAGAGGAACCAATTAATACACGCTTCGATATAAAAAATATGTTGATTCTGTTGTAAAGAACTTTTAGGGTAACTACAGCTTCAAGGAACTACACATTTATGTTGCCTCTATGTGTGTGTAAGCATAATTACATGTATTTGAATGATGAATTATCCTTCTGCCGTAGACTACCAATTACATGCTTCTATGGAACCAAAAAGTTGGTTCTGTTGTAAAGGCCTTTTAGATTAACTGCAGTGTAAGGAACTGCACATTTCATCTTAAATTCTCTATGTAACCTTGTAGTATCAATGATAAGTTATGTATTTTTCAGAAAACTGAGGCTCCTATTTAGTTTCATAATGGTCACATTTCTGTCATTCCAAATTTCCTCTGCAGGATATGGCTGCTCATTCAGCCTGTGATTTTGGTGGCGGTAAAGCTGAGAAGCTTGCTCTAGCTAAGTACCGGCAGGTGCTTTGGCAGGGAAGGGTATTGAACTCTCAATTCACTGATGTAGAGTTGAGAAATCAGGGGCGTTGCCCACTGACTCCTGAAGAGATTGGGTTGCTCCTGGCAGCTTTGGGGTTCAACAATAGAACACGGCTTTATCTTGCTTCCCACAAGGTTCATTAACAACATATGACAGGATTAATTTGTGATTATGTGACAGCAAAGATTCATTCTGATATTCATAATGATTAACAATCTTAATACACCTTTATGGATTGGAATTTTGTGCTGTAACTTGGAACTTAGTCCGGATTGATTGTATTCTTTCAGGTTTATGGTGGAGAAGCTCGGTTAGCAACTCTAAGCAAGTTATTTCCTCTTATGGAAGATAAGAAGAGCCTAGTCTCTGCAGAGGAACTGGCCAAGGTTAAAGGAAAGGCATCACTATTAGCTGCTGTTGATTATTATGTGAGCATGCACAGTGACATCTTCATTTCTGCTTCTCCCGGCAATATGCACAATGCTCTGGTAAGAATCATTGTTAAATATTCTATTTGAAACTGAGTAGTTATAAAGAATTACATTACTTAACTACTTATAGGTATAAAATAGCCTTAGCAGAGCTATAATTTGTGTTGTATTGGCACAAAAAATGAAGTAAATTCCCAAAATTTACCATTTAAACCAAACGTCTTTTGCATCTTTAGGTGGGACATCGTGCTTATATGAATCTGAAGACTATCAGACCAAACATGGCACTGTTGGGCAAGCTATATCTGAATAAAAGCATGGGGTGGTCAGAATTTCAGCATGCAGTTCTTGATGGACATAAGAACAGACAAGGGCAGATAAGATTACGAAAGGAGAAGCAATCAATTTATACATATCCTGCTCCAGATTGCATGTGTAGAGCTTAATGGAAACAAGTTTTGGCAGTTGTAAATTGATATTGAGCTTAATCGCTCTTTGGCTTCTTTAATTTCACCAAAGTCCAGTTTTTCTCCCCCGAGTTGAAATTGCAGTGGTTTTGTTCTGATAGTGTTCGAATTCATGCAGTTCGGATATTGTCACGGAACTCTTTTTTGTGAGTGGCACAATACTCAGCACAAGCGTCACCTAATCATTTTATGTTACGTAAACAGTGCTCAGTATATCAAACTAATATGGGAACTTAAGTTGCATCAATCTGTCACCTAATCATTTTATGTTACGTAAACAGTGCTTATTATATCAAACTAATATGGGAACTTAAGTTGCACCAATCTGTAACTGATAATTTTGTTGAAACTGAAATAAGGGGGCCAAAATTGAAATTTAGTAGAAGTAGGACCAAAAGTGTAACTTATTTTCAGTGTACTATAATAGCATATAGATCATTGTTTTCATCTCCTGCTCATTTGAACAGTGTGTGATACAATTTTTTTTTTTGATAAATCACAATATCTCATGGGAAGGCAATCCTGTTCGAAGCAGCTCCAGGATTAAGATTTTAAACTCCTTCCAAAGATGGTATTGGAAAGGATCAAATACATACTCTCATCTCCACAACTGAACTACCATCGTTTGGTGGAAATAGATATTGTTTAAGAGCCCATTTGCATCCACTTTTGAAAAAAGAAATTTTAATAAATGTTAAAATTATTTTATGTTAGAATGAATTATATTGTGTAAAAAAATTTATTTGGATGTTAAATTTAATAAATAAATTTTATATAAAATTATTAAAAAGGATAGTAAAGTTATTCAATTACGCAGTATATGATCGTTAAGCTTTCGCATGTTTTACACCATTACGCTTGTCCTTCTCTTTATTTATTACTTACAACAATTTTACGCCCCATTCTCGGAGTAGGGAACAAACCATAAACCAAAAACGCTATTATTCAGAGATTCTGAATGAGACAGTTATAAAAATCATGAAAGAACAATTATGTACATAATCAGCTAGGGAGAATACAATGCATAATTCCAACTTAAAAAAAACAGCTGGATCATTTTTGCATAATTTTCAATTGAAGGCATATACTAAAATATCAACTTCTACTCTGCTTATTTTGCTACTAATCCTTCTTATCCTTGTTAGCAGTTGGAAATGAAGACATCTGACCATCCTTCTTATCCTTGTTAGCAGGAGGTCCACTCCCATTCCGTTGTACAGCAAATTCTTGTGACTCCACAGGGATAGGAGATGGAGTCATTTCTTCCTCAATTGGAAGAGTTCGCTTTGAGCCTTCTAGGGCAACACCAAGAAGAATATTCTCTTCCAAGGAAGGTCTAACTGATGATGAAGACACAGCAGATTTCTCTTCATCTTGCTTTGAATGTGAAGAAGTAGAACCGGTCTCTCCCCTGCCAGACTCTTGGGAAGTAACAGGAGAAGTTTCAGGCACAGCACTTTGTGCAAGGTTTTTAGATACATTAACCGTACTTCCCTTTCCTGCATCTCCTGCACTTTCCTTTTTAGGCTGCATGGTTTTGGAGGTCTTCTCAACTGAACTATCAGAACCCATATTCTCATGGGAAGTAACAGGAGAGGTTTCAGGCACAGCACTTTGTGCAAGGTTTTTAGATACTGGAACTGTACTTCCCTTTCCTGCATCTCCTGTACTTTCCTTTTTAGGCGGCATGGTTTTGGAGGTCTTCTCAACTGAACTATCAGAACCAATATTCTGGATTTGGGCCTCAGAAATTGACTTGGATTTATCCTTGGAGTTTACACCAGGTTGGGAGGTTGATGTAGCTGCAAAATTCTCTTCTCCTTTCGAGTCAGATGCCACAATTTCATCAACCTTGGCATCCTTTTCCTCATTTGCTCGAGTTGAACGAGTTGAAGGCTTAACTTTATCTTCTCCATTAACTTTATATGGTGGTTCTATCAGTAGGAATGGACGATTTGCTGTTGCTCTGGATCGAGTGAAAATGGTGTCCCCAAAGGGTATATTTTCTGAGTCAGCCTCACCATATATTTTCTGAACTGTGCGGATGGGAGTGGCTAGCCGAGCTCGATGATGACTGACAACTCTGAGAAGATCCAAAAGAATTGCCTCCTGTTTTGTTATATGTAAATCACCTTAAGTGGGCCAATTATTTGTTATAAGCAAAAATAAAAGAATAGTGATCTTAAATGCAAAAAACACCATAGCACAAAATTGATGACTTTATAATTAGGTCAAGATCTTTTTTTCACAAGGGCACATGAAAGCCCAAGAATTCAAAATGACAGATAAAACAATATTTAATAGAAATTAAGCTTAAGAATCTATCTTTTAACATCTGTAAAGACTTAGAAAAGTATAAAAGCAAACAGTCTGAATATTAACAAATATCCAGAGAATAAGCATTTGTGAAACAATAAATTCCGCAAGATCTCACCAATTGAAGTCCAAGTACAGCAAATTACAGAATTAGTGAAAATAGAAGTCGGTGAAAAATTTGATCAAGATGGATTATATCATAATAAATGGCTTGTCAGCATCTAGAAAAGATCAGGATTATAAGTTATTAGCAAACACTTGTCAACATACAACATATTACATCATGAGCAACTGCAATTGCTGTAGGTCCTATCTTACCTTAACGCAGAGGTACTCTTCAAAATGTGAAGTTTTTACAAAGCAAGATATTAATATCTGCAATAAGAAGGACCGTTAGTAAGTTAATGGTAAATTGAGAAAGGATAAGTGAAAGAGCCATATTTCTTGAGACACTACAGAAAACATCAAAATCTGCAAACTAAAAGCTGAAGACTTTTGCCATATATATAAAATATAAACAAATGAACAGAACAGATGCTTACCATAAGAGCCTGATTTTCAGGATTGACATTCTCCAAAAACACCCTTCTGTGTAATTTTTGCTGCTCTACTTGAGGATTTTTAGCCAAAACCTTGCGCATATCAGCCACAATACTCTGCATGAAGAAAATGGAATGGGGACAACATCAGCTTTCACATTAAAAAATGCACATCAGAAAGTCCTTGAACAAGTTTTTCAAGCATGTGAACCAAGAATGCTCACGTTAATTTTGTTGACATCCAAGTGACTGATAGCAACGTAACTCTTGATACGCCAATGAGATTTCTGACTCAGATTTCTCACAACATTTACAGTGAATTTGTGATTAGGAATATGAACTGCCTCACGATCATCACCTCTCACAATAGTTGGTGACCACCAGCCTACATGCTGGAGAAAAAAAATAAAATTTGAATACAACATAATTAAAGTGGCACAAATAAGAAAATCTACCAACAGTAATAGTTCTTCTATTTTTAAAATGATTATGTAGACCACTTAAATTTTTTTTACTCAATCAGCATCATACATCTTATACTTGTAGAAGTTCCTTTTAAGTAGAGATACAAACCTCAACAGTACCAGAAACCTCATAACCTTCAATCTTTGTTTGAATCCACTCGTTCAGAATAAATGGCCGAGTTGCATGGATCATTATACTTGAAAGAAAGTTTGTAAATATCTGGATTAATCACAAATATGAACTTAGAATGGCAGCAAACAAGAGTATTAAATAAATGATTTTTTTGGATTAAAAATCACCTAATTGATAATGCCTACTAGCTCTGGATATACACATAGAAGACTTACTTCTACAGAATTTGATAAAGTTTTTATGAGGATGCACCAGAAAATGCAATTAAGAGGAGGACTTAAACAAACTATACTAGTAGACAGTACAAACGAAATAAAACTGTACCTCACGACCTGCAAGAGTGAGCAATACTGTGCCCAAACCACCAGCAGTTAACCACTTCTGTGTGGAGAAACCTAGCAACTCCATGAACAATGACAAGGCGGCAACCCATACAGCAGTATACACTGCTTTCCCAGCAAAATCAAGGCCCATCTGTCAGTCAATTTTTCTAGAATGAGAAGCTGGTAAATAGATTAACAATTTTGGGATCACTCACAGAAAGATCCAAACACGAAATGAAGGATATAATATAACACATTCAATCCATGTACTGAATAAAAATTGTAAATAACATACAGACAATCAATTTTATATTTCCAATATCATGAGTATATTCCTAATCTTAAATTCTAATGATATTAAAAAAATAAAAAAAATAAAATCTAAGGCTTCGCTAAAATCCCCTGACAACAAAATTAACTAGTCAGTATGATTGCATTAAAATGCTATGCACACAGCAAATGAAAAATGACAAGAACTGACAAAAGCAGTAAATGAATATGTAACAGAAACATACATTTCTTGCATCACCAGAGTCATTTGCCTCCAGAAAGAATTTTTGTGCTTGTTGAATTAAGCTGAAAACAAGAAAAACAATCATATATATAACATTACAATTGAAACACAATACCGGACCCAATACACCTAATAGTGAGAAAGAGCAACCGATAAAAAGAGAAAAAAAGAAAGATAAAACACTATCTCTTCATGAATGGTACAAGCAGAAAACCTTAACAAATTATCAAGAGCAATGCAAACTGATTACAACACTAGAGATGCAGGGGGAAGCATATTTTTAATTTAGTGAGGTAATAGTAAATAAAATAATACAGAATACCATTTATGAAAAGCATTTCCAATTTCAACCAGATGCTTCTTCCAGAAATCAGTACCTTGATAAACAGTAAGCAAATGAAATCACTGTTGACAAAGATCTCACAAAATTAAGCAGCCTTTGCTTCACAACCTGGCTGGTCTCAGATGGTAGGACTAGTGGATCTAATGCCCTGAAACAAAGAATGCTATGATCAATACTGCTAGGGCTTCCAGGGAATATACTTGTTGATCAAGAACAAACCTGCATATGAGCATTGCCCCAGTCCATAACAGCAATGGCTGAAAATAAGATGTCATCATATATCGCGAACTACTTTTCTTCCAACTACTGTCATTCCTCTGAAATTATTTTTCATAAATCACAAAAAGCACTAATCATAGAATTCAATCAGATTGAAACAAATGAAGAAATAAAAATGGATGGAAAATACTTGAAGAAATAGGGTCCTGCTGAGACGAATGAGCGGCTCAAGACCATAAACAGCAAAGGCAATGATACCAAGGGCTGGGATCAATCGAAGCCAAATAGGGCTTCCACATAAAGCATCATATGACCTGTATAAATATATAAAAATAAATGTTTCCATAGAGATTGTGCATTAAATGATAGATTAAATAAAAAATAAGGAGATGCAACAATAAAAATATAAATTTAGCACCAATTGATACCAGTCCTTCAGAAACAACACAAAAATACAAATTAAACATATTGTAATATCATCTTGCAGATTACTTCACAAGTTCATATAATAATTAAGTTTAATCCTAGTGGGTCCAGTCAATGCCAAATTATATTCACTCCTCAAAGAGAAAAGAGAAACAGATCATCCGACAGGTTGAAGTTACTCCAAAATACATGTCAACTAGCAGATAAAGAGATACCAAAACCAAAAGAGAGGGGAGCAGGAGGGGAAGAGTAACCCTGCAGCTGTAGTTTGGCACACTGACAACATGCAGGCGGTCTAATGATGAGTCAAATTGAATTGAGAAAGACATCAAAGAAAGTCTACTCTCTACCACGATATGATATATAATTAAATACCTCTGAAGTCTAAATCATAAATACAAGCTGATTATAATATAACCATTAAATGAAATTTAGAAGAGGTGCAGAAAATATTCATGGGATAAGCTTGATTGTATATACATGTAACATTATGAGAAAGGATATCAAACTTAAATTTTATTGCATAAAATTCAAGGGTGCACACCCTAACAAACATAAATTTTTATGGCAAAATGAAAAAGACTGAATTGTAAAACTATATATAAATATGCACATCCATATCCGCTAACTTGTGGGAACTTTTCTCAATTAACAGTAAAAAAGAGAGAGAGGCCGACCTTGTTAAAAAAACAGTAGCAGATTTCATGAGCAGATTCACATTCCCTCCACCTGGTGTTAGGACAGACCGGCATACGAAAACATTACATCTGGAAGGCACATGCCGTATTGGGGCATGTACTCTAAAAAGATGGAGTGCTGAAGAATCTTGCTTCTGTTAATTCCAAAAGAAAGTCCTCCATTGATTCAGATTTCAGATTAAATAAACACAATCAACATTAACTAATATAAAAGCAAAACAACAATTGTATAGACAGAGTAAGGGTGCTCAAGACCCAACTCTAGCCAATAACCCGACCAATCCCAAAGCTAATTGGGCTTGTTTCAGGTTTTAAAATATCTTTTGGGTCATGCTTTAGGTTGGCCAGCTCACTACAGAATTTCTTGACCTAAATATCTAATGCATAAAGGGAAAATCCTGGTGCACAAGACAACCCGAGTTTGCGAAGGTAGGGGTGAGAGTCAACTGTACGCAGTTGTACCCTTATATTTTTGCAAAAGGGTTGTTACCAAAACTCGAACCAGTGACTTTTTGGTCACAGAGGAGCCACCTTATCGCTGCTAAGGCTTGCCCTCACCTCTAAATTAATATTTGTACATTAGGTCTAAATTTTGGCTCACCCTGGTTCCAAAGCAGTCATTAATCAGGTAAAGAACAAGTATAAAATTTGATCCAATCAAAATACCAAGCCAATTTAAGCTTAGCTAATGAACACTTCTAGCACAAAGGAATTCAAGTGACACTGAAAAGCAATAAAAAATCTAACAAACAAGTAGAAAAGAAATAGATAGATCCGTCAAACATATATAAAAGAAGCATGGAAATTATAATCCACAAAAGCCATACCAATCTACATGTTGAAAGATTTATGGTGACCAAATGTAATCGACCAACCCCCATAGGATTCTGTCAAATGACATGGAAATGAAACTCAGCATTCTGAATTTAAAAGAGGGAAAATGTAGTGAATTACCTAAACATTCAAATTCAAATAAGCACTTACATGACGGAAACTACGGAACCCGCTATTACTGTTGAGCCTAACGTCACGAGACAATTGCATTGAACCTGGGTAGACCATTGTTAAAATTGAAGCACAAGGTCATACGATCGGTTCGCTGATGAAAACCAGATATTACCCTTTCAACCCAATGCCTCAGTTTCTTGATGGGATAACAAAAAATAAAACATTTCAGAATTTAACAGAAAATAAGACCTGCAAGAAACAAGAAAAAAAAAAAACGAGAACTCTAATTTCACTGCAATCTTGATCTTTTTTTCCCCCTTTGTCGAAGGGAATATTGATTAACAAAAAAAAATGCAAAATTCCATTTTCTCACAATTTCTCAGCAACTGAACTAAGCTCAGGGACATTCATTTAAATTAAGAGAAAATTTAACTTCAATAATGAACAAAATACAAAAAAAAAAAAAAAAAAAAATTAAACAAAAAAAAAAAACAATAAATAAAACCCTAAAAGTTCGTCCGAACTCCGAAGTAACTTGCCGAATTTATAACATAACCATATGATAGGAGTTTTTAATCACTAAAAACATCACGTGATTCGACATGACATGTGTTGCAGACTCATGAAGTACACTCAAATACCTGAAATTTGAGATTCAACTACCTGAATGGTACTACAGATAATATTCCCAGGTTCCTGGAAGAAAAGATGTTTTTTTTCTCGGAAACGAAGGCAGAGTCTTCCAGAAAAAATCGAAAGGAACACTAGGAGTTTACCCTGGGAGCAAAACAGAAACGAAATTTGCGAGTGGTTGGAGAAGGAGGCAGTGGTAGAAAAGCCAAACTCGGTTGGCTATGCTTGGTTCTTTTAAGTTGCGCCGATGGACGGGTTTCTTGTACGTGGTCCTATCAAAACGCACTGTTTCGGATTAATATTTGTTCATAACCCGCTAAAAACACAGATATCTTGTGTGCATTTATGTGGCGCCTAGAAGGTGGCTCTTCAATCCTGAATAGTAATAATAACGTAAACGAAATGTCTACCTAGAGTTTTCAATTTTTAATTTTCAATTTTAATGTTTTTTATCTCGATATTTCATGATGGTTTCCTCGTAGTCAACGACCAGCGAATATTGATTGTATAGGATTCAACAATAGGAAAAGGTCCAAAATGATGCATATATATATTATTAAAAAAATTGTGGAAAAAAAGAACTTAGCCTTGTTATCGAATATGTTTTATTTTCAGAATATAAAAGTGTGTAGAATTTATATTTTTTTTTCTTCTTTCTTTTCATATAATCTTATATGGGTCCTATATATTTTATATGTGTAGAAGATAAAAAAAAAAAAAAAACATTAATCCCTAATATCATATATCCGTTTATCATTTATATAACAGAAAAAAGAAATGAGAGAGATAAAAAAATATGTTTAATTATTTGGGTGGATAATACAAGCGCAGAGAGCATATTGAGAACTTGTCCGTATCCATGAAATGGACATGATAAGAAACGTGTTTCGTGTGCTGGATTGCTGAATGCTGATTAGTTTGTTTTTCCTAGTGAAGTTAAATTGTATGATTTTGGTAAATTTATGTGAAATGGGGGCTGCGGTTCGGCAAAAAATGATTTAGTTCACTCCATGTGTAAAAAAATTAAAAAATTAAACTGAACTATAAATCGAACCGAACTGTACTTAAAATAATTGATTTTTAAAAATCAGTTCATGAACCGAATTAGTTTTTTAAAAATCAATTCATGAACTAAACCGATTTTTAGAATCAATTTAAGAACCGAGCTATTTCCAAACCGAACCGTTTTTAAATCGAACCAAATTAATTTTTATAACTTTATTTTTAAATTTTTAGTTTTTCTTTTCTTTTCAAAATAGGGTAGACCCGAACCGATTATGAACCGAACCGAACCGTTTTCAACTAAATCGAACCGTTTCCAACTGAACCGAACCACATCCGAACAGAACCAACTTTGAACTGAACCAAATCATTTAAACCAATTCGGTCCAATTTTTTAAAAAATTCGGTTCGGTTCGACCCATACACATCCTTAACTCTATCTTATTTTTAAGAGTGAGTTAAAAAACTCGGTCCGTCTCAAATCTTTTTTATATTAATTTGTCCTACCCCATCTCTTTCCGTCATCAACCAGTCAAAAAATGAGTCAGTTCGTTCACCCCGCTCTTGAGAGTGGGCTGTAAAATTTAGCCTGTTTCGCGTCGTTTAGGGGACTAGGCAAGTCTGTCCGCCGAGTCGAGCTAGTTTTGCTGGCCCTACCCACCAATGCTATTTTGGAGAGGGCTATAAGATCTTAATCATTTATTTCTCTCGTATTTGAGATTAGTTTTATAACAGATTCAAAGAGTTAAAATTTATAAAAAAAAATAAAAAATTAAGATATAAAAAAAAATTCAAAGAGAGCTCCCCTGTCGAATTTGAGATGTTTTTATTAAGGGAGTAAAATATCAAATAATTAGTTATGCACAAATATGAATTAAAGAAAGTACTTAACTAATATTTATAATTTATAAAAAAAACTTGATAAATAAAAATCTTGATTAAGTACATAAAATAAATATATTAAAATTCCAAAAAAATAAGAAAAGATATTAATATCATAAATAACATATTTATCATCAAATCAATGAATTAAAAATAATACAAATATTACCGAACATGCACGTCAACTTGAAAAAAGTAAACCTTATTAATAACTTATGGCATATAACAGCCAATAAAAAAAATATAGATAGGCTTTAAATGCAATGCCACTAATAACAAAAATGAAGGGAGCCGTGATGTTGTTAATGACATCATACTATTCATTTTAAACTTAATATTAATAAAAAAATCAAGGAAGTAGCCTGTTTTTTTAAAATCCAAGGGTGACAGTGAAATTTCAACCAATAACGTCATATAGGAGCATATTACAGTCGCACCAATCATTAGGTGAGGCAAGTAGAGTTTTTGGACAATTTCATTAATTTATATAGACACAAAGATTTATGAATCCACTGTACAATGATATATTTATATTATGTATTATCGGTAATATATAATGGGTAAAGAATTTTTTCAGTCAATTAAAATAAGTTATTTTCAGTGAGTTCAAAATGATGTCATTTTAGGACAGAAATCAAGATGTTTTTGTAATTTTAATATATTGCAGTGTTATATTAGTCTTTTTTAATTATAATTTTTTAATCTTATAACCCAAAACGACGTCGTTTTGAGTTCACTGAAGATAACTTTATTTCCGTTGATTGGAGAAATACTTTTCTCATATATAATATAAAATATGAAAGTTAATTATTTTTTTCAGTAATAATGGACATGGCACACTCCTATAAGTTTGTTGTATCTACTCCCGTAGTATACTAGTTTTTTGGGTCACAGAGATAGAAATTATCTAATTCCCTCATTATTATAATGGTTTTGAAGTAGTTTTTCCAAATAACTATTTTTCCATAAAATAGTTAAACCAAAAATATTTACCATTTTAAATGACATAATTTTATGTCATTTTAATTGAAATTAACGTGTTTTTGTGAGTTTTTATCTTCTTTTTCCTTCATAATATTATCCTTTTCTTTCTCTTCCTGATTTTGCAAAAGATAGAAGGTTAAAACCCGCAAAAATACAGTAATTTCACTACACAAAGTTGTGTCATTTAATATCATAAATGTTTCAGGTTGATCATATGGACTTAGGCAAGCACAAATAAAGCCCAGATTAGAGTTAGGATAACTAGGTAAGAAGCATCTTTTAAGCACGAAACCGGCAAGAGAGCCCAGAACGTGCCTACGACCCAATCGTTATTGGCATAAATGGACTCCACCACGATCTTGATAATGGCTTTACCCCATGATAATTATAACCGTCGAATATGGTATATATATATATATAAAAGAAAAAACCCAGTGAGACACACGGGATAGAAAAAATTAACTCATTAATGTTCGTCCAGAATAATAAATATTTTTCTCAAATATTAATTGATCTAAATGCTCTTAATGTGTCCTTATTTTCAGCTAGTCTCAGACCATTCTTCTTCAAATGCAACCTGCATTCATCCCCTGTCTGTATTTCATGTAGGACTGCTGCAAAACAAAACCAAACAGCAATCAGAGACATATGAAACCTCTAAAACCAATAAAAACCCACAAAATGTTTTGTTAATTAAACAGCTCCATATCTCTTTTAACTATTCAATAGAGAACCCATCTTTCACAGCCACCTTTACCAATATTATTTTCATAGAATATATCTACTGTGCCTAATATTTGATTTCCCTCTTGACTCTAAAACCCGAAAAGAAGAATCGAGAGGATAGGAGACTAGCCTTTGATATCAATTTAATCTCAATAAATAATAATTTTTGAACTATTTTGATATGAAATACCATTCATTTAATGATCAAATAGATATAAAAATCTTCATTTACTTATGATTAAAAGTTAAAATGATCATTTATCTGAAGTAGTTGTGTATTTTTTTAGTAGATGTTATTATGTATTTACATGATGGCAATCATCACATAACAAAATATTCATTAAAAATCGATATTTAATTATTGGGTTATAAGTTTATCCTATTACATGAGAAACTTATAACTCTCCTACAGATTCATGAAATCAAGGGACTGACCAATTTTTTTAAAAAAAAAGATTAATGGGACTTTTTTTTATTTGTGCAGAAAGAGATAAGTTTTTCATGCAACAGGAGAAAATCATTCTCCTTAATTATTATTTGGCAAGTTGAATATTTGTTAATATGCTAATCAGCTTAACTATATTAGGAATAAAGATAAGATAATATTATATTTGAATTATGTAAACAACTTCTATTTGTATCTGATCAGATCAAATACGGTATGGACTGTCCGATACGTATTGAGTCCAATCATACACGGTTGAGACTCCTTCAGTGGTTATTGGCCTGGGCCAGGTACTGCTGTTAGACCAAGCTTGAGCCCTTTGTCCTTCACGTTGCTCCAAATGGGGGGTACCTGCGAAGACACTCCGATGCTTAAGTCGGTATCAGAGGCAGGTGTTTTATGTTGTGAAAGTAAAGGATGATCGTACTTTGGTGGTATATCGTGTGTTTATATAGTAGTTGTGATGCCGCCTTTGTTAAGGCGGCATGGCTTCTGAGTGGCCAGCCTTGGGCTGCAGGTCAGGCAGGGGACCTGTTGTAGCCTTATCTTCCATAGTGTCTAGTAGTAGAGTTGTAGCGAGCTGGAGCTGTCTGTTGCTTACTGGTGCTAAGGCGCGATGGAGTTGCCTTGGGCCTTAAGTTTACTTCCTATAGAAGGCATCACATGCGAGGTGAGAGTCGCGTGCCGCGATGAGGCCATCACGTATTGTGTGCCGCGATGAGGACATCGCGTCTTGTGTGCCGTGATATGGGTAGCGCGTCCGTGCTTGTTCCTTGTGCTTTGTTCTGGGTTTTTACTGGGCTTGAATTTCCATGTGTTACTGGGCCCTGATTGGGCCTATATTTTATCTGGATCAGTTGCCCACTAGCTTGCGGTGTTGTCATTTGGCAAGGCCGTGAGCTATATTGCTCTTGTATGAGGCGCGATAGTTTGTCACTCATATGTCCTTTTTCTGTGTGCCGCGGTAATTATGCCTTATAGTGTCATCATGACCTTCAGCTGCTTAAGAATGGTGGATTAGACGTCTAATCAGTCAGGAGCATTAAATGTTGTTGTGATTACGTGGGGGTTTAAGGACAGGCGTGAGTGGTTTTGTAAGTAAAACGCTTCCCTTTCCTGCCACGTGTCCCTATTAACCCGTTGTGTTTAACACGTTTCGTGGCTTTTGGTCTATCCGTTGGAAAAAACCCTTCGTATTTGAGCCTTTTCGTTTGGAGGGAAAATCATTTCGGTGACATTGTGGAAACTCTCTCGTCTCTCAGAGCTCTCTTCTGCATTTCTGGTGGTGACACGTCTCCTGGTGTGAACTTCCGAAGTATAAAGCTCAGGTGCGTTCTTTCTTCTTACCCCTGTTTTATCTGTGTTTCTTTTATCTTGTTCAGCATTTCCTTCTTCTTGTTTGTGGCATGTCTGATAGTCGCAACTGAATCAAACTGTTTCCAACTGAACCGAACCACTTCCGAACAGAACCAGCTTTGAACCGAACCAAATCATTTAAACCAATTCGGTTCGATTTTTCAAAAAATTCGGTTCAGTTTGACCCATGCACATCCCTAACTCTATCCTATTTTTAAGAGTGAGTTAAAAAAATCGCTCTGTCTCAAATATTTTTTATATTAATTTGCACTAGGTAATCGTGTATGATAATCGATTACCTAGTGCAATTGTGATAGCAACACACTAGTTTGTTAAAATCACGATATCTCGAGATACAGAGCTTCAAATTGAGTGAGGTTTAGAATTATGTGAAGCTAACACATAGGTATAGAACCCTGTAAAATTTCATAGCCATTAGATAAGTGGATCAATCGCAGTGTTAGTTTGAAGTCGCGACTTGGTTGTTGAAGATTCAGTTTGTATCAATCACCTTGCAAAAAATATAACCGGAGTTATACAACTCCGATTGAGACATAAAATATGTCGTTGGAAAGCTTAGAATGTCTAGTTTAATATATTAAAATATTAGAATTTTTGGTGAAGATTTGCAATTAAATTTTTAAAAAGAGTAAACATGGTTTTGTATTTGGGGGCTTTAGGAGTATCCTATAGTCACTAAACGAAAAAGAAAACGTAGTCCAATTAATTTGAAATTTTGGGATATGTGTATTAATAAATTTTTTGGCATAAATATAATGTGATTATGCTGTTTGGTAACCCGTGGATTGTTATTTGAACTCTTGAGCTTGAGTACACTACTTGACATGTAAGTTTCGTGTTCTCCGGGTTAATCGCCATTTGTTCCACCATACTCCAAGAGGGGGATGATAGTTTTATATGGTATATGTGCTTATCATTTATTTGAGATGATGAAATGATGCACTCTTATATATGTATGTTATGTGGTATATTACACACAAGATGGTAAATTGGTAATACTTGAGTGTAGTGTGAAGCTGCACAAGAGTGATATTCCCTGAGTGTGGGTATAGGGTAGGTGCCCTATGCTTTATGCGTGTAGCAGACATGCGTAAATGATGTGTTCTCTGGCTAGTAGACTTGTTAGCACACATGCATGATATATATATATGTTGTTGCATTATGTGATTATATTATTACTGTGAAATTGTTATTTTTGAACTGTTATACTGAAGTGAGCTTGGGGCGGAGGAACTCTTCGAGAACTCTTGCTTACTGAGATTTCTGTTTAAAGATCTCATCTCGTGTGGAGCATATTTTCAGATATAGACGTCCATGAGATGGATGCTTCTCGAGGCAAGAGGCCGGAACAAAGTTGATTTATATGCATGTTTTATTTATATAATTTGGACATGATTATTGTACCTGAGATATGACTATTATATTTATGTTATATTTGTTGTGAGCATGGGAGTTGTTCATGCCTTATTTGATATTTGTATTTTGTTGGACATATATGTTTTGTATATGCCATGAGATATGGATGTTAGTCATGACTACGTGATGTAGCTTCATGACTTAGTATTTACTTATGTTATGGAGGCATTTCACGATTTATATTATGGTTTTGCAATTACATAAGGATATAGATGAACTGTTATATTGCATGATAATAAGGAAAAAGTAACCTTGCATGTTTGATAACTTAATTTATTTTAGCTTCCACATTTAATTGAGTTGCGCTTAATACCATAATATGATAATAAATTTGGATGTATACGTGGTGTTACAACCTCACTGATAGTCCTCTCCTCCAAATGTTGGTTTTTTTCCAGAAGTGACTCCATCTAATAGGTAGCCATTTTCTTTCTTAAGTCAAATGATCGGGTGTTGCTTCATCTCGCTGATAGCCCTCTCCTCCAAGAGTTTACATTTCTCTTGAGGCGGTTCCATCTAACGGATAGCTCTCTCTTCCCGGAATAAATATCTATATATAACTAGGTGCACCTAGACTGTTACCCTCGCTAACGGCTACGGGATTCTAACATGGATCCCAAAAATATTTATAAAATATTTTAACAAAGCAACATTTAATTAAGATAAATTTATCTGCAATGATAAATATAAATTCCAAAATTTCAATATTTTAAATTAAATATTTTATAATAAAATTTATATCCAAAATTTATAAAATAATTACAAATGTCAAAAAATCATAAATATAATGTCATTATATAAAAATCCATATCATGTAATTTTAAAATGCATAAATTTGACCAATCACATTTTAAAATATTTGCTTCCCCATGCATTTGTTATTAAACAATAATAATAAAATAAAAATTAAACTATAATAATAAAAATAAAATATGTCATCATAATCGCCATCTACTCACAGCTCTGAAGAACCAATTAAAGCACTTGCAATGACTTTGGGTAAGCAATTGAGCTATGTTTTAGCCAAATATGAGCATCACAAATATTTTAAGCACTTGCAATGGAAAATAGTAAGATAGATTAAAACCTTAAATTTAGTCTTAAAGCTTAATAATACAACAACCTTATGCAAATGTACAGATTTTCTCAAAGCCTTAGATAATAGGTTTACATCAAGGAGTCAAAAAAATCAATTATTGAGGCTTGGGTTTTCCATAATTTTAAAAGTCACTCAAAAAATCTACCTCGAAGAGAAAGGAAGAAGAATAAAAAAAAATGGTAAAACTTCAAAGTTTCATCAAGCTTTCACAAGGATTTGGTGAAAGAGAGAACAATGAAGAGGAATGAAGAAAGCAAGGTGAAGAGAAATGAGCGAAAGACGAGGAAAGGGGTTATGTGGATGAACCCATTCTTGAAACCTTTCATCTATTTTTTTTTAAAGAAAAAGACTCATATGCATTTTAAATAATACAATGCGTTTCAATTGTGTTAATCATAAGGTCAGTACATACCTAAATTCACCAATGGAAATGAAAGCAAACAAATGGCAAGAAAAATATAATTGGAATAAATATTAGATAACAAAGGAGGAGGGGAAAAAAAATAGTTGAAGTGTGCACGTTTTTAAGTAAAAGGCAAGGAAATCAAGTCCTAGTTGTCTCTCCATAAAATCCAATCCATAATTATTCATTTTTAGTAGGCTTTCTCTGGCTTCATAGATATCACTCACAAAATGTGCCCAACAGGGACTATCATACCGTTAGTTTCCCATTCACGTGACATGCGCGTGATCATATTCCGTATTTGAGTTCGGACCTGAGCGCCTTTTTCTCCAATTCAGTTAAATCCAAACCCGACACGTCCAGATTCAAATTTCCGTTTTTCAAATACCGAAACGAAACGTAAACTGGTTCGTTTCGTTCTGTTCTGTTGCTTCTCCAACGATCACGACGACGCAGAGAGCCCTCTCTTTTCTGTTGATTCTTCCTTCTCTTCTCTGTCACACTAGGCAAGCTCACACACCAAATCCCCTTCTGCTTGAATTGTTCAGAATTTCACCAGCTTCAGCGCTTCATGTTTTTCACATTCATCACGGTTTTTAAAATAATGCGGTGCTGACTTTCGCGATCGAATTAGGGTTCTAGGGTTTCCAAGACGGGCTGAGTTAGGTAGAGATGGAGAACTCGGATGGGAGGAACACAGATTCAACGCAATGCGTGCGAGTTGCCGTCAACATTCGCCCCCTGATTACGTCAGAGCTTCTTCTAGGTTGCGCAGATTGCATTTCCGTTGCTTCCGGCGAACCTCAGGTCTTATTTTATTCTTGCATTTTATATTTTTTGCTCAACAATATAAACTATTTGGCAATGTTCAAGTTTAAGCTTTGGTGTATGTTGGAAATATAAAAATCTATGAAATTGGAGCCTTATAATTGTTGGTGTGTTCGGTAGGTGCAAATTGGGTCTCATTCGTTCACCTATGATTATGTATATGGTAGTACGGGGCCATCTTCGTCTACAATATACGATGAATGTGTAGCACCCCTTGTGGATGCACTCTTCTCTGGCTATAATGCCACGGTTCTTGCATATGGACAGGTATAATTTTCGTATGTTGTTGGTTATGTATGCCCTGATGAATACGAAAATTTCATTTTAGAAATATATGTTTTTTTATCAGTAGTCTGCACTTTTATAGTTGTTAATTGTAATTGAGTTTTCCCCTCATTTTGTTAGACGGGCTCTGGGAAAACATACACTATGGGTACCAATTATAATGGAGAGGGAAGTAGTGGTGGAATTATACCGAGGGTATTAGATACCATATTCGAAAGAGTCAAGGCATTGAAGGACTCCAGAGAGTTTTTGATTAGAGTGTCATTTATTGAGGTAAATAATACTATCATTAGTTATGAATTTCCTTGTAATTGGCAATTGAGATCAGACTTTTGAAACTTGATCTGCTGAAAAATGACAGATATTCAAGGAAGAGGTTTTTGATTTGCTTGATCCCAATTCTTCTAGAGGAGAAGTGACATCTACTGCAAATATCGCTGCGCCCACCAGAGTCCCCATACAAATCAGAGAAACCGGGAATGGAGGAATAACACTTGCTGGTGTGACTGAGGCCGAAGTTAAGACAAAAGAGGAAATGACATCTTATCTCTTAAATGGTTCATTGTCACGTGCCACTGGGAGTACAAATATGAATAGTCAATCAAGGTAAAATGCCATAAAAAAGTATCCAGATTTTTTCGCTTATGAAATTTACATTGATGGGAAATTAGTTTATATAGTATGTTAACTGCACGGTTCTTATGCTTTGTCTAGTCGTTCGCATGCTATATTCACAATCACAATGGAGCAAAAGAACGGTGATGATATCTTATGTGCCAAGCTCCATTTAGTGGACCTAGCTGGTTCTGAACGTGCAAAACGAACTGGTGCAAATGGCATGCGTTTAAAAGAAGGTATTTATCACTGTTAATGATACAAAAGAATTATGCGGTTAGGAATAGAATTAATACAAAAATAATATTGATTCTGTAGAATTGTTAACATAAAATTTTGAAATTTGAGTTAATTAATGCCCTTTCTGCAAGCTGACTCCTTTGTAAATTCAAGTTGTCTGTTATTTAATAATTAATTATTATTTTTCATGGATTAGGAATTCATATCAACAAGGGCTTATTGGCTCTTGGAAATGTAATTAGTGCATTAGGAGATGAAAAAAAGCGAAAAGACGGAGGCCATGTGCCATATCGGGATAGCAAATTAACACGCCTACTGCAGGTTTGTGCAATATTTGTTTAAGCAATACAAGTAGTATACTTCATAATTCTGCCTGCGTAGCCCATTTTATGGATGATTCTTTCTCAACGAGAAATAATGTAAGAAACAATAGGAGGACATAAAACAGTACTTATATATGAATGTTCACTCATGAATTCTTGTATTGTTTAAAGTGCGCCTCGTCATTTTGTTTGGTATATGAAAACTCTCGAGCTAAAATGTCATGTGGGTAGGATTTATTGCCATTCCTATCTCGGAACTCTGTCATGTTTAGTTTAAAATATCTACGCCATGGATTAATATTATCCTATTCTGACATCAATTGGATAATGAAAATGTAGGATTCTCTTGGAGGAAACAGCAAAACGGTGATGATAGGTACACACTCAATGCATAATAAGAGTTTTGACATTTTTATATTTTCCATCGTCGCATGTATCATATAATCTGCTGGGAATGTTACAGCATGTGTTAGTCCTGCCGACACAAATGCTGAAGAGACATTGAACACTTTAAAGTACGCAAATCGTGCTCGCAACATTCAGAACAAGGCAATTGTAAGTGCTTTGTATTCATCTTTTTCTTCTCAGTTTTTTAACTCAGGGCGGTGTCGTTTGTTTTTCTTACTCAGAACAACGGGAATTTTCTTGTATCAGATTAATCGTGATCCAGTGGCAGCTCAGGTGCAGACAATGAGGAGTCAGATTGAGCAATTGCAAGCTGAGCTCCTATTTTATAGAGGTGATGCCAGTGGACCATTTGAGGAGCTTCAGGTACATCGTTATTGTTATTGTTAGAATATCCGAAAAATATCATATCATATCATTATTCTATCGTCGAACATATCATTATTATGAGTATTTCTTTTATCTCTCTTCCTCGGTTTTTACCTATATCCTATATTTTCGATCAGCTATTTTGAAAAGTATCAGCAGTGTTTCTAAGTTCTTAATATTCTTTATTGTTTTTTTTTTTTTTGTTGTTCAGATTCTTAAACACAAAATATCCTTACTTGAAGCAAGCAATGCAGAGCTACAGCAGGAGCTTAAAAGACGTCAAGTAACTTGTGAGAGTTTTGCACAACATGCTCTCGATTCTCAGGTCTTCTTTTGATCCCGTGTGTTCTCCCTTTTCAGTTGTGATAAATGTTGTGAGTTCTTTACGATATATTTGTCGTGCTTTTGACTTCAAGATATTGGACCTCACTCAAGGTTTTTAAAAAATAATTTAGGTTGAAAAAGACCAATTGATTATGAAAATAGAATCAATTCGAAACGGTAAATCTTGGGATGAGATTGACTCAAATTCAAATCAGGTTTGAATGCATAAAGTCCTTTTTAATGCATGGTTACAATTTTCAGAAGTAGTAGATCCATCACTGAAACATGGTCTGAACTCATATTTAGGATTATGACCTAGTGAGATCTTATGTCTCAAAGATCCAAGAACTGGAAGGGAAAATCCTACGTTTGAAAGCTTCACATGCCGCGAATTCAAGCCGTTTTGTTGATTGTGTTGATTTTGATGATGATGGGTACGGATCAAAGAATGCTTTATTTGCACCTGATAATGAGTTTTCATCTGATTGTGATAGCAAAGCTGTGGACATAACAGGTAGTACTTTGGACAATTTGTTTAATTTTAGTATTGTGGCACAATGCATCTTTTATTGAGTGTTAATGCTAAAAATTTGTTTTGGTTGAGACGAGTCCATCCATCAAATTTTTAGGATAACCTATTAGATTCTGAAAGATACTGCAGCAGCATTTGGACTTCTTAAACAAACGTTTTTTACTTTGTTTATTTGGATTTTTCTATCTCTGTAAATTGGCATTTCATCCTAAATATCAATGGATATTTTTTTGAATATTTGTACGTTGTTTACAAATGAAATAGAAGATGATGCAAAGGAGCAAGAACACTCATCTCTTCAAGAAAAGTTGGATAAAGAGCTCAAAGAGTTGGATATGAAACTTGAACAAAAGGAGGTAGAATTTACTTTATCTTGCTGTAATGATTGGTTAATACCTTTCTCGAATTATGAAAATTCACAACACTTATGCTTTCAAACCGCTAAGCTTGGCTTAAATGTATTGTATCACATGTTTTGTAGGGATATGATTATTTTTAACATATTTCTACTTTTTAATTATTCTTTTTTCTCTGGTTGAAGGCTGAAATGAAGCTGTACAATAATGCTGATACTACATTTCTCAGGCATCATTATGAAAAGAAACTTCTTGAGATGGAACAAGAGAAGAAAATTTTTCAGGTAATTATTCTGTGCTCTGATATCTTGGTTTTCTTACGTTTCAAAAGTTAGTGTAATAACCGTATTCCTCCCGTATATTATTGGTAGAAAGAAATTGAGGAACTTAAGTACAATCTAGCAAAAATTCCATACACCCCTGATGACGGTGCTCAAAAGTTAAAGCAGGATTATCTTCAAAAGTTGAATGCTCTTGAAACACAGGTGACTTATTATTTGGATTGTGTCAATGCTCAATGCCCATTCAATCCTATAAACTGATTATTTGCTTTTCAGGTCTTTGAGCTGAAGAAGAAACAAGATGCTCAGGCTCAACTTTTGAGACAAAAACAGAAGAGTGATGAGGCTGCAAAACGTCTTCAGGATGAAATCCAGAGAATTAAAGCTCAAAAGGTGGAATGATCCTTGCAAAACTTGCATTTTCAGTTACAAGTGGAAAACTTTTTGTCCTTTTGGGGCATTACTCATCATAGTTTATTTTCTTTAGGTTCAACTTCAACAAAAGATTAAGCAGGAATCTGAACAATTTAGGTTATGGAAAGCTTCACGCGAAAAAGAAGTTCTTCAGGTAAATCCGTAAGGGAAGAATTTCCTTTAATTTTTTAAATAACAATCTCGTTGTTACTTTGTTATTCCATTCAATAGTCATATAGAGGTAATCTTTTCCCAACTTCTGGTAGTCTTTTTTACATCTGATACTGGTCTTATCTATACTTTTATCTCTTACCCGTGTAGAGGGATCAGGGATTAACACTTTCTAGTCTTTATCAGAAGCACGGCAACATCTCTAACTAGAACTGTTTCAACAAATAGATTAATAATGAATGATGACAGTAAGTCTTCTGATACATATTTTGATTAATAACCAGCTTAAGAAAGAGGGCAGAAGGAATGAATATGAGATGCATAAGCTGTTAGCATTGAATCAGAGACAAAAGATGGTGAGTTGGTGTTCAAATTAATTGTTGTTGCTGTCTAATTTCGATACTGTTTATCCCACTATTTATGTGTCCATCACAGGTATTGCAAAGGAAGACAGAAGAAGCTTCCCTGGCCACAAAAAGGCTGAAAGAACTTCTGGAATCTCGAAGGGCTTCCTCGCGTGAAACTATGGGTTAGGAGATTTACTGTGTCATGCAGCTCTTTCTCCTATTTTGTGAGCTTGCTTACCAATAACTGACAATATATTGTTTTATACACAGGTGTTGGAGGTGGGAATGGTCCTGGAATTCAGGTACTGATAACTTTATGATGAATTTGTAAATTGTACACAATGATTAATTTGTTTATTAAACATTGATGTGTGCTTGATTTTGCTGGTTATTAACTTCTGGTTTCTTGGCATACTGATTAGACTACGCATCATATTTTCATGCATGGTAAGGAGTGGGATGTCTTGGTGTTTTGGTTTCACATGTGTTTTTCTCTTTGAAGGCTTTGATGAAGGCAATTGAGCATGAGCTAGAAGTCACTGTCCGAGTACATGAAGTACGTTCAGAATATGAGCATCAAATGGAAGAGTATGTGTCCTTTTCCACTTTAAGATTATTCTAAAATCCGTAGTTGGAGTGCCTGATTAAATTTATGAGCATAAGTTTGAGTTTTGAATGCAATAAGGTGATGGATGAGAGGTTGGAAACCCCATTTTTTTTACATCTGTAAGAATATGATAATTTATGTTATTTTCACCTTTTTTAAAATAGAAGTGAAGTGTGGATTAGCCAATTCGAGACACTAGACATATTAATTATGTCAGCATTGTATTTATTTTGTATGCAAGATTTGGTGTTTTATACCTTCCCCATACAAGCCAGACTTGAAAGATGAGAAAACTTGGACTGATTATTTTCTAATTTTCTTGGCATACATGTGTTTAGGAGTTAGCTACCTGTGGATGTTATCAGCATTGTTTTTGAGGGATTTTTCAAAACGATTTCCTACTGTGATTATTTTGGTCTGTAAGCATTCAACGGCAGATCCTAAAGAGAATAAATGTAATTATGGTTAATTTTTTGCAATGAAATAAAAAACTTAGTAATTTAAGTTGAATTCCCAGTGATTCTAGCAAGCTGGTATGACAATTTTATAGCGAGGACTAAACATTCTCTGTTAAGCATTCCTATATGTTACGACGGTAAATATTTCTACAACCACTTTAGATAAGGTTATTTACAACTACCATTTATGTACTACCGGTAGTACATAGTTATAACATTAAAGTTATTTTTTTTTTCTCCTCCTTAGTCACTTTTCAGAACCCGTATGCTAATGTGGAGAAAGAGAAAAAAAACAACTTTAATGTTATAACTATGTACTACCGGTAGTACATAGTTATAAAGGGCAGCTGTAGATAACTTTATCTAAAGTGGCTGTAGAAATATTTTTTCATATATATGAGGTAGGATCCTTTGACACCGGTGTCAAAGGATCCTACCTCTATATATATATAGGGGCAGGATATTCTTATACCGGTGTAAGAATAAGAAGTTTTACACCAAATCTTGATCATTGATTTGTTTATATCTAATGGCTCAAATATTTAATAAATAAGAACCATTAAACATAAATAGGATCAACAAACAAAATTGAGAAAAAGATACACTATTAATTTTAGCCATTGACCGCACTTACATCTAATGACGCACATGATTAATAAATTTGTAGTAAACAGTTAAAATTAGGTGTAAGACTTATTATTCTTATTTATATATATATATATATATATATATATATATATATATATATGAATCTATATATATATATATATAGATTCATTTAATTATTGCTTGTCATTTCAGGAGAGCTAAAATGGCCAAGGAAATCACCAGGTTAAAGGAAGAAGCAGATATGATGAAGCAAAATAATACAAGGTGAAATGCCTTGCAGTTAACTATTTTTCCTTCAAGAACTGTACAGTCTTGTGTTTTTTCTTTCGCAATCTTTGTTTAACAAACTTTCTCATTGACTGGGTGTTAATGTAGTGATTGGCCCATATCGATGTCTCCTGGGGCAAGAAATTCTAGGATATTTTCCCTTGAAAACATGCTTTCTACTTCTTCCACAACATTAGTGTCTATGGCATCCCAGTTGTCAGAGGCAGAAGAGCAGGAACGGGTTTTTAGTGGCAAAGGACGTTGGAACCAAGTCCGATCCCTTGCTGATGCCAAGAATTTGATGAATTATTTGTTCAATATGGCGTCTTCGTCCAGGTTAATGCTTATCTCTGTGTCATGTTTTGGTCCATGATTTAACCAAGTAAAATGCAATGTGATTATATGACTGGCATTTTCCTCTCGCTTCTCTTTATCTCAGGTGTTCATTGCGAGATAAAGAAGTAATCAGCAGAGAAAAGGACATAGAAATAAGAGATCTTAAAGAAAAAGTAGTAAGGTTAAGCTACTCACTTCGACAGTTGGAAATGATAAAAGCTGAACTTACTTCTAAGTTGAAGTTGCAGGTAGATTGTACCCATATATTGAAACTTGTCAATCTTCCTCCTTCCCAAATTTTAGCAGTACTTTGTATGATTGAAGTTATTATATGTCCTAATTTAGCAGTTTGATTCCCAAAAATTTTAGTATTTTCTTTTTAATAAGTTTTTCCCATATCATTTGAACTGTATGGTAGAGTGAAGCTTTGAAGAGATACTCAGGATCTGTGGGGGATTCAGAATATTCTGACTTGAATGTTGGAGGTCACAAGTATGATTTGCGCAAGCCGGTAGGTCTCACATATCACTAGCTCTCACAACAATGCCTGCAAAGGATTCTATGTCATAATCAATTGCATTTTTAGCACTGCAGTTGATGAGCAATTAGTTATCATTTAATTCGCTGCTACTTATTTTAACTTTAGGAACACCGCCGATCTACCCTTCTACTGGAGGACATGGATATATCTGAGACAGAATCAGATGATTATGATGTAGAGGCAACAGATGATGAGTGGAAAGAGTCAGGAAAATTAAGGGTTAGGAAAAGGAAATCCAAAAGCAGACACTCGAGCATGGAAAATAATCAGTTAAATATTATCAATGCAGAAGATTTCGTAGACAATTCAAGAGATAGACTTGTAGGTGCATCTGGGGAAACTGCATCAGATATTTGCTGCTCTTGTAGTAAAACCTCGACGTGCAAGACAACAAAATGCAAGTGCAAAGCTATGGGCAGCAGTTGTGGGAGTTCTTGCGGTTGCCTAGCGACCAAGTGTGCCAACAGAACATCAATCTCGAATGAGTCAATGGAGCCAACACAATCGGGATTGGTTCAAAGGACCGGAAGTATTGACGAGACAAACGGAGACCGCCTTCTAGCTACTCAAGGTGCAGAGTTACTTCAGGGAGCACTGGTTGATAGGCTTGCCGAGACAAACAGTGACCAAGGGCCAAGGAAACCTCTGTCTGACATAGGAAATACACAGGTGCGCGTTAGTCATCCTTTGAAAAGCCAACATTTGATTTAAATCATCTCATTTTTTTCATGTCACTATTGCATTGGAGCTGCAAGTACTACAATCTGTTTGAAGTTTTGACATATATTTACAAATTTTTACGAACTAAACTATGAACTGGTTATATAATTTAGTTTGTAAGTACAAAATTTGTAAGTATAACTCTTTCCTTATTTTAGATCGATGACTTTTGAGTTCTATTCTTTATTTTTCACATTATTTGTTTATTTTAAAAATGTAAGATATTCCTCTTATTCATTGCATGTTTTGTTATTACTAAATAATATAATTTATTTATTTTCAATTAACTTTATATCATTAAAGGATTAACTTTATATCATTAAAGGAATGCATGTAATGCATTATAGAAACCACTATTAAATGAAAATGAAATGTCAATTTTAATTCAATAATAATAATTATTATTATATTTGAATTTGCTATCACTAACTATGCATTTTAATAAAGTTTGTAATTACTTTTACAATTACTTTTGTATTTAATGATATTAATAATTGTCAGTTAAGGAAAAAAAAATTCTTCTATAATAAAAGTAGGCTGGTAATATAATCCTTTCAACACACTTTTACATTAACTGTCAATTTTAATTTTCTTTGAATTGGCTCTATTTGATCATATCAATGATTTCTTTTCGAATTGTCTTAATCTTTAGCCAGTATTCTGGGTATCTTAATTATAACCATCTCAGCAAGGGTTATTTTATATTTATAAATTATAAGAAAAGTTTACCAATACTTCTGTGGTTTGCTTCAGAATCACCTATGTCCATGTGGTTTTTTTTATAATATATGCCCCTGTGCTTTGTAAAAAATAAAAAACCACAGGGGCATATGTGATGAAAAAACATACCCTTTTGCAAACCACAGGAGCATATGTGATAAAAAAACCACAGGGGCATAGGTGATTCTAAAGCAAATTACAGGGGCATTGATGAACTTTTCCTTAAATTATATTAAAAATTTGTATGTAATTATTTTTTAGATGTTTTAAATAACAAATCTCGATTTTGTTACATTTTTTTATATTTTTTTAGTATGATTTTAGGGAAAAGTGTTTGTCATTTTAAATGACATAAAGATGTCATTCTAAAAGAAAATATATGTCATTTTAAGAGAGAGATAGACACAAAAAATAAAAATCATGGGAGAGAGAAAGTGACAAACACCAAACCCATGATTTTATTAATGTTTTGACTTTATATATTTAATGATATTTATAACTTTTCCTAATAATTTAATTAAAATTTTCTCTTTCTTTTACTCTGATTTAAGCTGTTCCATTTTCACGTGTTAAATAATTGTAAAACATTCTACTATCTTAAAATTAATTTTTTTATTCTATTTTCGATCAAAGAATGATGTCGCTTTTAACTTTTTTATTTAAGTTATAAATTTAGTTTTTTTATTAATAATTTTTTTTATAATTTTAATTTTTTAAAATTATATTTGGTAGATTTTAAAAGAGTTTTATTAATCTCATGTTAAAAGAGATAAGTTATTTCATGTTAAAGAAGATAATTATCTCATGTCATATAGATAAATTTGTAGGCTCCACTACCTGAGAAATAAAAATAAAAGAAAAGAAAAAGATGGCACAATTATCGAAAGGTGTGTAGGAGAAAAATTAATCACATGTAACATAAGAGTATTTTTTCCCATTTTAAAAACCCAATATTGGAAATACTTTTCAGAGAATCCAATGTCTCAAATGCTTTTGTATCTTCCCAGGGGCATATCTTCAGCATTATTAAATTTAAAGGACTTCAAAAATGCACGAGTACATAAGTAAAGATATTTTTTGTCCTAGCCCAGTTAAGCATAACTGTCTCTTATTGCAGGTCAAATCAAATGCCCTGAAGGGTAATCAGAGAAAGAAATTGCGGAAATCCACCATAATCCTTATTTCAGATCCGCCACCTTCCTCGCAGCCACAGAATTCTGAAGTCTCCAACCCCAAGAAACAAAATAGTAACATTACAGAAACAAATGTCCCTGTGAAAATAACACATAGAAGGCGCTCATCTAGACCTGAAAATGCTGCCTCTGTTCCCAGGGCAGAGGGAAATATTGTGGACCCAGATTCACCATTGAAAATACCAAGGGCTGTGCGAAATGCAGCATCATCGAATGGTGGCTTGCCATTCTGGGACAGGAATGCTGGTAAGTCAGATGAATCCGTAAGTAAGGATTCCGAAATTGTTGCAGCTAGAAATGCGCAACGACAGAAAAGAACACTGGAGGAAAAAGAGAACAACAGACGCTAATCTTATTTTCAATTCTCACTCACCCTTTCCGATGTTACTATTTATGACGAATGCCATTGCCATATTCATACTGTGGTTTTGTTGAAGAAAGAAGACTACGGTGGTGTATAGGGTGGCTAGAAAAATTGTGTATCAAATTGATTTCGTTGACAAATAGATGAATTGGCTTGATTTTCTTGATTTATTTGAGCATTCTGTGCTCAATAAGGTTTCAGTTGAAAGCCAGAAACGGCTTTACGTATTCAACGTGGTTATCTTCTAATCAACGAGGGGGTATCATTTATTCACATCAGGTCAAAAGTGTTGTGTCCAAGCCGGCATTTGAGCTGATTCCATCAGTTGGAAAATCTTTTCTGTCCAACTGTGACGATATTTGTTGTAAATAAAGACAATTTGTGTTTCCTTCATTTTTATTTCCTTGTTGGAGGAGGGTGCTTTGCCGTTTTTCGTCATGAGAAAGAATATCAGTAAAAATTTGAATGTCATTTCATGGAAATTAGATCTAAAGTTTGAGTTTGTTATTACAGGTCAAATGAAATGAAATAAATTACTTGATTTTATATTGTTATCCAGTTTTCTAAAAATAATAATAGATTGAGGATTTCAAAAAATAACGTACCATTAAATATCAATTTATATGCTTACGTCTTTGTTAGATATGTGTATTTTTAAAAAGTGCATTGAAAAGCAAGATGCCCAAATATAAAGAGCTTGGTGAAGTTATTTTTTTAATTTAAGTTTAAATTATTTTCAGTTAATGTTTCATATTCTACTGCTCAAAGTCAAACTATGATTGTAAGTACATAAAAGTGAAGTGTCAAAATTTCTCCTATTTAAATTTTAGCTTTGATATTTCTTGTGTTATTTGATAAAATTTACACATAAAAGTATGTAAGACTCAATTTTTTCTTTCTTTTTTTTCTTCTGACATGCTCCCATTTAGATCTCATATAATTTTATGTGTGTATAGTAGATAATTTTATCTCCTAAAACATCGAAAACATTAAACCCTTAAATTTTATTTTCATAAATATTGAATAGGTTTTATTTGTTGTTGTAAGTAACAGGGCATTAGGGTTTGTTTTTTTGTTTTCGATAAACATGAAGGTGTACATTTATAACTTCATGCAATCGATCAAAATTATTCATCACTAGTTCTCACTCGTAATAATTCGAATATCTAATTTATACAACTTTTTTTATTCACACAAGCTTATAACTAAACAATATGATTATTTTCCTCTACTATTATTTATTGATTATTTAGTAGTATTAAAACTAAATTATGAAAGCAAATCAGCTTTACTAGGTTCAAGTATTAATTGGACTCAAAATTACTTCTAAATGTCATGGAATTCATATAAAAAAAAAGCATATAAGATTTCGATGTTAAGATGCTTGTTTTTTTATCAGTTAAAATATAATAATTGTGAGATGCATATTAAATTAAAAAAGATACCACAGTATGAGCATAAAGATTTTTTTGCATTTTATTAAATTATATAATAACAACAATATTTTTTTATTTTATTTTTTCGCAATGACTATCAATAAATCTCAAGGACAGACACTTTCTCATGTTGGCGTTTATCTTCCTAAGCCTGTCTTCACTTATGGGCAATTATATGTTGCACTATCAAGGGTAAAAAGCAAATAGGGATTGAAAATTTTAATACTTGATGATGATGAGAATGTTACAAATAGCACCATTAACGTTGTCTACAATTTTTTTATTATCATACAAGGGTGTTGATATGTTTTTTGATTTTCATTTTTTTAATTGTAATTATTTCCTTCATGTTAAGCTGAAAATTGAATTTTTTTATTCACGTGTTTTCATTCGATTTATTTTGTAGTATTGTTGAATCAATGAAAAGAATTGAAGACTAATATAGAGGATAAGTTCATTTTATATTGTATTCACAGTTGTTTTTTTTGCAGGATATTTGTTTTTTTTCATGTTTTTTTTTTTGTCTTTGTAGGGTGCTATTAATGGTCCTGGATAGTGTTGAGTGCAAGAAATTTGGCTCATGTTTGGATCATTTCTATTTGGTAAAACAAAATGCATATCATCACTGTTGCTGTTGTATACATAGTTGTATATTAAGATATCTTATTATTGATTGAGTATAACTACGTTTCTTTCTTTTAGCGAGACGTACGTGCGACAGACGCCGACAAAAATTTAGATATTTTTATCCTCCCTGGGTACTGCACTAATTTTATTAAATTATATAAGGGGAAAATATTTCTACAGTTACTGCAGATAAGTTATCTGCATTTATTTCTAAAACGACGTTGTTTTGGTATTGAAATCTTAAAAAAATATAAATATAAAGACCATTATAACCCTGAAATAAATTAAAATTTTAAAAACACTATGATTTTCCTCCCAAAACGATGTCGTATTGAGCTTACTGCAGAAAAAGCGAACCCATTATATAATAACAAGAATATTTATTTTGAATTCAAAATCCTATGAAAATAGGGATATATTTTTCTTATGTTGTAGGAAAAGAATTACCTCATGTTGTAGAAATAAAAGTATAAGTGGGACCCACATGTAAGAGGAGAGAGAAAAAAAAAGTGGTGGGACCCAACCCTTTTTGTGTGTGTAGGAGAGATGTTTATCTCATGTAAAATGAGATAAACATAACCCATGAAAATATATGTAAAAATATAATTTATAATAATTTTAAAAACTTGTATATGTTTTTCTGGATTTTTTTTTAAATAAATGTTATACTAAAACAAGATATTTGTTTTTAGAGAAACAAAAGATATACGGCAAATACAAATAGTATATATTCCAGACGAAGAAAATTTGAATCAAAAAGCTTTCCCTCCACAGATCGGCATACGTGGCACCTCACGATTGGTTGTCTCGTAGGCCGAGATAGCGCAGTATTGTTATATAGCCCTTCTTGGTTGGATTTGTCCGTTCGTCATTGGTGTCTCTTTCGTTTTTGTCTTTGAATTTCAATTTTATTTTTGTCTATTATTACCCTTTTCCATTTACACACAGCCAGTCATGAAGAAGACGAATCGCCGATCTAAACAATCGAGTCCGATCGATGCCTCAGCTTCGGATGCAAACAAAAATGAACTGTATAAGCAGAGGATTCGCGAGCTGGAGCAAGAAAATAAAGCATATAAGGTCAGTGTTTTGAATTTCTTCATCAATTAAATTATTACTTATCGGATCTGATTTCTCGGATTTTCATTTCCGGTGCTGCAATGATGTTTTACTAACAAAGCTTAACATCAGTGTTTGTATTTGGCTTGATAATGTGCTTGAAAGTGGATCAGGAAAGGCTTCATAGATTTGGTACCGCAAGGGTTTTGAATTTTGAGACGGAATCCTTAATCGACGGTTTTGAGAAGGGAGAGCATTTACGATACGGAAGTGCTAATTTCAAAATATTCCAAACTTTAGGAAGTGATTGTTCTGCTGAATTTTAACAATTTCTGTACCGATTGAGTCTGTTAATCGACCTGACCCTTCCTTTGCCTAACTGGAGTTTTATAGCACCAAATATTAAGAATATTCTTCTATTAATATTAATAGTTTTATAGAATATATTTCTAGAATATAATATAAAAATGATTATTCAAAATGTTCTATTTTCATTCTATTTATTTTCTTATTTTTATTGATTATATTTTTCCACTTTTTGTTTTTTGTTTTTTTGTTTAGGCTTACGATATACCATATTAAGTATATGATGTAAGATTTTTTCTGTTGAACAAGTTTGACCGCCCCTGTTAAATGATGTGTAATCGAAGCATAATGGTTGGTGTTGTCGCTATGTGATTTGGAGGTCACATGTTTGATTTTAATCAGTTTCGCAAAAATGAAGGTAAAACTGTATATTATTGAGTATAAAGACCCACGCAATGCGTCTGATATTTCTATCAATTGGGTCAGTCAATGTGAGACAATTTCTGAAAGTTTATAGAAAGAAGTTATTACATTAGTTTATTACTTCAGAGTTCAGACTGTTGTTCCTTGGAGAACCAAAATCTTAGGAGAAGTTATTCCTTACTTCGGGTACTGTGTAATTTGTCAGATGGAGATTGAAGAACTAAGGCAGCAACAGGGGAGTGATTCTTCTGCTTCTAACAATGGAGTTGAAAAGCTTAAAAAAGATTATCTTCCGAAGCTGAACTTACTTGAAGAACAGGTAAACATTAATTTGCACAAGCAGAGTGAAAATGTGTTTAGTAGTGGGACCATGTTACTATGATTAGTTTCGATGCCGTGCTGTTGCAGGTTACAGAATTGAAGAAAAAACTTGGTTCTCAATCCCAATTTTCAACCCATAGGAAGAGGGTCGATGAATCAACTAAGCAGTTGCAATTTGAGATTCAGACTTTAAAGGCTCAGAAGGTGACATTTTCTATGTGGATGGACTCTTTTTTCAGTGCTGCTTTAGTTCTTATTCATCCTCTTTTGCTTTGAGCATCAAACTTTGTGTTTACATATAGGTTCAACTGCAATGTAAGATCAAATTACAGTCAGTGCAATTCAGATTATGCAAGGCCTTGCTGGAAAAAGAAGTTCAGCAGGTATCTATTCAGTTATATTCTCTAACGTCTAAGATCCGGATGACTGATGATTTAATTAATAATTTTTTTAGTGGACTGATTATTTATATATTATCTTATGGAATATTTGTTCCTGCATCATCAGCTTAAGAAAGAAGGCAGGAGGAATGAATTCAACACCCACAGTTTGCTGGCTTCAAATGAGAGGCTTAAAAGGGTTGGTTCATTGTATCTTCTTCAAGGACCTTTATATTCTTTTATCTCTTTTTGTTGTGGCTATCTGCCTGTTATTTTTCTTACAGTTGCCACTTTTCTCTCAATTTCCTTATATCAGGTATTGCAGCGGAAGACAGAAGAAGCTTCTACTGCTAATAAACGTCTAGGGGACCTGATAGCAGTTCGAAAAGTTATATCAAATAGATCAGCTGGTTAGAAGACTTGAATACCTGTTTTGTTTGAATCTTTATTTATTTGATTTATGTTGGCCCCTCTACATTTATTACCTTTCTTTTGTGCTGTTTCTCATGTAGGTGCTAGAAATAGAAATGGTCAAATAATTCAGGTAATTTTAAATCAATTGAAATTGCTGATTGCTTGTAGATTGAACATTTTATAATTTGGTGTTATTTAAATTTGACAAGTACTTTATTAGTGTTCCTGACACTCGCTCGCGGGTCTATTTCTAGGATTCCTGTATTTGACTGAGTGCTATATGGCTCATAAGTTGTGCCGAATAATGATATTTTTAACCTTATCCTACTTATTTCCTCACTATTGTGCTCATAGTTTCATGGTCCGTTTTGGAGATTGTATCCAATATGATATATTGGACATCCTCTTTGTCCTTTTTGTAGTAAGATGTTATGCTCTAAATTTTCACTGTTTATTCTTTAGTGGAGAATGTTATGTTTTGTCGTTTGTAGACTTGATCAATCAGACACAGGTTGCTTCCGTTGAAAATGTATTTTGAATGGGTTTGATTACTGTTTTGTAGCACTAGTCGGATTTATATGTTGGCCTAACTTATTAAAAACATTACTAAAAAATGGCTGGTGCAGGATGCTGAGCATGAACTTGGAGTCACAACTCAGTTACACAAGTTATGCTCTCAATACGAATCCGAAATGGAAAAGTAAGTTTGATGTCACCTCTATCTTCTCTTCCTTTGCTCATACTTATGCCCTGCTTTACTCTGTTATTCATTTCATATTTTTATTGACTTTCCTCACTTGTAATATATCTCTTGATTTAGTAACGATGAAACGTATTTTTATTACTAAATACTGTTTGAAAGCTAATAGTATGTATTTGTTGGTAGGATTCTTCTAATGTGGAAATGTATCTCTTGCTCTAGTCCATGTTAGAGCAGAAATATTTACTTTCAGAATAACTGTTAGCATTACAAACTGTCAAAAGCTGAAACCATTCTCCATTAAACCCGAATAAACAAAGGTGGGGCAAAAGTATTCCTTGTATACATTATTACCCTTATATATTTACAAATAAACCAATTTCAGGATTTGAACCCATGACTTTTCACTGTTTGAAAGCTAGCATAAATGTATCAGATTTTGCTAACTTTAAATTTGATCTTTTGAACTGATGTTAATGTATATCTGGTTTGAACTTTGAAATGTCAACAACATTGAGTATTATGTACTCTCAGCAACAAGATAGGAGGTGCCATTTGGTTTATCTTAAATTTAATTACGTGGCTTCATATTCCTTTAGTTATAGGGATATAAGTAGCTTTCCCATTTGATTTTTATGCAATTGAAAATTTGAAATTAAAGTTGATTGACGTCGGGATAATAATAGGTTTTTTTTTGGGGGGGGTCCCACAATTACCAGGAAAGAAAATGTTAACCTGGCATTCATCATGAACCAAACAATAGCTTGCCGTGAATGAAAAGCTTTGACATTGATTCAATTGTGCATCGATAGTTCGAATTTTTCTGATTACATGGTTTGTGAAACAATCTTTTTCATGTCTCAGTTTTCGAGTATGGTAGTATATACTGAGTATTTTATCTGTATATGCATGGACCGTAACCGAACTAAATAATCTTGTACTTTGGAGCATTCAAAATATAATTTGATACGTCATACAATATAATCTCTTGCTAGCATGAACATTTTCGTCAGCATGATTTTGTGAAACGCATATTTTAATGTAAAAGCCCCTATTCTAACAATTTGGAATGTTCAGGATGGCTGAAGAGATTGCACAGCTGAAAGAGGAAATTGAGATGCATAGGCAGGAAAAATTAAGGTGAAAACTGTTACTCGTTTTCCTTTAGCAATGTTGAATTCTTGAATTCTACAGCTAGCAGTACCATAGAGTCCACTCACTAATTTAATATTGTGTTTCAACTTTCTTCTTTGTTACTTGAAGATTTCCGTTACAGGAGGACGACTGTGATAGCCCGGATAAGGATTCTGATATCCAAGATTTAAAGGAACAAGTAAACAGCCTTAGTTGTCTACTTAGAGAATTACAATTGCGGAAGGAGAAGCCTGAGTCCAAGGATAAGAAGCAGGTTTGGGCCATCGACATCAAATTAGAGAAATATGATATTTTTTTTAAAAAAAAAAAAGGATTATTCAAAACTTCGCTGCTAATTTCGTAAACTGTGGCATCTTCTAATTGGCAGGACCTGGGTCAGCCTCTTCTCCCTGATGAGAGTAATGACAAGATAAAGATGGACACCCCCAAAATGAACAGTTCAAGTGAAAATAATGTTAAGAGGGAGAGTACAGCTGAAGGGCTTTGCTGCTCATGCAGTAAGAAATCCTTGTGCAAGACTACAAAATGCAGATGCCGATCCAGTGGTGCGGGCTGCGGAGCATCATGCGGCTGCACACGTTCTAAGTGCACAAACAGGGAACTGAGCGGAGAGACAGAAAATGATCCACCAAAATCAGAGAATACAGAAGGTATTATGAATGCTTCAGCTGTTGACAAAAATGGAAATATTATCGCTTCTGAATGTGCCAAACTACTCCAGAGTGCACTTGTTCAGAAACCTGCTAGTTCCAGTGACAATCCCGGGCTCATAAAGAAGCCATTACGTGACATTCAGAACTCACTGGTATTCTCCATCCCGAAGCCCTGATCTCAGTCACCAAAACCCTTTATTGCTTTTGGCACCGATTATAATGAACTGGATGAGATTTTCTTACTTTGTTTTAACCCCAGGATGTACTACTTATACTTGGTATCTGCTACAGTTCTTCAACTTGCTTACTAATCCACCGCACAATTCGATTGCAGGGCCAATTAGATGCTCAAAGGCAGGGCAAGAAAAAGAAAGCGCGGAAGCCAGTAATTCATATCGTTACCAAGGATTCGCCAGAAAATAACAGCAGCACCGAAGCATACAAAATTGAAACTCAGGAAAATAATGCAATGAAGTTGGACAAGGCGAAGAAAGCAGCTACAGATAGTAATTCTGGTCAGCCAAATGAATTGGCGACGGCCATCAGTGACGCAGCTGGCTTTCGTCAATTAAGAAATCCAACTCGACAGGCCAAATCTGCCGTCGGGAAAGAGAACTGTTTTGTTTGACTCGTCATCTCCCATGCGAAATTTTCTTTTCAGGGGATAATATGAAAAGCTGCAAGTATTTCTCTGGTTATTCCTGAGTGTTGATAACTGAATCAATGCGGAATTGTGGAGTACGGTTACGATGTTGATTTGGATCCCTCACCTTATTAAGTTGATAATTTCATAGAGAAAGATGCAAATGAATTAAGTCTTACTATAATTTCTTTGCTTTCAATTTATGTGATATCATGATTTCATGTTAATAACGAACGCAAGAGAATTTAAATATGATTTGTTTCATGAGAAATGATTCGTTCATAAATTTTTTTTACAAATTTTTGCAAATTAAGTGATGTTGATAGAACATAGTGTAACCTAGTGTTTTTGATAGAACGTAATATAACCCAGTGTTCTATGGAGATAACATAGTATAATTTATAAGAGTTTTTAAATAAAAAGTTTGTAAATATAACTTTGGGGAAGAATTCGTTTACAATTTTTTTTTTCAAATTACATTAAGTCTAATCGGTCATATACTTTTGATTAAAATATAATTGATCACATATGATGTAGTTTGTAAAAATTTATAAACAAAAATTTTATAAATATAACATTTCCTTTTTTATTTATATATAATTTTTAATGTTTTTTATTTTACTAAATTGTGATCTAGCTTGTATTATTTTTTATGAACAATTCAATTTAAATCCAATATCATACCCTACTTGTAATTTAAAATTTTATTAACAGTTTGTATAAGTAAAGTTAATGTCACATGTCACTCATTTATTAGTTTTTCCCTTCAGATTTTTGCTCTTTTGAAGTAACCTCATCAATAATTAAATACTCTTAGATTTTAAACTTACGATTAAATGATATTTGAACGTATAATAGGTTTTTCTATTTCATAAAATTTCTTATGTTGATTAGTGCAGTTATTTTTCATAGTTTTCTTATGTAAATTATGGGAATGATCTGTTTACAAATTTTTTATTTTATAAATTACACTAAGTCTGATCGGTTATACACTCTTAATTGAAGTATGACCGGTCAAACATAATATAGTTTGTAAGAATTTGTAAATAAAAAGTTTGAAGGAAATTATAATGCTCAAGATTTTTAAACCATTTTAATTCCAATACTGTTCTTATTGTAATTATCTTCATATTAAGCCTACTAGTATACATTTTGTCAATTTATAAGTATTCATATTTAACTGAATCCAATTGGAATTGCTAAAAAATTGATTTTAAAGTTGAATCTTCACGGATTAATTCAAGGATATAATTTATTTTTTTTGTTAACTTTTATCATGGAAATTCGAACTAATTAGTTTGCTAATCACAATATATTAAGATTTTAAAGAATTTAAGTACACACCGACACACACACACACACACACTAACAATCTTATTATAATTAATAATAACTTAACAAATATGCATGTGTCTTATTTCAAAAGCAAAGTACGGGATATAAAACTAGTTTTTATTAAACGTTGGCATTCAAGATTGCTTAAACAGAAGCAAACTTCACCTTACATTGTCAATTTTCCATTTTAATATTAAACTGCAACAAAGACCAAGCTTTGTCCCATTTCAAATTTAGACATAAACTTACGCTTTTTGTTTATCCTGTAATTTCATGTTTTTATTTATAGCTTATAGAATATAATTAATGAATATAATCTAAACACAGCTCTAATTTAAAATATATTTGGGGGTACATACATATTGAGCGTATATTAACAAAAATATGCTGATTAGAATAACAATTAATGCTGATCATATCATAAATAATTTAACTGTTTTTTCTCAAGCAACACATCTCAACTCTACCCGTCTGGCGGCCAAAGAAATTCATACTGCATGTTGAAATTTTTACTACCAAGTCATGGGCCAAAAATCAACGCATGCCATCAAACATAAAAAAGAAGAAGAGAAAAACCAACTACTAAAAAACACTGGAAACAACTTTGAAATATTAAAGCAGTACTAAATACATGTTCTAATAGCACTCTTCACTTCATTTCAAGTTTTTTAATCCAATAATCAAGTTGGCTGGCAACGCATGCCGACCCAGTGGAACCATAAGAGCTGAATTTCAGGATCGCATTTTCTGCTCCGAGATATTCATACACATCCTCCTCAAAGACTGGATTTATACTTCTCAGCTCATCAAGACTCGGGTCCAGCAGTTGGCAGCATGTAGTTAAAATTAGAATTTTACTTAAAATCGGAAGAAAGAAAAAAAATCATAAAACGTAAAATTTTAACGTATACAAATCGTAAAAACATAAAAGCGTTTGAAATTTTGATAAAATCGTTTTGATTAAAAAAAATCGTAAAAGCGTAGATTTAAATCAAGATTTTAACTACCATGATTCACATTCCTTCAATATACATAAAGCAACAGATTTTCCAGCGATAACATGAGACGTCCTAAAGGGCACTCCCTGAAATGTGAAAGAAAAAGGATAAGAATCTGTGGTAAATTTGCAGATCTACGTACGAAAGGAGAAAAGGGTAATGAGTCCAGAAATTAATATTATGATATACAAGGCTTTTATGTCTGTTCACTCGCTTCAAATATTAAATAATTAAAATTTTAATTAATGTATTATTGATAATATTAATTACTATAATAATTATTCTCAAATTAAAATTAATTATATATGATTTTTACTAATTTTCATATCCTTTATGTAACGTGTAAATCCATTAGTTGATTATAATTGATGAAACACTATTGAAAACTTTAAAGGAAATTTTGTCGATTAATTGATAAATTCATATAATGTTCAAATACATATAAAATCAATATTGATCGATTATATTTAATACTTGAAGTGAGTGAGTATAGAAAAATAAATATTTCACAGTAAAGAGAAAAAATATTTTATTGATTGGTTACTTTTAAAAGGTTATGGACAAAGCAATTACGCCACATGGTGCAATGTGGTGCCATGTGATATAATTTGATTGGTCTATAGGAACAATGACCAAAACGTCATTGTTTACCAATTTTTTTACCTAAATGCCACGCGAACAGTGTTATTTCTCAATATGCCGCGGGGCAAGTTCGCTACCCTGTAGCGAACTCGGTTTGCTGACGTGTCACATTTTTAATGGATAACAAGTATCAAATTTAAAAAAATAATAATAATAAAAAAAAAATGAAGGTCGCCTGCCATGTAGGCGAACTTGGTTAAAATCAAGTTGGTGTCTACTAGAAACGTGACACGTCAGCAAACCGAGTTCGCTACACCGGGTAGCGAACGTGCCCCCGTGGCAGATTGGGAAATAACACTATTTGCGTGATATTTAGGTAAAAAAGTTGGTGAACAGTAGCATTTTGGTCACTGTTCCTGGTCTATACCCTTATCAGTTTAAATTAAACAAAAAAATAAAAATGAGTGTTGCGACACTGACCACCCCATTAAAAAAAATGTGTATTGTTATCAAAAAAAAAAAAAAAATGTGTATTGACTTTAAAGAATAAATTCAATCCAAAAGTTTAAACAATTGGACGAAATATTTTTTAATGGTTTATATAAGACATGTGAATATTGCACATGTCTAATTTTGGTTTACCTTTTGTTTATTTAATTTCATATAAAAGTGAGGGGTAATAAGGATCAAACTCACTTGTGACCTCATGGTCACTAAAACTCTGATACCATATAAATAATCAATTTAATCCAAAAATTTAAATTGTTAAATAAGAATCTTTTTAATAATTTATATTATTCTCTAACATTGTAGATGGGTCAATAAGACAGAAGGTGTTTGAATGATGCAAGTTACACTTGATTGAATGAGGATAACTATTACTAGGTGGCAAAGTGGATCGACCCATAAAAAATGGGTTGAAAATATTAACTCGCCCTGTTTAATGGAAGATTGGTGGGTCAACCCATTTAAAAAATAAAAGCTTCGAAATAAATCTTATTTAATGAGTTTTATAATGTAATTTGATTCCATTTCATACTCTCATCTATTTTTTTCAATCTTAAATGTAAATATATGTTAATATGCAATTTTATAGTTTCTATGAACTCATTTTAGCTTCCATATATAAATAATCTTTGTCATAAAACAAGTGTTTTCTTCTTTATTTTTTATAGACAAGTGCTGAAATAAAAATTTTAATATCACAAAAGTTTGACATGACATATAAAATAGTTTTTGATATCTAAAAAAATGACCTATAAGTTAACCCTTCCCTTCCCAACCTGTGGGTTGATTTACTTTAACCCGCCTTAATATGGTGGTGGTTGACAGGCGGACTGATTCCAAACCCGCCAAAGTAAATAACTTTTCTAGCCCTGATCGGACTGATTAGGCCCATTTTGTCAGGCGGGTGGCATGTAGCTTTTAAGTTATTTTTTCCCTGCTGGGCTGTCATGTTTTCGATGTCATAATTTTTATTACAAACAGAATAATTATTGAGAGATGGCTAATCAATACATGTGACTTACCTTCTTAATAAGATAATCAACAAGCGTGGTTGCATTAAGATGACCAGCAGATAAAGCCTTTTGCGTTCTTTCCTTATTGAAAGTAATGTTCCGCGCGAATTCAGCTGTTACCTCAAGCATCCCCAAAATACTTTTGAGGCTGTCAAATACTGGTTCTTTGTCTTCCTAATTCCAGAAAGAAAACAAATTAATGCAAAAACTATACACAAGCAAAGAAAACATGCAAAGCAAGAAAAGCAACATGAGGAAGTCCTCTGCACAACGTGAGAAGAATAACCATATCTCCAATGACTCTGGCGCACTTCCCACGAACAAGTTCCATTGGATCCGGATTCTTTTTCTGAGGCATCATACTACTTCCAGTTGAAACAGAATCGCCTGGTGTGATAAATCCAAATTCCTCTGTAGCCCACAATACCCATTCTTCACCAAGCCGAGAAAGAAGCACTGCCACGGAGGCATTAGCGAAAAGAAACTCCAATGCAAAACCTCGGTCAGTAACTGTAGCTATACTATTTAAGATAACACATAACTAGTTAGCAACGAAAAAGAAAGAGATGCATATGAATATTTAATGTCAATCACATGCCTGTCATAATTACATAGACTTACTTCACACATACAAAATTAATACTTGTTCCTCATGGGAGCTGTAAATCCTAAGGTATTTGAAGTCATGAATCGATCAATGGGTAGCCCTGTATCGGCTAATGCACACGCCCCTAAGGGGCAGAAATTCATCCTACCTCTACAGTCTACCAATCGACCAGCCTCGCACTCAATCTGCAAGAAGGTTTGATGTTAATTTACTGTCAATAAAACTGATGAGTTTAAAACCTATCATAGAAAAAAAGACTGATTATTCATAAATAATGAAAGGAAAATTTTCTCTTTTTTGACAACAATGATAATAGTATTGAGTTTTCAAGCTGTTCATAGATGAACGAAGAATATGCGGCTAAAAACCTAGTGGATTACTTATACGGGGCAGGTAAAGACAACTGACAATGGGTGGGATTAGACCAGATATCTGCTATGCAGTGGGAGTAGTAAGCTTGTACAAATCTAATCCTGGAGAGGAACATTGGATAGCGGTTAAACATATACTCAAGTACCTACGAAGAACGAGAGATTATATGTTGGTCTATTCTAGTGGGAGTCTTGAAATCATTGGTTACACAGACTCAGATTTCCAAGGAGATATTGACTCAAGAAAGTCAACATCGGGATATGTGTTTACACCATGTTTGTTTATCTTTGCAGATGTTTAGAATTGATCGAACCTCACCTGTTGGTAAATCAAAGAATGAAGACTATTTAATTACCTATTTAAAATAAACTCAGGATTTAGAGCAATTACATAACTACAGTTAACTGGAGACTTGATTCGTTATGATAGAAAAACAACTTTAATCAAATCTAGGAGACCTGAAGGGTAGAATTCACCTTTTGGAATTCTCCATGCTGAACCTGGCAAGTATTTTGTCAATGTAGTTAGACTGGGATAATGCCAATACCCTATTCTTACAGTCTCGCAAGAGTTTAATACCAATAATTGGGATCCAAAGTAACGCAATATCTTTTCTAGTGCTTTATGTGGATGATATTCTCCTCATCGGAAATGATGCAGAGCTATTGTCAGGCATAAAGACCTGGCTGAGCAAGCATTTTGATATGAAGGACTTGGGAGAGGCCAATTATATTCTTGGTATTAAACTCTTGCGAGACCGTAAGAATAAGGTATTGGCATTATCCCAGGCTAAACTACATTGACAAAATACTTGCCAGGTTCAAGATGGAGAATTCCAAGAGGGGAATTCTACTCTTTGGTGTGTTTCTGATGTCTGTAACACTTGGAGGCACTAGAGAGAAAAGAGAGTTTATATACCTTGCCCAATCCAAAACTAACCTTAAACTTCATGGGTTAAAATTAGACTTTGGGCTCACTCTCACTAAAACTATTGGGCTTCAGTGAAAAGAGCATACTAAATCCAACAATCTCCCACTTGCTCTTTTAGACACAAACTTATAAACCCAAGACTATGTAGCCCATAATCCATCATCATATGATTATACAACCCACCCCTTGTCTCAAGCTAGCCTGGGAATCTACCATTTGTCACTCATCAAGGCTCTGATAATCTTTGAAAGATTATCTAATTCGGCGCTACTCCACTATAAGCCCGAATGTGAATATGCATTGCCCCTTTACAGAATGTCTATAATTGATTGATTAATTTTCTGTAATCCAATCAATTATTTATTCATTTGACTATCATAGTTTCTCTAATGGATTAATTGTGTCTTTAATATCCAAGTACTGAAACATATCAAGAAGACATTTCCTATAAACTCCTTGTTGTTTATCTCATAAATACCGGTAACCATATAATCTCAATCCCAATATACCGAGTTATTGGCCGTCAATTGATCGAACCTCACCCGTTGGTAAATCAAAGAATGAAGACTATTTAATTACCTATTTAAAATAAACTCAGGATTTAGAGCAATTACATAACTACAGTTAACTGGAAACTTGATTCCTTATGACAGAAAAACAACTTTAATCAAATCTCTCCTTGATCCTTTCAATGTTAGTATTAATTCACATCAATATTTTACAATAATTTGGACAAAACCATTTCATAAAATATTGCAGCCTAAATAAAGTGCCTAACTTTATCAACGACTGTGAATTTATTCATCAATTGTGAGAACCAATGACCATGTCCTCCATGAACGTATTCATATGGTCATATACTCCACAATTGATCCGGACCTTAGTGTTTGTAAATAGTGTGCGAAATAAATGAAAAATACCTCATTTATAACATCCAGAAAAATAACAATGCCATAATGTCTTGCTCAAAAAACACAAAATAGCAAAGTGAAAAATTAACTCCACAAATAACAATACCTCTGCATCATTTTCGATTAGGAGAATATCATCAACATAAAGCACTAGAAAAGATACTGCGTTACCTTGGATCCTTTTATACACACGCGGCTCATCAGGACTTGTCAAAAAACCATAAGACTTAATAGCTTGATCAAATCTGATGTTCCATGCTCCGGATGCTTGCTTAAGTCCAAAGATGGACCTTTGCAACTTGTATACCATATTTTCTTGCCCTTTGGCTATGAACCCTTTTGGCTGCTCCATATAGATATCCTCTTCCAAATTTCCATTTAGAAAAGCGGTTTTGACATCCATTTGCCAAATCTCATAATCAAGATTTGCTGCAAGAGCTAAGAGAATCCGGATGGACTTGAGCATGGCAACCGACGAAAAGGTTTCTTCATAATCCACACCTTCTATTTGGGTGTACCATTTCGCCACCAATCTAGCTTTGAAGGTTTGAACCTTTTCGTCCGATCCTCTCTTTATCTTGTAGATCCACTTGCATCCAATGGGTCTTGCCCCTTTAGGTGCTTCTACAAGAGTCCAAATTGAGTTAGAATACATAAATCTCCTACTACGACTGTGCTGCACTTGTTGCTGAGCATCATGCTGAATTTTTGGTTCTGTTTCTGGTTCCTGTGTATGTTCAACTTCAGGCATATCTTCCCCTCTTTGAACAAATAGGGAATAAAAGCTGGAACCCTTGAGGTTGAGGCGAAACTTGATCCGAGTCTAGCTCATCAAGTATAACCGTACTACTCGGCTTGTGATTTGCCATATAGTCATCCTCTAAGAAAGTCGCATGTGTACTCACTAAGACCTTCTTTTCTTTCATACTATAAAATAACCAGCCTCTAGTTCCTTTAGGATAGCCTATAAACATGCACACTTCTGTACGAGAGTCCATCTTATTTGGCTTCTGTTGTAAGACATATGCCGAAGCACCCCAAATCCGAATATTGTTCAAGCTGAGCTTACACCATTTCCATAATTCCATTGGTGTCTTTAAAACAGATTTTGATGGAGCCAAGTTCAAAAGGTACATAGCAGTTTCTAAGGCATATCCCCAGAATGAATCAGGCAAAGGGGAATAACTGAGCATCGATCTTGCCATCTCTAAAAGGGTTCTATTTCTCCTTTCAACGACTCCATTCTACTGGGGTTTCCCAGGAGAAGATAATTGTGAAATTATCCCCTCTTTGGTCAAGTAAGACCTGAACTCGCCAGATAGGTATTCACCCCCTCGGTCAGACCGAAGAGTTTTAATTTGAACACCAAGATGCTTTTCTGCCTCAGCCTGGAACTCTTGGAATTTACCAAAAGCCTCAGACTTATGACGCATCAGGTACACATGTCCAAATCTAGAGTAATCATCAATAAATGTGATGAAGTACTGATACCTGCCTCTGGCCTTGACATTCATTGGTCCACATACATCAATATGTACCAATTCCAGCTGAAGTGTGGCACGATTCCCTTTGGTTTTGAAGGATCGCTTAGTCATTTTTCCCGCTAAATGAGATTCACATACTGGCATTGGTTCAAAGTCCAGGGAATTTAAAATCCCACTTTTCACCAAACCTTGTATCCTGTTAGAATTAATATGACCCAATCTCAAATGCCAATGGTAAGTTTCATTGGAAACTTTTTTTTTCTTTGAAGAAAGAGTATGCTCATCATCCTCTAATTGAACATGATTAATTTCACAGGGTGCAGGACTAAGGAAATAGAGACCATTAAACAATTCACTGGAACAGATAAAAGAAGATGAACTTCTAATAATAGCTGAGGAATTAAATTAAACTGTCAAACCATGTTTAAACAAACAACTAACAGAAATCAAATTCCTCTTAAAATTCGGAATAAACAAACAGTCTTCCAAAACCAAAGTTCTGCAATTATTAAAAGATAAAATAACTTGTCCTACTGCTAGTGCAGACACAAGTTCCACATTGCCAAGCTTCAACACTCTTTGTTCTTCACTGATCGACAAACTATGTTTGAACCATTGCAAAAAGCAACAAACATGGTTAGTGTCTCCTGAATCAATGATCCATATATCATTGTAATTCTCCACTAAACAGGCCTCAATCACAAAAAAATTACCCATACCTTGCTGATTCACACGGGGGCAATTTTTCTTCCAATGCCCTTTTTGTCCGCATTTGAAGCACTTGCCTTTCGGCTGCCTCACTGCAACAGGCTTGGCTATTGGAATCCCTAATTTCTTCTTTTTCTTACCCTTGGGTTTCCCCTTAGGTTTACCAGAACCCTCACCATAAAAAAATGCACTGCCCTGCTTGACCAGAGACTGTTCAGCACTCTCAAGCTCGTGCATCAGCTAAGTGAGATCAAGATTCAACTTGTTCATATTATAGTTCATCTTGAACTGATTGAAGTAATCAGGGAGTGATTGTAAGAGAAGGTCAACTTTCACTTCTTGTTCAAACCTAACCTCATGATCCTCAGCCTTCTTGAAGTTTGCAATCATTGACAAACAACGATCTTGCACACTTCCTCCAGACATTACTGTCTTAGTGACAGAATACAGCGCAATCTGCCTAGCATAGCTGCTAGACGTAGCAAACATGCCATCAAGAGTATGAAGCATAGCTGCTCCACTCTCAACCATGCTTACCTGCTCCTGAAGGTGATTGGTAAGACTGGCTAAAATGTAACAGCGAACTGCCACATTTGCCTTCTCCAATTTCTCCTTCTCCTGCTGAAATTGGGCTTTTGTTGCCTCAGGCGCATCTTCAGCAGGCTGCGCTGGGATAGGGGTGGTCAATACAAAGTTGAGCTTTTCGTATTGTAGAACAATATTAAGTTTAGTTTTCCATTGTTTGTAATTGGTACCATCCTTAGGTTTTTGGCTCAAAATAGTTGCTAAAGGATTGAATGAAGACATTTTTCTGGAAAAACAATCAAAGCACACTAATTACAAACTAGTATTAACAACAAACAAAAAGATCGCTAGTAGATTCTAATAACTACTAATCGTTTATTGTTTACAATCCATTAGTTATCTTTACAAGGCTTACGATGAGAAAGGTACATGTAAAACTAACATTGTTATTTTGGGCCTTTAGTTCCATTGCCAGAGCCTCGATGAGAGGGTTAACAACTTTACCTAAGTTGAATGTATTTAACCATTGTTTACTTTCAAAATTCTCTTTAGTGTCTAAGTGTTGTCGACGATAGGCCGTACAAAACTTTACTAAAATTCTGAAAATATTAAGGTTTAATCTAGTGAAATCCGATTATCCTTATCCGATGGGGCTTCAGCGATATCCATTCACTAATAAACTCACAATTGGAGCCCTTAGGTTTTTGAAACTTAATTTAAAAAAAAAAACCTTCACCCATTCAATATTTTAAAATTTTAGAATTTTCCAATATCCAAGAAATGTTTCATTCGAAAATAATCTTTTTTGAATTCAAAAACTATGTAAGTAAGTGCGCCGGTAAATGGGCACTTAGCTTAACATAATTTTGAAAGCATTAAATTCCTGAAATTCGGTCACTTTACGTTAGTGTGTGCTCCACACAATCATGATACATGAATGTTGTATGCAGCGTGTGTTATTCCATGACCATTTCAGAAAACCCAAAAAATTTATTTTCTTCAAACAATTTTCTCTTAGGAAATTATCTTGCTAATTTGTCTTGATTTTAAACTCCAAAAATAATCAATTTGATTATTCTATATTTTACCAAAATCATAATAATTAATTAATTTTCAAAATTAATATAACCATTAATCTAGATTTTGTTTCTAAAATCATAATAATCATAATTTTATTTTACCTAGATATTTAAAATCTAAAACTACGCGCATAAACTATCATACTAATCAGTAATGACATAATAGTAAATATGCACGTATGACATGTGATCATACAACAATATGGCACCTTCCTATCCTATATGACATTTTATCGCAAATATCATGTTAATCGCACATATAATTCATACCAATCAATAAAAGTATTAAATAATAAATTCTAATTACTTTAATCCATGGCCTTCCTATTAAAAATAAAATAAAATATTACAACTTTGGAATTCGACTTTCGCCTAGCCCATAGTATCTGTCTCAAGCCTCTTTAGGGTTTCCATGGGCCCAAAAGCCCAAAGACCCAATCCTTTAGCGAGAAACCCTAGGACGCGAAAGAGGAGCCCTAGCCGTCAGGTCTGCCGCGCCGTCACCCGAAGTCAACTCAGGCCAAAAACTCCAAGGGAAGGACCGCCACAAAGAAATGAGTGCATCGCCGCCGGAACCACCCAAAAAGGTGGCCCCACGCTCCCACACGCGCCCATTCCTTGCCGGAGACTGGCGGCGTGTGGAGGCTCTAGTGCCGACAATCCACCAACCGTTGTGTTCGTCTTTCGTCCTCTTTCCAACTATAGATGGATCGCCCCATTCTGAGCTCGGGAAGTCCTCGAAAAGTCTCTAGCAGTGCTGACTGTGCATTTTCCTGACAGTTTCTCGATATTGAACTTTTACAAAATATTGGAAAAATACACAAAAATTCTGAAAAATAAATAAAAACAGCAAGGAGGAAACCTAATCATATGAGATTAGCCTCCTTGTTACAAATCGAGAAATACACGAGAGACCCTAACATGGATTAAAGCATTTTTCTCGAATAAAATTTAAACTTTTATGAAAAAGAACTATAAAGAATCAACAACATGAATATAAATAACAGATACAGAATAAAGGTGCCATATTTTAAAAATCCCATAGAGAAAAAATAAAATAAATCAAAACTGATCTTAATCCCCATCACAATCCGACTCTGATACCTCATGAAGGTTTATCATCAGAAACGCGGAAGCGCAACATACCGTTGCGATGAAGAAGAGAGACACTATTTTGATTACCTGAGGTGAAGTAGCGAGCGTGACAATTTCTCACGTTCAGTTCTCTTTCTTAAGCCACACGATCTGCAGCAACGCACCACGAACGGTCGCAATTCCGCTCTATGGTTGATCTTCCAGGCTATGACTCAAGGGAATCAGGGGGTCGTGTGGGCAACCGTTCAGATGATGAACGTCTGACTATTTGGTGTGTTTCTGATGTCTGTAACCCTTTTTTTGGCACTAGAGAGAAATGAGAGTTTATATACCCTGCCCAATCCAAAACTAACTCTAAGTTTCATGGGTTAAAATTAGACTTTGGGCTCACTCTCACTAAAGTTATTGGTTGGGTTTAGTATGCTCTTTTACTTAAGCCCAATAGCTTTAGTGAGAGTGAACCCAAAGTTTAATTTTTACCTATGAAGCTTAGGGTTAGTTTTGGATTAGGCAGGGTATATAAACTCTTTTTTCTCTCTAGTTTCTCAAAGGGTTACAGATATCAGAAACACACCAAAGAGGCAGACGTTCATCATCTAAACGGTTGCCCACACGACCCCTTGATTCCCTTGAGTCATAGCCTGGAAGATCAACCGTAGAGCGGAATTGCGACCGTTCGTGGTGCGTTGCTGCAGATCGTGTGGCTTAAGAAAGAGAACTGAACGTGAGAAATTGTCACGCTCGCTACTTCACCCCAGGTAATCAAAACGGTGTCTCTCTTCTTCATCGCAACGGTACGTTGCGCTTCCGCATTTATGATGATAAACCTTCATGAGGTATTAGAGTCGGATTGTGATGGGGATTAAGATCAGTTTTGATTTATTTATTTATTTTTCTATGGGATTTTTTAAAATATGGCACCTTTATTCTGTATCTGTTATTTATATTCATGTTATTGATTCTTTATAGTTCTTTTTCATAAAAGTTTAAATTTTATTCGGTAAAAATGCTTTAATCCATGGTTAGGGTCTCTCGTGTATTTTTTGATTTGTAACAAGGAGGCTAATCTCATATGATTAGGTTTCCTCCTTGCTGTTTTTATTTATTTTTCAGAATTTTTGTGTATTTTTCCAATATTTTGTAAAAGTTCAATATCGAGAAACCGTGAGGAAGATGCACAGTCAGCACTGCTAGAGACTTTTCGAGGACTTCCCGAGCTCAGAATGGGGCGATCCATCTATAGTTGGAAAGAGGATGGAAAGACGAACACAACGGTTGGTGGATTGTCGCCACCGGAGCCTCCACACACCGCCACAAGCGGCTGCGAGTGGCCGCCACTCTCCGGCAAGGAATGGGCGCGTGTGGGAGCGTGGGGCCACCTTTTTGGGTGGTTCCGGCGGCGGTGCACTCGTTTCTTTGTGGCGGTCCTTCCCCTGGAGTTTTTGGCCTGAGTTGACTTCGGGTGACGGTGCGTCAGACCTGACGACTAGGGTTTCTCGCTAAAGGATTGGGTCTTTGGGCTTTTGGGCCCATGGAAACCCTAAAGGGGCTTGAGACAGATACTATGGGCTAGGCGAAAGTCGAATTCCAAAGTTGTTATATTTTATTTTTTTTATTTTCCTTTAAACAAGAAGGCCATGCATTAAAGTAATTAGAATTTATTATTTAATGCTTTTATTGATTAGTATGAATTATATGTGCGATAACATGATATTTGCGATAACATGTCATATAGGATATGAAGGTGCCATATTGTTGCATGATCACATGTCATACGTGCATATTTACTATTATGTCATTACCGATTAGTATGATAGTTTATACGCGTAGTTTTAGATTTTAAATATTCCGGTAAAATAAAATTATTATTATTATTATTTTAGAAACAAAATCTAGATTAATGGTTATATTAATTTCGAAAATTAATTAATTATTATGATTTTGGTAAAATCTAGAATAATCAAATTGATTATTTTTGGAGTTTAAAATCAAGACAAATTAGCAAGATAATTTCCTGAGAGAAAATTGTTTGAAGAAAATAAATTTTTGTGGGTTTTTTGAAATAGTCATGGAGTAACACACGCTGCATACAACATTCATGTATCATGATTGTGTGGAGCACCCGCTGACGTAAAGTGACCGGATTTCAAGACCTTAATGCTTTCAAAATTATGTTAAGCTAAGTGCCCGTTTACCGGCGCACTTACTTGCATAGTTTTTGAAATCAAACAAAATTATTTTTCGAATGAAACATTTCTTGGATATTGGAAAATTCTAAAATTTTAAAATATTGAATGGGTGAAGGTTTTTTTTTAAAAATTAAGTTTCAAAAACCTAAGGGCTCCAATTGTGGGTTTATTAGTGAATGGTTATCACTGAAGCCCCATCGGACAAGGATAATCAGATTTCATTAGATTAAACCTTAATATTTTCAAAATTTTAGTAAAGTTTTGTACGACCCATCGTCGGTAACACTTAGACACTAAAGAGAATTTTGAAAGTAAATAATGGTAAAATACATTCAACTTAGGTAAAGTTATTAACCCTCCCATCGAGGATCTGGCAATGGAACTAAGGGCTCAAATAACAATGTTAGTTTTACAAGTACCTTGCCCATCGTAAGCCTTGTAAATATAACTAATGGATTGTAAACAATAAACGATTAGTAGTTATTAGAATCTACTAGCGATATTTTTGTTAGTTGTTAATACTAGTTTGTAATTAGTGTGCTTTGATTGTTTTTAGAGAAAAATGTCTTCATTCAATCCTTTAGCAACTATTTTGAGCCAAAAACCTATGATGGTACCAATTACAAACAATGGAAAACTAATCTTAATATTGTTCTACAATACGAAAAGCTCAACTTTGTACTGACCACCGCTATACCAGCGCAGCCTGCTGAAGATGCGTCTGAGGCAACAAAAGCCCAATTTCAGCAGGAGAAGGAGAAATAGGAGAAGGCAAATGTGGCAGTTCACTGTTACATTTTAGCCAGTCTTGCCAATCACCTTCAGGAGCAGGTAAGCATGGTTGAGAGTGGAGCAGTTATGCTTCAGACTCTTGATGGCATGTTTGCTACGTCTAGCAGCTATGCTAGGCAGATTGCGCTGAATTCTGTCACTAAGACAGTAATGTTTGGAGGAAGTGTGCGAGATCGTTGTTTGTCAATGATTGCAAACTTCAAGAAGGCTGAGGATCATGAGGTTAGGTTTGAACAAGAAGTGAAAGTTGACCTTCTCTTACAATCACTCCCTGATTACTTCAATCAGTTCAAGATGAACTATAATATGAACAAGTTGAATCTTGATCTCACTTAGCTGATGCACGAGCTTGAGAGTGCTGAACAGTCTCTGGTCAAGCAGGGCAGTGCATTTTTTTATGGTGAGGGTTCTGGTAAACCTAAGGGGAAACCCAAGGGTAAGAAAAAGAAGAAATTAGGGATTCCAATAGCCAAGCCTGTTG